>NW_022146344.1:616789-928530 GCF_002938485.1 Sitophilus oryzae | reverse complement strand
CTCAGTATTGCTTTCGTTCGTTTACGTATTGCTTAGTATTATATTTAATTAATAGTACATATAAGATTTGAAATAGTTTTCTTTTTTACAAATGGGCTAGTAATATTATCGTTTTTTTTTTTTTTTTTTTTTTTTTTTTTTTTTAAAATTTGGTACATCTTTGAGAATAATCTAAAATGTCTACATTCCATGGGTATATTGATAAATGAGTTAAATTATAAGAAAAATGCATTTCTATATGAAAACTTGAAGGGATAAGGTAAAAAAATGGTATAATACAATTTGAGAACAATTAAATTGTGCATCTGATTCTCCTAAAATAACAGGGTGTTCGAACAAATTAAAGAAGTTATTGGCGTTTAAAAGCTAGAATTATTTTAAATAGAAATTTTTGAACACTCTGTATAAGGTAGTATTATTTTTATTATTGTAACAGAATAACTGATCCAATAAATAAACTACAGTAATATTTAAGTATTAAAAACTTTTGATACCCTTGGAGAAATGATGCCTTAAAATTTTTACTGCAATTTCACAAAATTGAAAATAAACTTTAAAAGCAGTAGGTTTAAGTATAATAAACCTTAAACAAATTTACCTTTATTTTAATCGGCAAAACTAAAAATGTTTTCCATTTAAAAAATACAACTTTGATATTTTTACTTATTTTTAAAAAAAAAAAAAAAATTCTGTTTAAAATTGATATATGCAATAATAATTAAACAAAAAAAAAATTTGTAAAAAATATAAATCGTTTGCTTCTATTACTCCGTGTCGTATGCTGGTGAACAACCCTGTATATCAAGCCCTGAAAATATGGGCATTGTTGTTTAAGACTCACCTATATAAATACAAAGGTAGGTTTTAATTAAATGAAAATATTTTCAAGTCAACTATTTGGTAGATCTCGTTAAAGAGAATATAATTTGTCTTTGCCTTTTTGCATAATCCAAAAATTGTTCATTAAAAGAAGCAAAATAATAATTTATTTTATTATAATTAAAAAAAAAATGGTACATTTTGAGAGTCACACTGGACGTTTTCTGGAACACTACAAAGATTCAAGGCATTATAAAATAATAGACAGGGTGAGGACTTCGATGCTCTCTATGGGCTGACTCGCTATCTAACTACTGGAGATAGAGAGTCGGTTAAATGGACAAATAATTGCAGTTCTGTAGAGTTAAATATATGCTCCTTTCATAAGTTGTCAGATAAAAAGTTGTAGATAGTCACATCTTTGACAAGACTGTGTTTCCGTTTTTTTCTAAACCTGTCATTTTGGACATATGACACAAATACCATCATTTTTTTAGTGAGGAACCATAGTTGGTCATGACTTCATCAGAAGCGTCACTTTCAAAGCTTTCCGGCGATATAATCTATAATATGTTTTTTCGAAAAATTACTGAGTTATTGCCAATTCTTATGATTTTGGCTACTTTTCGCTTAGTTCGCATAGTATTCTTTTCTATTATAATTTTAAAACTTTATAAAAAGACAGAATATTTTATTAAACGGTTTTTTTGCAATTTACATTAAACAAATTTAAACTTAAAAAATTAATATCACTACATACACTTTAAGTTATTTTACCAAATGTTCAAAATATCCGCCATTGTTTGAGTACACTAAAATCCTCCTCCCTCTAGGTGCCTTCTCTGTTGAGGTTGGCGATTAATATGGTATATGACTCTCTGTCCAGAGCTTGGTGAATAAGGGTGTTTCCGTCGGTGTGGGTCTAATCTCTTATGTTTGTCGTAGCCATGATTTCTTTTCCTCCCTATGCTACGTTTCCATCATAATTTTTCCTTCTATTATGAGCTGTATTTCTTCATATTCTGAGTGCCGCATTATATGCCCGATGAAGGAAGTTTTTTTGATTTTAATGGTGCCTGTTGGAATTTTTGTATTACGAGGTTTTCGTTTAAAAACTACAGTTTGTTGTTCTGGAGGTCCAACTTATCCTCAGCATCCGACAATACATCCACATTTCAAGCGCATTAAGGCGTTTGATGTTTGATGTCTTCTTGTTTTACCATGTTTCGCATCCCTATTAGTAGGAGCCATATATAACATTTTAATGTTCCTAGCCTCGTTGGTATAACTATTTTCGGATGGAATAAGAACTTTCGCATGTTGAGGAAACCATCCCTAGCTATTTCAATGCTTCTTCTGAGATTTCATTAAATTGGTCTAGCTGGCTGTTTTAATTCCCTGCCCAATATATCTGCGTGGTTTCGAGATGGACGCCGTTTTTTTTATCATAATATCGTTGTTTTCATTGTCTTGCGGATGTCTGTCGAAAATCATAGTTTTTTTCTTGACGGTGTTAATCTCTAGACTCATCCTGATACTTTCTTCTGTCAATTTGTCCATTTTTCAGCTGGTCTTCGGATTCTGCTAATACCACTGTATCGTCTGCATATCTTATATTGTTTATAATTTTTTCCATTTTATTTTAGCCCCTTCTGGACAATTCTGAGCAATAATAGTGACAATATGCATCCTTGTCTAACACCTCTGTGTATGTCTACATATCTTGTATTTCCTTTTTCAGTTTCACAGATTACAAGCTCTTTTCACAGAACGGCTAGTCGACTTTATTAAACTTCTTCCGTACCACCTCTTCATGTGCCTCTCTTGATTCATAAATTCTCTTGTAAATCTTGTTTGCTAACCATATCCCATAAATTTTAAAACGGATAGGTCAGATGACTGAGGAAACCCATGCAATTGGTCCACCTTCCTGAGTTTGTATAATTACGAAATAAATACTTTTAACATCTCTTTCATTATAAAGCGGGAAGCGTCAT
The DNA here is from genome assembly GCF_002938485.1 of Sitophilus oryzae. Taxonomy (NCBI): domain Eukaryota; kingdom Metazoa; phylum Arthropoda; class Insecta; order Coleoptera; family Curculionidae; genus Sitophilus; species Sitophilus oryzae. The sequence goes on along the minus strand of NW_022146344.1, from coordinate 925,714 downwards.
AATGAAAGTCATGTTGGAACCACTTATTGATGCACGAGTCTATAAATTTAACTTTTCTAACATGTCTTGAAAAACCCGTTCTCTAAAAACGTAAGAAACGTTCACTGGTCGTATCAAGAACGTATCCTCGAAAATGTATTGCCAAGAAAAGTTGAACCAATACACGCTTTTCTTCATTTTAAAAAATCATATTTACAATTTAGTTGAATCCCGATAAGGTATTTTTGTTTGCATGTGGCAGTTTGACATTTCTGAGAGCAACGGCGATTGAACTTATTACCATGGTAATTAAGTGAAATTGTTTAGAAAAAAATATAAGAATTGGCACTGCAATTTTAAAAAAAAACATATTATAGCTTATATCGCTGAAAAGCTTAAAATGACTCTTTTATTAAGTCATAGCCAACTATGTGTTTCATTTATAAAATATATGTTTGTGTCATGTCAGAAATGACAGGTTAAGGCTAAAAGTGACAAGCTATAGAAAAGAACGGAGAACAGAATCTTACTAAGGATATGATAAGTAAGGTTATATATGATATAATCTTAAGTAAGATTATATATGATATAATCTTACTTACTTATCGTCAACTTTCATCTGAAAACCGTTTGTCTAAAATAGATTATGATGGAATTAGGTAGCATTTTTAAAATAGCCGAAATTTGTTATTTTCCAAATATTAAGCTATAAACTTTTTCAAAAAATCACAAACTGCAATTCTCTCCCCATTTAACATACTCTCTATCTTCAGTAGTTTCCGAGATACCTATAGAGAACATTGTAGAAAACTCACCCTGTATACCCTCAAATGAGACTGGACTAGTCAAGGATCGAAAAATACTGGAAATCCACCCATTGCAGCAGAAAAAAGTAACTAGATGGAGAAATTGGCAAAAAATAGAAGCATCGAAAAACCTCAACAAGCAGAACTAAACTGATATTAAGTTGCAATGATTAGGAATTGCTGTAAGGTCTACATCCAGAGAATATAAGAGGAAAAAATGATTAGCTATAAGACTTTTAAACAAAATGGCATCTTTAACATAGATAATACTTTGGAAAATTGTACAGTAAACAATTAGTCTAACCTTCTACTTTTACCTAACCTTGCCAGATCTAAAATTTCTGGTATGCTGTCTATGTCCACCGCATAAGATTCGTTTGAAAGCCTGTCGAAACTCAGGATTGAATATTGTGTAAATCACTGGATTCAAAGTGGAATTGAAGTATCCAAGCCACAAAGCGAAGCTCATGATAAACTCGCTTATTGTGCAAGAGTCACCGCAGAGAGGCATTAGCAAGGCTAAGATAAAAAACGGCAACCAGCACATTACAAATGCGCCTGTAATTATGGCGAGCGTCTTCGCCGCTTTTCTTTCTCGTTTTGCTTCCAGACTTTCCTTCTTATCTCGTCTGGATTGGTGTTTGTCCCTGGAACTGGCGACCGGTGACGGTTCGTGACTGTGACTTTCTGTTTGCACGATCTCCGTCTGAAAATTGAAATGAAACGCTTTAATTGTATTTGATATAATTTGTAGATGATAACGCAGGCCTACAATGATTTTGGTGGCGCCAAAACTAAAACTGATTTTAAGTATATTAGATACCAGTGTACTTGCTTTTTCTAATGCTACGTGTAGTTTTCGAGAAATTGCAGGTATAACAAAAAAGGAAAATAAACAATTTCAAAATAATTAATGAGATTATCCAACAGGTTAAAAGCTATTTTTTATTAAAATTTTCTACGATGGTGGTCCTAAAAAGGCGGGATGACACGATCAAAGTTTCTTGGACCAAGCACATTTGGATGCTGCCATATAACTTTGCTTATAATAATGCTGTGCGCGTCTTACTTGTACGCTGCTTGTATAGTATTGACTTTTTGATCAAAGTCGAGTTGGAAGGCATTTTTACATTAAATTTGCATCAAAGCAAGTAGGCTGGTTTTCAACTTACTTGGATGTTACGAAGCCGTCAAAGTCAACTTTGATAAAATATTAGCATAGAAGTGAGACGCGCGCAACATCAACATAGGTATATTTATATGGCAGCATTTAGTTGACTTGATCCAAGGCTTTCGGACATTCCAGTCTAAGTGGCTATGCAGATAATGTACATTGATACTCATATTACATCGAAGATTTTTAAAGCTCATTAACCGTCCAGAACTAATTCATCTTAATTTTCAACCTTCTTATTTAAGAATTTTTAAAATGAACTAATAAAAAAAATAATGTGATGAAATATTTTTTTTGTAATCTTTTTCATAATTAAAGTTACACTTTTCATGCTTCTTTAACGTTTTGAAATATATGTTCCGTTTCATAACTAGTTACTCAGCATATAAAAGACCATACCATCATGTGGTATACGGATGCTTCCAAACCAAAAGTAGGACAGGGATATATTTGGGCCGAAAACTGAATATTCCTAACCAATGGGCACCTACCCCAGTATCCTTCAGGCAGAAATTTGTTAATGAAAGATGCGCACAATTTATCTTAGATAGGAACTATCGAAAACAGGAAATTGCCATCCTATCCATATAGTCAAGCAGCACTTAACGCGATCAACTCAGTAACCATCAATTCGAAGTTGGTCAAAGAATTGGAGAAACTCAACAAATTAGGCAAAGAAAATAAAGTCCTCCTACTTGCGCCTGCTCACCAAGGATAGAAGGCAATGAAAAGCAAATGATCTAGCTAGAAAGGAGCGAACACTCCACTGACAGGACCAGAACCGTTCTGTTTTCTAAACGGGAACCAACTGAAAGCGGAACTGAAGAATCTGGAAGACTCCATCCGTAACTTGGAATGGGTGTCCTCCAACGGTCTAAGACATCGAAAAGTTCCTTAGAACTTATGACCGAGAAAATCAAAGGTTTTCCTTGATTTAAGTAAAAACAATCTTCGGATTGTCACGGGGTTTCTAACAGACACTGTCTCCTCAACGAACACCTCAGTAGGCTGAAACTGAGAAACAACGGCGAATGCAGATTTTGTGGGGAAAATGGGGAAACACCAGAACACCTTATCACTGAGTGCGCCCAGACGACGACCATTCGTGCCATGAACCTTGGTACGTCTGATGTCGAGGATGGAGAACTGGCCTCTGTGGAGCCGTCTCAGATACTGGCTTTTCTTAGAGCCCTGAAACTGTATGATGAGTTATAACTCATTATAAATCAAGAAAGGGGAACACACAATAGATCTATAAGGTCGCGGTGATTAACTCCCCTCCTAAACATTCTACATTCTACATTCATAACTAGTTTATATTTTTTTATAACTAGTTAATATTTTTCTTTTCACAACTATTAATGAAATAAATGATTCGTCACTTTGTCGCTTAAAAAAACAAAAGCAATTTTTAAGTCATTTTTCATTCATTTTAGGTCATAGGTCATTCAAATTCGCTGAAGTTTTTATTTATGAATATGAATATGTTTATGGCAAATTTCTTTCGGGATAAAGAGCATTAATAAAATAATGCCGAATTTAAATTAGTTATTGTTATCAAGAAAGGGCATTACATTTGGGGGTTCACGTGCAATTTTGATAAAGAACGACCACTGTTACCAGCAAATTGTCCTTAAATGTACAAAAATGAATATTTTTTGTATTGTCATGTGTCATGTTTAAAATGCAAATTTAGTTCTCTGATTAAACAAAAGCCGATTGAAACTTTTCCAAAGTGGCCAACTTGCGGATGTAAATTCCCTTATACAAAGTAGAAATGTTGTTCGCACGGAAGTTTGCGTGTCTGGTTTGTCTTAAACCGCAAGCCAAAGAAGTAGTTCGGTTTCTTAAGATTTTAAGTAACGGTAACATAATCTTTGAATTTAGTTTTCTTGAACATCAAGAAAATCAAATTTATGATAATATCCAGAAATCCAGATGTGTTTAAAAACTCCATTATAACAGTTAATACAAAGCCCATAGAAAGGGTAGATAAATTTAAGTACTTGGGCATATAACTCTCCGAAGATTGGACATCAGACAAGGAAATTAAATATCGCATCGAACAAACTCGACAGGCATTCTTGAGGTTTCGAAAAGTACTTGTCTGTTCTGATTTTGACCTTAACCTCTGATTAAAATTCGTAAAGTGTTACGTGTGGTTGGTGCTCCTTTATGGTATGTAAGGTTGGACATTAAAAACAGCTGCCATTAATAAGATAGAGGATTTCGAGATGTGGCTATATCGGAGAATTCTGAAGATACCTTGGATGGCTAGGTTAACAAATGAAGAAGTTCTGAGACGTGTTGACAAAGAACGCGAATTGTTTGAATTGATTAAGAAGAAAAAAAACGCATACCTGGGGCACATAATGCTCCAAATATCAAATCTTGCATCTGTTAATCGAAGGTAAGATCGAAGGCCGAAGGAGTACCAGAAGAAAGAAAATGTCTTGGTTGAGGAATGTTAGACAGTGGACAGGCCTGCAAGATGTACAGTCGTTAATAAACACTGCCAGGCACAGAGAAGCGTTGGAAAATGTTATCGCAAATATCCATTAATGGATTTGCACTAGAAGAAGAAGAACATAATCTTTAATTTTTTTTTTGTTTAACTTAAATTGTTCAAGAACAAACACCTTTATGCAGATATGAGGATATGAATCAAGAAATCTGAAGATAACTAGATTTTGCGATTTTTATATGTGTCACATGTTTATGCATCGACCATATCACTGCAATATGATTCATACCAAATATATATTTTCATGTATGATAGTAAGACAAATATATATATGTTAAATTTTATAGGGTAAAAATATTGAAATATATCCTCTTTAAATGTAGACATAGAATTGAATTAACCATAATTTTCGATTGTGTCAGGAAATATTTATCCAGAACAAATATGTGGAACCCAAATTTAAAAGTTCGAGATTGAGACAAATTTCTTATAAAGTGTCTTAATACTGGTGGATGCTATAACGTAACTACACGGTGCTCACGGTGTTAATTGATTATGGGTACATGGATGTTATATATATATATATATATATATATATATATATATATATATATATATATATATATATATATATATATATATATATAAATAAAATTATCGGTAAACCTGGTTAAACATCGACTAGATGGTGTCAGTGCCATCTGTCGATATTTTTTGAAAATCATTTTTTTTCTGTCGTTACTTCTTTAGAGAATCCCAAAACTAATAGCACCTTCTCATAGCCACTTCATCACGGCTACCTGGAAGTATTTTTAGATTTTGAAATTTGCTGATAATTTGTAAGATACATAGGCCAACTTAATTTTTTTAAAAGCGGACTTACATTTTTTGTTTCAGATTTTGAAAGAATTCGGTCTCTTTAGTATAATGATATGCCACACTTTTTTGTTTCAGGCATTACTCGACGTCATTTGTAAAACTGAAATCAATACACCTCAACATTTCCAACAAAGAGTACAAAATGCATTCGGAAGTATAAAAACAAGATCTGTTTGAAAGGACTATACATAAAATTGAACAAAAAATTAATTTGAGCAATAGGGACGGTGGTAATCATTTCGAACATGTAGAATATTAGAAACTAGTTAAAGTAAAAGTTGATTTATTTATAATAATTACGATTAATATTATGCATATTATGAGATCGTATATTGAGATTTCGAATTCATAACGAAAGTTAAAAATAATATCTCTAAATTGCTGACCTGGATATTATTTATTTGAAGATTCTTCGATTGGCCATTCATTCATTAACATTCGTCAATATTGTTGCGATGAATATAATCAGGTTAAATAATTTAAAAAGCAGAGTCCGACTATTTTAAATAATAATTAAATAGTTTTGTTGTTGTTAAAATATCCAAAACAAAAAAAAAATATAAAGTGTCGCATATCGTTGTACTCACGAGACTGAATTCTTTCAAAACCTGAATAAATCAGTAGGCATATTGTGCTACTGCTTCTCGAAAGATCTGCGTCAAAGGAAGCAAAATCAAAAACACTTCTCGAAAAGTAAAGAGAAAGGGAAGAAAAAATGGAAGAGTAAAATAACAAAAAAAAACAGCCTGGCGCATCTCCACATTAGCGTAAGAGAAGAAGCGAGAACCTCTCACCTCAGCTCAGGAAGGGGGAGAAAAACCCCAGGATGAAATTCCGGCCAATACCGAGAGGCAAGGGAAATTAAAACAACTTTGGTTGCACGTCATCGATGACACCATGCGTCGTCTTATAGAGTTTGCTGGTGGTCGTATTATGATGTGCAACCAAAGTTATTTTAATTTCCCTTATATAGGGACGTAGCACCAGCTTTGTCAGAACTCCATGTAACGACATCGAATTGGCGAGTGATCAACTCAAGGGAGGAGGGCCATTGTCAGGTCCTCATAATAGGAATTTATCTCAAATTGAAGGAGGCAATAGACAAAGAGGGATATATCCTTATTATAGGTTCGGAGCAACACCGATATCAGGTCCAAGTTAACGAGGTGGGGAAAATGGAGACAGGTCCTCCAGCCTCCCCCTCACGTGTACTGTACGTGCCGGAGACAAGCTGCTCGACTGTGAAGGGCACGAAGGTTCAAACCCCACCGTAAAAGAGACAACCTAACCAACCGTCGCCGTCGGAGGAGGTAGATATCCACTCATCGGTCGAAGAACATCTATTTGTCGGAGGAGGATCAGAAATACCCTGTCCCGCTTACAACTGGGAAATCCCCATGTATGATGAGTTATAACTCAAGGAAGGGGAACAAAATAGATCTTTAATGTCGCGATGATTACCCCTCCCCCCTCTCACTCCCTCTACATTCTACATTCTAGCTGACTGGTTGGCAAAGAAAACAAGAGCTTGTAGAGAAAATATAAAACATTTTGATACAGATTATAAGGATGGAACAGTATTATTTGGAAGATTTTTTATAAACAATAGTATTTAAATTTTAGTTAAATTAAGAATATACTTTTAAATTTTGTATTATTATAGTTTTTGTTCTTTTTATGTAGGTGTTGTAAAATATGGCGGTAATTCAATTTATGCACATATATTTTTAGCTTCATGTGTAAATTGTTGAGCACGCTACGGTCCTGGTAGATATAAATCGAGCTAAAGTAAGAATTATGACCGTTGCTGGTTTGTGTTTGTACAGACAACACGATGTACAACACGAGTCGCTAGATACGAACACGGTTATACAAATCCATATAGTTTTTTTTGGAATATATTCCATGTTATGTTGTGCAGATATGCCACGGCACCGTTTGATATGAATTGATTTCGAATACTTACTTTGCTTGTATTAATAATATGACTCTGATGACTAACATGACTAGTAGATCCATTATTAGCAGCAGGTGATGACTTCTCCGGTGAGACATTATTTGACACCGTTAATCTTTGTTCTGGACCACCGTCTTCAGTCGGAGGTCTTGATATTGTAAAGGCTGTCGTTTCTTCCTATAAAGAAACACAAAAGATAATATCTTTAGAGATAATTAATATTATAATAAAATACACTTACTTCTTGATCGTTACTACTAGTTTGCTCTTCGTGTTCGTCTAGTATTTCCATTGTTGTTGTGGATTGGCCTTCCATCATAACAAGTGAACCTACCAACGCTTCTGCTGTTTGAGTTTTTCCAGCAGATTTTTTCACTCTCAGGAATCGTCGTTTGGCTAGGAATGTGTTTGTTAATCTTAAATATACAATTCTACAGTTAACTATTGGAAATGTTCTTGCTTTAAGGTATCATATGAACAGACAATACAATTACATAATGCATTAAGGGGGTGCAACTACGATTATTATTTTTATAAAGGGTTATAAGTTAGATGGATTGCTATGTTTTTTTATATAGAATCCCGAATTTCGATTATCAAGATACCACAGTGTAAGTGAACCAATGATATACAGGGTGTCCCAGACTGAGCGTGCATTAGAAGTTTCTAGAGAACCACAATATCTAGATCGAAGATTTTTTACACATCATTGTTTTACAACGAGATCTATCGATTAAAAATATTTTCAATATGGCGGCTCTTCAATACCGGAAGTTGACAGCAACTTTCCTATTTTAAATGGGTGCCCCCATTTTTTATTACATACTTAAATTCTCTGTAAAATTCTAGGAATATTGATGTTAAACAACGTTTTGGACGAAAAAAAAATACCTGTCAAAAAAATTTGTATAGCCTAAAAGTCAAATTTAATAATTACCACAGCCACTGTGACATAAAGAGAAGATATGTGGCTATCTATTTCAAAAATTAAATTGTCCAAATGTCATACAATAATGGCGGCAGCTGTCATGGAATTGAGCGATTAAAAAATTATCATAAATCATTTTTTTCACATGGAAACCCACATTTTTGATTTCAGTAGTAAAAAGGTTTTTTAATTCGTTACTTTTTAACTATACATGTTCCTATACCTAAAATAAATCATTTTTAAGTTACTTAAGATTTAATTTGAAAACGTATAATTTTCTTAATTTTATCTAGCTTCCTTTGACATTAAGTGTTAAACGGTCAGACAATTTATTTCCATCTGTCAGAAAACAAATTATTTGAATTTCCTATATTATAAATACTGCCTGCCTTAAGAGCTTAAAAAGTGAATTTATAAAAATATATCTCGGATTTTCGCTCTTTAGTGATATCTAATAATTGATATTATTAATAATATTCCGTATGATCGAAAAAAAAACAGCGCAAAGTTGGCTCGGAAATGATGCTGCTTTTTGAACAAAGCGTCACAATATGACATGGTCAGATCTATTCTTTTACATCGCTTGACGTTTAAAGTCATAGGCTACTGGTTAAAATCAAGAAAAATATGCGCTTTAACTAAATCTTAGATAATTTAAAAACAATATATTTTAGGTATAGGAACATATATAGACAAAAAATAAGGAATTGAAAAGCCTTTTCACTAGGGAAATAAATAAGTGGGTTTCCATTTGAAAAAAATGATTTATGATAATTTTTTAATCGCTCAATTCTATGACAGCTGCGGCCATTATTATATGGCATTCGAACAATTTAATTTTTGAAATAGATCGCCACATGTTTTCTCTTTATGGCACAGTGGCAGTGGTAATCACTAAATTTGACGTTTAGGCTATACACATATTTTTGGGAGGCAGTTTTTATGGTTCAAAAATTTTGAATATTCTTTTTCTCAAAAACGGTCAATGTTAGATATAGAGTGTTTAATATCAAAATTTATAAAATTTACAGAGAATCTAAGTATGTAATAAAAAATAGGGGCACCTATTTAAAATAAGGAAGTTGCTGTCAACTTCCGGTATTTCCGGAAGTGCCGCCATATTGAAAATATTTTTTATCGATACATCTCATTGTGAAACTATGATGTGCAAAAAATCTCCGAGCTAGATATTTTAGTTCTCTAAAAACTTCTAATGCACGCTCAGCCTGGGACACCCTGTATATATATATATATATATATATATTACCATAGGTTTCCAGATTTAAACACGGTGCATTTTGAAGAAATGCTTATATTATTTGCTATTTTAGTTTCAATTATTCTTTGACTTTATGAAACATATTTTAAGTAAATTTAATTCTTGGTTTGAGGTCAGATGTAAATAAATATTTTAAAGATTTAATACATTAATTATTATTTATTGATAAAAAAAATTATTTCATGAAGTTTCGACCATTAACTTGGTCTTTTTCATAATGAATCTTCTACTTGTTCCACCTGGACAGAATTAATAATGTTTACATGTAAATAAAAACGTGCTCACACAGACAACAGAATACAGGTACATCATTGAATTTAACTATTTTTAAGTAGCCCGATAGACGGCTATTCCAGTACTGCTTGAAATAGTTTACTAATGTTGTTCGTTTCTTGTTTATCATTTACCGCGTTGGTGTTTTTTTTAATTCTATGGATTCTAACAGTTCCCTTTTTTTATTAAACTCTTTAAAATAATTTTTACCCTTTCAAAATTAAAAGTATGCCTAGTTGACAATTCATGTTTTGTTAGTGCTGTGGCATTTTTTAAATATTTATGGCCTTGCATATGTTTTTCTAGATACTGGCTAATCTGCCCAATATATACACCATACACCATTGCAATTTTTACAGGGAATTTCATATACGACGTTGCTTTTTTATTGGTTGGGGTTTAGTTTTCAATTTTGAAAAATGTTGTGATGTTAGTATGTAACTTTTATGATATACTTCAATGTTATATGTTTTGTATAATTTTTGCAGCGGTTGTGATAGACCCCTAATAAAGGGTAAGGCAATGTAGCTTTTGATTTTATTGTTGGTATTATTTCTAGGGTTAATATTTTATGACGTTGAGTTGTAAAACATGCAAATCCATTTTTTGAAAATTTTATTTACCAATCTCAACGATTAATTATTTGTTTGAAGTGTTCCTTTGACTTTTTCTATTGCGTTCTCCCTGTATTCCGGATCTGACAATTGAATTGCCCAGTCTGCCATTCCTATGATTACCGATTTCCTCTGAGTAAGGAAAACTATTTGAAAAGATAAAATAAAAAAATATACAAAAAATTGGCAAACTCTCCCAAAAAAGCCAAAACTATGAAAATTGTATACAACAAATTTCTAGTGTTTTATGTTTAGGACTCAATTATGCCAATGAGATTACTAACAAAAAACAGTTACCGATTAATGATATCATTTGTAATGTTGAGACCGGCTTAAAACACTTAACAAACAAAGAAAACGACGAACTTCGGGGCAAAACTTGTAATATTCTTACTAATTTCAATCATAAAATGGAAAATAAGATAATACAGGGTTTTCAAATAGATTGAAAAAAACAAAAGTGTTTCTAAGGGATAATCCCCAATTAAAAATATTAAGAGCTGAAAAATCAAACGAAACAGTTATAATGACACCGACCGAATATAACATTAAAATGAAGCAATTATTGAATACCAAATAAAACATATAAATTAATTAAGCGTGATCCAACCAACATATGTCAGAAAGAAAACAACCAATTAGTCGAACGATGGGAACATAAAGAATATACAGGGTGTCCCAGGATGAGCGTGCATTAGAAGTTTCTAGAGAACTACAACATCCAGCTCGGAGATTTTTTGCACATCGTAGTTTCACAACGAGATCTATAGATTAAAAATGTTTTCGATATGGCGGCACTTCCGGAAATAGCGGAAGTTGACAGCAACTTTCTTATTTTAAATGGGTGCCCCCATTTTTTATTTGTACTTAAATTCTCTGTAAAATTTTATGAATTTTGATATTAAACACTCTATATCTAACATTTTTTTAAAAAAAAGTATTTAAAATTTTTGAACGAAAAAAACTGCCTGTCAAAAATAAGTGTTTAGCCTAAACGTCAAATCTAGTCATTACCACAGCCACTGTGCCATAAAGGGAAAACATGTGGCTATCTATTTCAAAAATTACATTGTTCAAATGTCATAGAAAAAATAGGCCGCAGCTGTCATAGAATTGAGCGATTAAAAATTATCATAAATCATTTTTTTTCAAATGGAAAACAACTTTTTTTATTTCACTAGTGAAAAGGATTTTCAATTCGTCACCTTTTAACTGTACATGTTCCTATACCTAAAATAAATAGTTTTTGAGTTATTTAAGATTTAGTTTTAAAGCGTATATTTTTCTTGATTTTAACCAGTAGCCTATGACTTTATACGTCAAGTGATGTAAAACAATAGATCTGGTCATGTCGCATTGTGACGCTTTGTTCAAAAAGCAGCATCATTTTCGAGCCAACCTTGCGCTGTTTTTTTTTCAAATCATACGGATTATTATTAATAATATCAATTATTGTTGATATACAGGGTTGTTCACCACATACGACACGGAGTATTGTAGCTAAACGATGAGATTTTTACAAATTGTAAGTTTTGGGTTCGATGAAGGACTATTAGAGGTACAATTTACAAATAATTTTACAAGATACAGAGTGTCCCAAATAAGTAAAAAATATCAAAGTTGTATTTTTTTAAATGGAACACCCTGTATATTATTACATTTTTAGTTTCTACGATTAAAATAAAGGTAAATTTGATTAAGATTTATTATACTTAAACCTTACCGTTTTTGAAATATTTTCAATTTTGTGAAATTGCAGTAAAAATTTTAAGGCTTCATTTCTCCAAGGGTATCAAAGTTTTAATACTAAATATTTACTGAAGTTTATCTACTGATCAGTTATTGTGTTGCAATAATAAAAAATAATACTACCTTATACAGAGTGTCTAAAAATTTATTTTAAATAATTATTAGCTTCAAACGGCAATAACTTGTTTAATTTAAATGGAACACCCTGTATATTTTACGAGAATCAGATGCACAATTTAATTGTCTATCAAATTATATTATACCATTTTTTACCTATCTCTTTAAGTTTCCGTAGAAAATTTATTTTCTTGTAATTTAGAACTTATTTATCAATATATCCATGGACTATTGACATTTTAGATTATTTTTAAAGATGTATCAAATTTTTAAAGAGTACAGATACTAATATTGTCGATATAATTCGTTTATTTCATTAAAAAATAAAAAAAAACTGTTCAAATATTTGTTAAAGAGGACCAATTAATATGATCCAGTATTCAAACTACATTAACTGACTGTTTGCATTGATTAATAATAATTGCTCCAAATACTAAAAAACTGAATTTTGTATGGGCATTAGACAGTGTGATAAAAAGTAACACCTTAAAAATGATATTTCATTTTTTAATAAATGCTTATTTATAACAACAGAGACTTTAATTTGATAACTTATTATTATATTGATTTCTGACTCAAATCCACATTTATTTATAATAATTTATTAACGAACACAATTAAGTATGTAATTAATTAGTATATGGGTGGAAATAATGGTGTTATATTTAATTAATGGTATACTCTTTTATAAAGATTTAAATAGTTTTCTTTTTGCATACAAATGTCAATTGTCTGTACATTTGTACATTTGTTGCTTTAAAAACAATCTAAAATGTCAATATTCCATGGATATATTGATAAATGAGGTCTAAATTATAAGAAAATGCATTTTCTACGAAAACTTGAAGGGATAGGTAAAAAATGGTATAATACAATTTGATAGACAATTTAATTGTGCATCTGATTCTCTAAAATATACAGGGCATTCTATTTAAATTAAAGAAGTTATTGCCGTTTGAAGCTAATAATTATTTAAAATAAATTTTTTAGACACTCTGTATAAGGTAGTATTATTTTTTATTATTGCAACATAATAACTGATCAATAAATAAACTTCATTAAATATTTAGTATTAAAAACATTGATACCCTTGGAGAAATGAAGCTTTAAAATTTTTACTGCAATTTCACAAAATTGAAAATATTTCAAAAACGGTAAGGTTTAAATATAATAAACCTTAATCAAATTTACCATTATTTTAATCGTAGAAACTAAAAATGTAACAATATACAGGGTGTTCCATTTAAAAAAATACAACTTTGATATTTTTTATTTATTTGGGACACTCTGTATCTTGTAAAAATATTTTTAAATTATAGCTCTAATAGTCCTTCAACGAACCCCAAACTTACAATTTGTAAAAATCTCATCGTTCAGCTACAATACTCCGTGTCGTATGTGGTGAACAACCCTGTATATTCACCTATCACTAAAGAGCGAAAATACGAGATATATTTTTATAAATACACTTTTTAAACTTTTAAGCAGGTAGTATTTATACTATAGGAAATTCAAATAATTCGTTTCCTGACAGATGGAAATAAATTGTGTGACCCTTTGACATTTAATGTCAAAGGAAGCTAGATAAAATCAAGAAAAATATGTTTTCAAACTCAATCTTAAATAACTTAAAAACGATTTATTTTAGGTATAGGAACATGTATAGTTAAAAAGTAACGACTTGAAAACCCGTTTCATTAGTGAAATTAAACAAGTGGTTTTCCATTTGAAAAAAATGATTTATGATAATTTTTTAATCACTCAATTCCATGACGGCTACCGCCATTATTATATGATATTTGAACAATTTAATTTTTGAAATAGATAGCCACATGTCTTCTCTTTATGGCACAGTGGCTGTGGTAATCACTAAATTCGACGTTTAGGCTATACACATATTTTTGACAGGCAGTTTTTTTCATTCAAAAATTTTAAATATTTTTTTCTCAAAAACGGTTAATGTTAGATATAGAGTGTTTAATATCAAAATTCATAAAATTTTACAGAGAATTTAAGTACACAATAAAAAATGGGGGCACCCATTTAAAATAAGAAAGTTGCTGTCAACTTCTGGTATTTCCGGAAATGCCGCCACATTGAAAATATTTTTAATCGATAGATCTTGTTGTGAAACTATGCTATGCAAAAAATCTCCGAGCTAGATGTTGTAGTTCTCTAGAAACTTCTAATGCACGCTCAGCCTGGGACACCCTGTATACCACCTAACGTCGCAAAATCTTTACAAATCCGCAACGCCCTACCACCGAAAATCTATGGTCTGCCCAAATTGCATAAAGATGAAGTGCCATTAAGGCTAATTGTTTCATGCATACAGTCACCATATAATTTATTATCTAAATATTTAACAAAAAAATAAAACAATATAACGGGTAAAAACAAATATTACATTAAGTAAGTTAAGACTCTTTTGATTTTAAAGAAAAAATAAAAAACATTAAAATTCCAAATAATTATGTTCTAATATCTCTTGACGTAGTCTTCTGTATTCTCTCGCTATAAAAGTTATTAAAAATATAAGTGGAATGATATTAAAAAATTTAACCTCTAGATGAATTTATTAATGCATATAGAAAAAACTTTACAATCTACATGCTTTGTCTATGAAAACGAAATCTACAAGCAAATAGAGGAGTGTGCCATGGGTTCTTCGATTTCAAGCGTTGTAGCGCAAATCGTGATGGAGGATCTCGAAGAAACAATTTTATCAAAATGTGACATTGAAATTCCATTTTTTATAGATATGTTGACGATTGCGTAACAGCTATAGGTACCAGAAGATCAAGTAAACAACATATTAAATATTTTTAATAAATACCGTAAACATTTGCAATTTACTTTAGAAATAGAACAAAACAATCAGCTAAATTTTCTTGATTTAACATTATACCGTAAAAATAATTGATTCAGAACCGAATGGAACACTAAGAAAACGTGGTCGTCAAGATATTTAAATTTTAATTCCTACCACCCCCTTACTCAGAGGAAATCGGTAATCATAGGACTTGCAGACCGGGCAATTCAATTGTCAGATCCGGAATACAGGGAGGACGCAATAGAAAAAGCCAAAGGGGGAGCACTTCAAACAAATAATTACCCGTTGAGATTGGTAAATAAAATTTTCAAAAAAAGGATTTACAGGTTTTACAACTCAAAGTCTCAAAATATTAACCCTAGAAATAATACCAACAATAAAATCAAAACCTACATCGCCTTACCCTTTATTACTGGTCTATCACAACCGCTGCAAAAATTATACAAAACATATAACATTGAAGTATGTCATAAAAGTTACCTAAAACCCTAAACAATAAAAAAAGCAACGTCGTATATGAAATTCCCTATAAAAATTGCAATGGTGTATACAGGGTTGTTCACCACATACGACACGGAATATTGTAGCTAAACAATTAGATTTTTACAAATTGTAAGTTTTTAGTTTGTTGAAGGACTATTAGAGCTATAATTTAAAAATATTTTTACAAGTTACAGAGTGTCCCAAATAAATAAAAAATATCAAAGTTGTATTTTTTTAAATGGAACACCCTGTATATTATTACATTTTTAGTTTCTACGATTAAAATAAAGGTAAATTTGATTAAGGTTTATTACACTTAAACCTTACCGTTTTTGAAATATTTTCAATTTTGTGAAATTGCAGTATAAATTTTAAGGCTTCATTTCTGCGAGGGTATCAAAGTTTTTAATACTCAATATTTACTGAAGTTTATTTATTGATCAGTTATTGTGTCGCAATAATAAAAATTTTACTACCTTATACAGAGTGTCTAAATATTTATTTTAAATAATTATTAGCTTTAAACGGCAATAACTTGTTTAATTTAAATAGAACACCCTGTATATTTTATGAGAATCAGATGCACAATTTAATTGTCTACCAAATTGTATTATACCATTTTTTACCCATCTCTTCAAGTTTCCGTAGAAAATGCATTTTCTTGTAATTTAGAACTCATTTATCAATATACCCATGGAATACTGACATTTTAGATTATTTTTAAAGATGTACCAAATTTTTAAAGAGAACAGATACTAATATTGTCAATAAGTTCGTTTATTTCATTAAAAAATAAAAAAAACTGTGTAAATATTTGTTAAAGAGGACCAATTAATATGATTCCAGTATTCAAACTACATTAATTGACTGTTTGCGTTGATTAATAATAATTGCTCCAAATACTAAAAAACTGAATTATTTATGTGTATTAGACAGTGTGGTAAAAAAAACTAATACCTTAAAAATGATAGTTAATTTTTTGACAAATGCTTATTTATAACAACAGAGACGATAATTTTTATAACTTATTATTATATTGATTTCTGATTCAAATCCACATTTATTTAGAATAATTTATTAACGAACACAATTAAGTATGTAATTAATTAGTATTTGGGCGGAAATACTGGTGGTATATTTAATTAATGGTATACTCTTTTATAAAGATTTAAATATTATACTAAAAAAATATAATTTTACTAAAAACGATAATATTACTAGCCTGTACATTTTGTACATTTGTTGTTTTAAAAACAATCTAAAATGTCAATATTCCATGGGTATATTCATAAATGAGGTCTAAATTATAAGAAAATGCATTTTCTACGAAAACTTGAAGGGATAGGTAAAAAGTGGAATAATGCAATTTGATAGACAATTAAATTGTGCATCTGATTCTCATAAAATATACAGGGTATTCCATTTAAATTAAACAAGTTATTGCCGTTTAAAGCTAGTAATTATTTAAAATACATTTTTAGACACTCTGTATAAGGTAGTATAATTTTTATTATTGCAACACAATAACTGATCAATAAATAAACTTCACTAAATATTTAGTATTAAAAACTTTGATACCCTCGGAGAAATGAAGCCTTAAAATTTATACTGCAATTTTACAAAATTCAAAATATTTAAAAAAAAAAACAAACAAAGGTTTAAGTGTATTAAACCTTAATCAAATTTACCTTTATTTTAATTGTAGAAACTAAAAATGCAATAATATACAGGGTGTTCCATTTAAAAAATACAACTTTGATATTTTTTATTTATTTGGGACACTCTGTATCTTGTAAAAATATTTTTAAATTGTAGCTATAATAGTTCTTCAACGAACCCAAAACTTACAATTTGTAAAAATTTAATCGTTTAGCTACAATTCTCCGTGTCGGATGTGGTGAACAATCCTGTATATTGGGCAGACTAGCCAGTATCTAGAAAAACGTATGCAAGGCCATAAATATGATAAAAAAATGCAACAGCACTGACAAAACATGAATTGTCAACTGGGCATAGTTTTAATTTTAAAAGGGTAAAAATTATTAAGTCTGAGTTTAAGACAAAAAAAGGGAATTGTTAGAATCCCTAGCCATAAATAAAAACATCAACGCGGTAAATGATAAACAAGAAACGAACAACATTAGTAAACTATATCAAGCAGTGCTGGAGTAGCCGTCGATCGGGCTACTTAAAAATAGTTAAATTCAATGATGTACTTGTATATCTGTTGCCTGTGTGTGCATGTTTTATTGACTTTTAAAAATTAGAATTAAGTTTTAACAGAACTAACAAATCTACGTTGAGGGTAAGTCATTATTGTTTTATTTTTGTATTTTTAACTGTTTTTACATGTAAATATTATTAATTCTGACAGATGGAACAAGTAGAAGATTCAGTATGAAAAAGACCAAGTTAATGGTCGAAACGCCATGAAATAAAAAAATTTATCAATAAATAACAGGGTTGGCATGATTTAAATCATGATTTAAATCGTGGTTTAAATCAAGTGATTTTTTTAATTTTAATCATGTGATTTAAATTATAAAAAAATAATTTTATTGAAACTATTATAAATCAAAAAATAACTGTAAAAGTTATAAAAATGTGTCCTAGAAAACTATAAAAAATATTTCTATAACAGATTAAAAAATAATAAATAGACAAAAATTTTAAATGTAATAAAAAAAATAAAAATTTAATTATAAAACTATATAAAAATATCTATTCATCAATTTAATTGTTGGACCGATTTTTGAACTAATTTCGTGTGAATTCATTAGATGGCTAAACGCAGGGATTTATTTTAAAATTTATACATAAATTTTAACAAAAATTCGCTGTTCGAATTCATATCATTCGCAAAGTCTAGTGCAGAACTAGGTTCTTCTAATACATATAAAGACTATATCTTCATTCCCGAGAATCTATAACCGTTGTTAGAAAATATGTTGTTTTATATATATATATTTTTTTTAAAACGGTTGTATGTTTCCAAATTCCTACCGACATTTTGATCTGCAGTTAAGTACTTTACACTTTGACATTAGATAATACATAATAATTTCATTCTTGACTTAATACTATTTCCGAACAATAAAGTACCTATTGTTTTATTAGTACAGATTATACTTTTTTGACGATGCTGTGCCTTTGAAGGATCATCGTAAAGCTATTCCGACGTTACAGGGAGGCACAAAAAGTAAGTTTTTACTCCGAATAGAATATACTATTTTTTTTTAAAACATTTCAAATAATTTTTTAATTAATTTCAAACATTGCAAATAATATAAACAGTAATTGAGCAACAATATGTACACTCGATGAATTTGACACTTAATATCAGTTTAATAATATATTTTTGTAGTTTTGTGCTTAGGCGAAACAGTGCTTTACTTTTATGCCTAGGCGTTAAAATGACAAAAATTAATATTTTTGAGATGTTTGAAAAAAAATCCTTTTGATCTGAAGCGAACGACTTTTTTTGCGGAATATATTGGTGATTCATGAAGTATGTGGAAAAATCACGATGTGGAAAAATCATAACGCACCGTAGAATTGTTAGTGTTATCGGTATCGGGGTATAGATTTAGCCATTTAGGATAGGACTTTAATTGGAAATAAGTCCTAGTCATTTGGAAATCCGATTTAAATATTGTTTTGAATTAAAATCAAAAAAATCTGATTTAAATCAAAAAATCTGATTTAAATAAAAAAAATCTGATTTAAATCAAAAAATCTGATTTAAATTAAAAAAATCTGATTTAAATCAAAAAGTCTAATTTTTTTATTTTTTTTTTTAAATCATGATTTTTTTCAACCCTGATAAATAATAATAATTAATGTATTAAATCTTTAAAATATTTATTTACATCTGACCTCAAACCAAGAATTAAATTTACTTAAAATATTATTTGCTATTGAGGAGAAAAATATAAGTGATTTACAAATAATATTTAATACCGGGTGTGTCTCAAAAGTGGCACACCTCTATTACTTTTTTATTTTTTCAGATTAAAATCGAAATTTGGTATGTTGGTATATGATTAGGATTGATTGACGTATTCAACTGTTTTTGGTCACTTCCTGTTTCACCGGAAATAATTACATTTTTTTAAATGACACCCTTGGCATTTTTTTACTTTATTCGATAGAAAAGGACATCTTGAATAGAATGACACATTATAAACCAAGTTGCCTTTTCGATTTATTTGAAATTGTAACATGCTACTCGCTGTACGAAAAAGCAAATGTTTAGTATCAAATTATTCGTAAAAAATGTTTTTTTCTAAATATGCTGATTAGCCACCCTTATTCCATTTGAAACAATTAAGATATTACTAAAAATACGATTTAGACATATTTTAACGCACTCTAAAATGATATTTAAAATACGATTTTTTCTAATCGAAATGTCAAAAGTTCATATATGATATGTCATTCTATTCAGAGTGTCATTTTCCATCGAATGAATTAAAAAAAAAATACCGAGATTACCATTTAAAAATCAAAAGTTCTAGTCATTTTCAGTGAAACAGGAAGTGACCAAAAATAATCGAATATTTTTTTTTTGAAAAAAAATATAATTTTTTTCTGAAAAAAAAAATTCTTTAAATTCTTTTGTAAAATGTCATATTAAATCTATAAGTAGTACCAACTCACCTACTGTTATTATTAGTTCTTTCGACTTTTTCAAAGTTCTGGCTCTTCAATTCCCTCCTTCTACGTATTCTGTATCGGGCCGCTTGAAATATTTTCCAATACAGTGCGAATATAACTAACAAAGGAACGTAAAACGTAGAACTAGTTGCAAAAATTTGATATTTAACATCTTGGCTAACTAAACATTGTCTTTTCACTTCTATTCTGTACAAATATTCGGGATCTTTAAACTGAGGTATCTGAGGTGCTAAAGAAACCACTAGAGCTATTATCCAGATGATGAGGATCATTAGCCCTATGCGATTACCGTTCCTGGTGTGGATATAATCGACGTTCGTTACAGCCCAATACCTGAAATTTTTTGTTCAAAATGTCAGTACGAATAAGCGATATTAATATTATTAATTATATTACTATTTTATTTTTCATTATTATTTGAACTACATCTGTTAAATTAGTTGATAATTAATTTTTATTTGTTTGTAAGTGATAAAGTATTTAGAACTATCGTTCCTTATAGTGGAGTGCTTTAAGCCTTTATAGGATACAAACCTCGGAATTCATTTACTGTGAACGATTTTTTATAAAACTTTTTGCATTGCATTGTTAATAAGATATATTACACAAAGTTTACCCATTTAAATTTTTTGCTTTCACTTTAGTATAGTCAAAATAAACACACATATACAAATACATACATACAAGATGGCTCCGTATTCAGTCAAATATATATCTATATAAAGAAGAAAGAATTTATTGGGCAAGTCTACAGTAAGATTAGTCATGAGACATGACTAAAACATGACTACCTGTAGACACTCAGTGTTTCTGCCTTCCGGCTTCGTCAATACGGGAGGAATCAGCAACGATGAACTAGCGATCCTGAAAAAAAGAAGAAGGGAAGCAAACGACGCACAAGGCGCCATTTGCAGCCTGGTTAGGCAGTAGCTTACAATTTGAAGCGTTACCACCGAAAAACCGCTGCGGAGGCGTTCCATAAATTCTTTCTTCTTTTTATTATAGTCTCCACGATAACATCTTCTGTTTATTGTTTTCTCTGTTCCAAGGTGATAGCGGCGAGGTGTGTTGGAACGCCTCCGCAGCGGTTTTTCGGTGGTAACGCTTCAAATTGTAAGCTACTGCCCTAACCAGGCTGCAAATGGCGCCTTGTGCCTCGTTTGCTTCCCTTCTTGTTTTTTTCAGGATCGCTAGTTCATCGTTGCTGATTCCTCCCGTATTGTCGAAGCCGGAAGGCAGAAACACTGAGTGTCTACGGGTAGTCATGTTTTAGACATGTCTCATGACTAATCTTACTGTAGACTTGCCCAATAAATTCGTTCTTCTTTTTATTATAGTCTCCACGATAACATCTTCTGTTTATATCTATATATATTTCCAGTAAATTTGCTATAAAATTCCGGTTTCAATAATACCTTAATACCAGAGAGTATACTAAGTGATTTTTGAATTATGACCACGTCCATGAGGACGTCAATCTAGACGTCCAGGAACCTTCGTATGAGAACTTCTAATCGAGACGATCGACTTATTGTAAGTTTATTGCTAAGAACCCGCCGTTTGCCAGCCGTTCAAATTGATAATGAATTGCACTTAAGGAACGTACATATTAACCAACGGACTATAAGAAGATTAAATGAAGCAAATCTTATATCAAGAAGGCCTGCTTCGGGACCAGAATTTACTAGATGTGTTGACTAGGCCCAAAAGCAAAGGCATGGTCTTAATGTAAAAATTACGAAAAAGTATTAGTGTATATTATGTGAGTATTTCCAACAAAAATAAAGCTAATGAGATGAACCAAAAAAACAAACCATCGAGAAAGGATTTATCTAGTTGATAGATTTTTTTTTAATTTCTTGAACATTTTGTTCTCCCTCGTATAATTAACAAATGAGGAGTTTCATTTTTAATTTAGAAAATGATACTAAAAAGTCATGTAATTTGGCTATACACTGCTTAAAAAATCATCAAAATCGGCCCATTAAAACAAAATATATTAACCTTTAAAATACATCAAAGTTTTAAGGTGACCATTTTTCGTGCCGGAAAATGTATTTCCAAAACTATACATTATCACATATGTAGTTCTATTTTTCATTCAGTCATATACTTTTCTAATGAAACAAACCTTTATTTTTTTAACTAGAATCCAAAAATCCATTAATATATAGGGTATTCCATTACAAAAAACATAACTTTGATGTGTTCTCTTTTGGGGACACCCTGTCGAATTCTACATAATTTTAGAAAATTCTTTAAATTGACTTCCATAAGCTCACAAAATTTCACTTCAATACAAACTTTTGTTCTCCTTGCAAAAACCGCGTCGTATATAACGCGCCACCCTGTATAATTCGATTTCAATCAAAATTTCAATGATTAGAACATAAGCAGAACAGGTATAGCTTATGCATTAGATTTATTTATTTCAATAAATTCACTTAAAAAAAGAATTAAAAAAAATCAAAAATTTAAGAAGAAAATAATTAAGAATTTATTAAAATTACTAAAATAAAAAATTAAAAGCAACGAAAAAAATGGGTAAACATTTGAGTATTTTATCTATAAAAGACAATACAGAAGATTTCACATTAACACATTCACAGTAATTGAATTCCGAGGTAAAAGTCTCTGGGCACCCAACTATTACTCTCATTTTAGTTTTTGTCGACAAAGTGCCAAATCTTAATTTATTGTTTTATGATAACTTTGGGCATGTCTAAGAATTTGAAAATATTTATCTAGATGGTATTCTTATAACATAGTAAAAGTAAACCTTTTCCTTCTACTATGGTTATAACAAACATTACACAATGTGCTACAAATTCGGGGTACGGGCATTGGTATTTCGCTAACCGTAATAGATACAAACATGGTTAAATTAACCTCCACGTACTCTGAAACCCAACTAGTCGTCAACAATAAGCCAGATTTGCCAGATATCCAAAAAAATTATTAATTTTTTATTTAAATGGAATTACGGATATTTACTCTACAAAAACATATCTACTAACTCTCCATACTACTAGTTTACATAGAAAAATATATTTCTCCTACTCAGAGAATGTTTATTTATTTTTTTAACTATAAAGATCATACAAATATTCCAAAAAGTTTTAGAAATGTTATTAATTAACAACTATACTTCAAATAACATCAAATATAACAAAACATAGGTTAAAAGCTTTGTAAAGTAAAACAAAAACAATTTTTTGGACGACAAATACAATTTTTACCTGTCAAGTGCAATTGCCACTAAATGCAAAATCGAAGCGGTGCAACATAGAACGTCAATTGAAGTCCACATATCACACAATTCGGGCCCCATTATCCAATTATTGCTTATCTGAAAAAAAAACAATAAAATTTAGCAATATAAATATTTGAATAGAGTTTGAATACCCTAATACAATTGCACATTTTATTGCATTGCATTTTTTATATATCTAAGTGCATTTATTAATTACTGTAAACATAAGAACATAATATTTTTGGTTATTTGTTATAGTAATAATAATTAAGAACAAAATAATGAAATGTTTGAAAAACCACAGAATCTTTTCTGGGTTTTCTTTCTCGTAAAATTAATTTACTACCTATGTTGCTACATTATCAAGAAATTATGTTTTTTAAGTAAAAATAAAAAAAAAATTTCAAAAATTCCGAATTTTCATTTTTTTTCGCAAAAAAGCTCATAGAGTTCTGGTGCCGAAATATACTACCTCTAAAAATATTTGCACTTATTTAAGATTCACGCTGTATATTCAAATACAGATGTAGAAAATACAACCTTCGAAGTAATTGGAGATCAAATACATAATAATATTTATTACTGAAATTCAGTTAAAATATGGTAAAAAAACAAAGAAAATATACCTATCTATAATATAATGAAACTTAAAGCTTTTAATGAAATTAATTTGTAGAATTTTAAAAGGCTAAAAATTGCACAAATTATGGAAATATGTAGCTATTATTAGTTAAAAAATATACAGATATAAGCACAGTGTGCCCCTCGATTATCCTTACAAAAGGAAAAACTGTTTTATTACTGATATTTTGAAAAAAATGTATTCTTCATAAAATAATTTTCTTGGTCTAAAATGGTTATTCCCATTTGGTACTTTTCGATATTTTCATACCGTTTTCAAAGTAAAATCAAACCGTGTTTCTATGGTAATATCATTTCGATTTCATTTTTTGGTAGATAATTGTTATTAATTTTTATTAACGTCATATTTTTTGCTGTGGCCATAACCCTTTCCGTAGCAGTGCACTAAATAAATTTTGTGCTTCTTTAACATTTTACAACAGAAAAAATTTTACGTTAGGTAATTTAAATTCTATGAATAACAATCTAACAAAGAATAAAAACAAATAACAAGTCATATTAATAACCTAACTTAACCTAACCAAGTATCCATGTTTTCATTAAACTGTTATACAGTAATGTTGCAAAATTACCAGAGAGTTCCTTCATGTCACTAAACCGAATTTTAAAGATTCTAAATAGAAACAATCTTACATTGAAAATCGCACTTTTCGCGTCATTTGTACTGGCAAAATAATGCATTAACGTAGCGGCATCTCTTGAGTGAAAAGAGACGATTTATATCTCTGATATGAATCTATAAAATTGTGATGTACTAACGAAGTCCAACTTTCTTTTTACTTACTCATACGATTTTTTGAACGATGCTCGGCGGACGCACTAACAACAGTTAACTAATAAAACAAAAATGCTTTAAAACAGATATTTTAAACATTCTCTTTTATTCTAAGAGGTTAATCCAATATTGTAAGAAATAGCTTCATGATTTGGCGGATACCAATACTACATATCAAAATTATTAAGATATTTTGTCTTCCAAAAAATAGTGTTTTTATAATACGAAGTTGAGATCTCACAGTGTCGCTGTTTAAAAGGCATTTTTTATTAAAACTAACCCTAATATAATGTTGCTTTGTCTATGTATATATATTATTTAGTACTTAGTAAACTTTCTATATTTCTACAGGGAATTATTTATTCTGGTGACAAATGCTATTATTTGTAAAAAAATAATATATTTATTTTGAAAGATTTCTTTTTGGAGAATGATAAGAGTTAAGTTTAAAACTATACTACCCTTGCTGTAATACTGCACTTATTTTGATGTTAAATCGTACTCTACATAGATTTTTTTAATTAATTTACGAGTCTTTTTTATTTTTATAATTATTAGTCATTATATTTCCGTCTTTTTAAGGTGTCTAATTCTTTAAGACTGTAATTGATGTCTATTATTGTTCAACAATGATCAATTTAGGAAAAAAAACTAAATAAATTCGAATTAACGAAACATTAGGTCTTTCTAGAAGGCATTTTGATATTTCTGTTCTTTTTTATCAAATAATAATTGAAATTATATTTCGATATCTGCTAACAATAATTAGATATAGTAATTATAAAGGAGGTAAAACATTTTGATACATTATATTTTGTAGAATATATTTTTTGTAAAAAAAGTACGTTAGGCTACCAGTCAGTAATCAGTTTTTGATATATGCATGTTTTTGTATATTGAAAGAAAAACTTACCGCATTTTGTATATAAATTTCTTACACGGGGTTCAGGGCTCATATAAATACAATACGATTAATAAATTTAATAAAATCTATACAGATTCTATTTGAAGTTTTATTTTACTAATTCGTATTCGTTGAAAGTGTGATAACTTTTTCTTCGTACCTGTATAAAACTACCGAGCGAAAAAATATACATCTCTGTGATTTTTTACGTAAAAAAATATCTCTTTGTAAAAATCGCTACAAGCAACCGTTCTTAAGATATTTAGAATGGAAATAGTAAATACATGTCATTATTGACGAAAAATAAACACGTTGTGTAGATAGTAATTTCACTGAAATAATAAATTTGGGAAATTTTTATTTTTTTAAATTAATCATAAATTTTTCTGCAAAAAATGATGATAAAACAGTTTCTATTGAACATTTGGCATAAAAACATTTCAAATTTATGATTTGAGTCTAATAACTATTTAGTCACCATGTTTAATTTATGTCAATGATGACAGGTATTGATAATTTCTATTCCAAATATCTCGAAAACCATTACTCGTAGCGGTTTTTACCAAGAGACCTTTTTCACGTAAAAAACGTCGTAAATATATATTTTTTTACTCAGTAGTTTTATACAGGTACAGACGAAAAGTTATTACTCTTCAAACCAGTTAAAAAATATGTAGGTGGCGCCCTCTACTAGTAAGAGCCATATTGACATCAAAATCAAATTTTTAGGATACAATGCAGTCAGTGGTGCACCCCTTTTTTCAATGTAAAACCCGAATGGACGGCACTGACTGAAACACATAAACAATTTTGTACACCAAAAAAGGTAGGTTAATTCAAAATTGTAAGAAATGGCTTCATGATTTGGCGGATACCATGCACCAAAATGCTTATTCTGACAAACAAAAAAATTGTTTTATTTCTTAATTTTCTTCCAGCCGATGCAGAAATGATTTCCAAACAACAGTCACCACATATTTTCAGCAATTCGACCCTGAAATAAACTGAGTATAATTTGTTTAAGCAAAAACTAGTCGTCGGACAAAAAAAAAATCAAGAGATAAAAAATGTTTAGAAATGAATGGAGATTTTGAAAATAATTTTTATTTGAAGAGAAATCATTGATGTACCAATTTTTTGTTCAAAAATATTCAATGTAAAACCCGTATGGACGGCTCTGGCAGTAATACATAAACAATTTTGTACGCCAAAAAAGGTAGGTTAATCCAAAATTGTAAGAAATGGCTTCATTATTTGGCGGATACCATGCACCAAAATTCTTATTTTGACAAACAAAAAAATTGTTTTATTTCTTAATTTTCTTCCAGCCGATGCAGAAATGATTTCCAAACGACAGTCACCACATATTTTCAGCATTTCGACCCTGAAATAAACTGAGTATAATTTTTTTAAGCAAAAACTAGGCGTCGGACAAAAAAAAATCAAGAGATAAAAAATGTTTAGAAATAAATGGAGATATTGAAAATAATTTTTATTTGAAGAGAAATCGGTGATGTACCAATTTTTTGTTCAAAAATATTCAATGTAAAACCCGTATGGACGGCCCTGGCAGAAATACATAAACAATTTTGTACGCCAAAAAAGGTAGGTTAATCCAAAATTGTAAGAAATGGCTTCATTATTTGGCGGATACCATGCACCAAAATTCTTATTTTGACAAACAAAAAAATTGTTTTATTTCTTAATTTCCTTCTAGCCGATGCAGAAATGATTTCCAAACGACAGTCACCACATATTTTCAGCAATTCGACCCTGAAATAAACTGAGTATAATTTTTTTAAGCAAAAACTAAGCGTCGGACGAAAAAATCAAGAGATAAAAAATGTTTAGAAATAAATGGAGATATTGAAAATAATTTTTATTTGAAGAGAAATCGGTGATGTACCACTTTTTTGTTCAAATATATTCAATGTAAAACCCGTATAGACGGCCCTGGCAGAAATACATAAACAATTTTGTTCGCCAAAAAAGGTAGGTTAATCCAAAATTGTAAGAAATGGCTTCATTATTTGGCGGATACCATGCACCAAAATTCTTATTTTGACAAACAAAAAAATTGTTTTATTTCTTAATTTCCTTCCAGCCGATGCAGAGATGATTTTCAAACGACTGTCGCCACATATTTTCAGCAATTCGACCCTGAAATAAAATGAGTATAATTTTTTTAAGCAAAAACTAAGCGTCGGACGAAAAAATCAAGAGATAAAAATGTTTAGGAATAAATGGAGATTTTGAAAATAATCATGGTCAACACATCGTGGTCAAACAGCTAAATCAAAAATATTCTTTATTATCACAAAGCTATCAGTATCACCCATCACTCTAGAAACTTTTCTCTCTATAGGTGTCCAAGTTGGTTCTGATCCATTACTTTTTCCCCTTTTAACTGTTTTTGCTTCAGCAGGAGGAGCTGCTTCGAAAAGATTAGAAGTTGTAGTTATTGATTCTGTGCTGGTTAGGTTAAATTTTTAAATGGAAAAAGTAATTTTATGTTTAAAAGGATTTCTTATAATAATAATAATAATAATAAATCGGAAAGAAGTAGAAAAAAATAGTAAATAAATATATTTATTTTCAACAAAAATAAATAAAATTACAATTTGGTAGATATTAATTCAATTAATAAGAAAAAAGAAAAATTTAAATGGAAGTAATATCTATTTACAAGAAAAAGGATTTCGAAGTTGGCGGATATGTTTCTGTAAATTTATACTGAATGTTGCCATCCCATATTTCTTTAGTTAGTCGCCTTTTGATGAACGATCCCCGTTCATCATCACAACAACTTCATCAGCCTCTTCTGTCGTCGCCATCGCTACACGCGCTACTCCCTCAGGATCTCTGTCATATACGATCAATTTTCTCACTTCTCCTATTTTTCGAATTTCCTCTGTCAAAACGTGTTCAAATTCACAATAAGACCGACATCATGTCAAACAGCGAAAGTCCAAAAATACTCTTTATTATCACAAACCTATCAGTATCATTCATCAATTTAGGAACTTTTTATCTCTTTAGGTGTCCAAGTGGCTTCTGAATCTTTCCTTTTTCCCCTTTTAACTGTTTTTGCTTCAGCAGGAGGAGCTGCTTCGAAAAGATTAGAAGTTGTAGTTATTGATTCTGTGCTGGTTAGGTTAAATTTTTAAATGGAAAAAGTAATTTTATGTTTAAAAGGATTTCTTATAATAATAATAATAATAAATCGGAAAGAAGTAGAAAAAAATAGTAAATAAATATATTTATTTTCAACAAAAAGAAATAAAATTACAATTTGGTAGATATTAATTCAATTAATAAAAAGAAAGAAAAATTTATATGGAAATATCTATTTACAAAAAAAGGGATTTCGAAGTTGGCGGATATGTTTCTATAAATTTATACTGAATGTTGCCATCCCATATTTCTTTAGTTAGTCGCCTTTTGATGAACGATCCCCCGTTCATCATCACAACAACTTCATCAGCCTCTTCTGTCGTCGACATCGCTACACGCGCTACTCCCTCAGGATCTCTGTCATATATGGTCAACTTTCTCACTTCTCCTATTTTTCGAATTTCCTCTGTCAAAACGTGTTCAAATTCACAATAAGACCGACATCATGTCAAACAGCGAAAGTCCAAAAATACTCTTTATTATCACAAACCTATCAGTATCATTCATCAATTTAGGAACTTTTTATCTCTTTAGGTGTCCAAGTGGCTTCTGAATCTTTCCTTTTTCCCCTTTTAACTGTTTTTGCTTCAGCAGGAGGAGCTGCTTCGAAAAGATTAGAAGTTGTAGTTATTGATTCTGTGCTGGTTAGGTTAAATTTTTTAAATGGAAAAAGTAATTTTATGTTTAAAAAGGATTTCTTATAATAATAATAATAATAAATCGGAAAGAAGTAGAAAAAAAATAGTAAATAAATATATTTATTTTCAACAAAAATAAATAAAATTACAATTTGGTAGATATTAATTCAATTAATAAGAAAAAAGAAAAATTTAAATGGAAGTAATATCTATTTACAAGAAAAAGGATTTCGAAGTTGGCGGATATGTTTCTGTAAATTTATACTGAATGTTGCCATCCCATATTTCTTTAGTTAGTCGCCTTTTGATGAACGATCCCCCGTTCATCATCACAACAACTTCATCAGCCTCTTCTGTCGTCGCCATCGCTACACGCGCTACTCCCTCAGGATCTCTGTCATATACGATCAATTTTCTCACTTCTCCTATTTTTCGAATTTCCTCTGTCAAAACGTGTCCAAATTCACAATAAGACCGACATCATGTCATACAGCGGAAGTCCAAAAATATTCTTTATTATCACAAACCTATCAGTATCACTCATAACTCTAGGAACTTTTCTCTCTTTAGGTGCCCAAGTTGGTTCTGATCCTTTTCTTTTTCCCCTTTTAACTGTTTTTGTTTCAGCAGGAGGAGCTGCTTCGAAAAGATTAGAAGTTGTAGTTTTTGATTCTGTGCTGGTTAGGTTAAAATTTTAAATGGAAAAAGTAATTTTATGTTTAAAAGGATTTCTTATAATAATAATAATAATAAATCGGAAAGAAGTAGAAAAAAATAGTAAATAAATATATTTATTTTCAACAAAAAGAAACAAAATTACAATTTGGTAGATATTAATTCAATTAATAAAAAGAAAGAAAAATTTATATGGAAATATCTATTTACAAAAACAGGGATTTCGAAGTTGGCGGATATGTTTCTGTAAATTTATACTGAGTGTTGCCATCCCATATTTCTTTAGTTAGTCGCCTTTTGATGAACGATTCCCCGTTCATCATCACAACAACTTCATCAGCCTCTTCTGTCGTCGACATCGCTACACGCGCTACTCCCTCAGGATCTCTGTCATATATGGTCAACTTTCTCACTTCTCCTATTTTTCGAATTTCCTCTGTCAAAACGTGTTCAAATTCACAATAAGACCGACATCATGTCAAACAGCGGAAGTCCAAAAATATTCTTTATTATCACAAACCTATCAGTATCACTCATCACTCTAGGAACTTTTCTTTCTTTAGTTATCCAAGTTGCTTCTGAACCATTTCTTTTCCCTTTTTAACTGTTTTTGCTTCAGCAGGTGGAGTTGCTTCTAAAATATTAGAAGTTGTAGTTTCTGATTCTGTGCTGGTTAGGTTCAATTTTTAGACGGAAAACGTAATTTTATGTTTAAACGGATTTCTTATAATAATGATAATAATAAATCGGAAAAAAGTAGAAAAAAATAGCAAATAGATATATTTATTTTCAAAAAAAAAGAAATAAAATTACAATTTGGTAGATATTAATTCAATTGATAAGAAAAAAGAAAAATTTAAATGGAAATAATATCTATTTACAAAAAAAATGATTTCGAAGTTGGCGGATATGTTTCTGTAAATTTATACTGAGTGTTGCAATCCCATATTTCTTTAGTTAAGCGCCTTTTCATAAACGATCCCCCGTTCAACATCACAACTTCATCAGCCTTTTTTGTCGTCGCCATCGCTACACACGTTACTCCCTCAGGATCTCTGGAAATCAATTTTCTCACTTCTCCTATTTTTCGAATTTTCTTTGTCAAAACGTGTTCAAATCTCCCAATAAGACCGACATCGTGTCAAACAGCGAAATTCTAAAAATATTCTTTATTATCACAAACCTATCAGTATCGCTCATCACTCTAGGAACTTTTCTCTCTATAGGTGTCCAAGTTGCTCTGAAGCTTTCCTTTTTTCTCCTTTAATTGATTTTGCTACGGCAACTAGGCGTAAATTCTTATTACAATAATAGTTGTCATGTTAGTATGGTATAGTGTGGTTATCAAGTTTTTATCGGTAAATCTCATATAAGCATATGAATGGTGTCAATGTTTATTTATTTATTTATTTAAGTACTTCACAAATATAAATGTTTAACCCAATTACAAAGTACTAATCTACAGAATCTTGTAATATTTTGACGTGTAGTTAAAACAATGTTACTTAATTAATACCAAATATGTGTATTTGAGTGTAGCTATATTATGCCCTCTAAATTTAGATAATTAAATACAAGGTTGATTTTGAGTAGCTTGCTATAAACCTGCTAAAATTCGCCTACTGAGAATTGTGTAAATTCTTATTACAATAATAGTTATCATGTTAATACGGTATAGTTTGGTTATCAAGTTTTTACCAGCAAATCTCATATAAGCATACGAATGGTGTCAATGTTTATTTATTTATTTATTTCAGTACTTTACAGGTATAAATGTTTAAACGGTAAACAACGCAATTACAAAGTAATAATCTACAGAATCTTGTAATATTATGACGTGTAGTTAAAACAATGTTACTTAATTAATACCTAATGTGTGTATTTGAGTGTAACTATATTCTGCCCTCTAAATTTAGATAATTAAATACAGGGTTAATTTTGAGTAGCTTGCTATAAATCTGCTAGAATTCGCCCATTAGGAATTGTGTAAATTCTTATTTCAATAATAGTTGTCATGTTAGTACGGTATAGTTTGGTTATCAAAATTTTACCGGCAAATCTCTTATAAGCATATGAATGGTATCAATGTTTATTTATTTATTTATTTAATTACTTCACAGGTATAAATGTTTAGCCCAATTACAAAGTACTAATCTACTGAATCTTGTAATATTATGACGTGTAGTTAAAACAATGTTACTTAATTAATACATAATGTGTGTATTTGAGTGTAACTATATTCTTCCCTCTAAATTTAGATAATTAAATACAGGGTTAATTTTAAGTGGCTTGTTATAAATCTGCTAGAGTTGGCCCATTAGGAATTGTGTAAATTCTTTTTAGAATAATAGTTATCATGTTAGTACGGTATAATTTGGTTATCAAGTTTTTACCGGCAAATCTCATATAAAGCATATGAACGGTGTCAATGTTTATTTATTTATTTATGTAAGTACTTCACAGGTATAAATGTTTAACCCAATTACAAAGTACTAATCTACAGAATCTTGTAATATTTTGACGTGTAGTTAAAATAATGTTACTTAATTAATACCTAATGTGTGTATTTGAGTGTAGCTATTTTCTGCCCTCTAAATTTAGATAATTAAATACAGGGTCAATTTTGCGTAGCTTGCTATAAACCTGCTATAATTCGCCCACTGGGAATTGTGTAAATTCTTATTACAATAATAGTTATCATGTTAGTACGGTATAGTTTGGTTATCAAGTTTTTACCGGCAAATCTCATATAAAGCATATGAACGGTGTCAATGTTTAGTTATTTATTTATGTAAAGTACTTACTTCACAGGTATAAATGTTTAGCCCAATTACAAAGTACTAATCTACTGAATCTTGTAATATTATGACGTGTAGTTAAAACAATGTTACTTAATTAATACATAATGTGTGTATTTGAGTGTAACTATATTCTTCCCTCTAAATTTAGATAATTAAATACAGGGTTAATTTTAAGTGGCTTGCTATAAATCTGCTAGAGTTGGCCCATTAGGAATTGTGTAAATTCATTTTAGAATAATAGTTATCATGTTAGTACGGTATAGTTTGGTTATCAAGTTTTTACCGGCAAATCTCATATAAAGCATATGAACGGTGTCAATGTTTATTTACTTATTTATGTAAGTACTTCACAGGTATAAATGTTTAACCCAATTACAAAGTACTAATCTACAGAATCTTGTAATATTTTGACGTGTAGTTAAAACAATGTTACTTAATTAATACCTAATGTGTGTATTTGAGTGTAGCTATTTTCTGCCCTCTAAATTTAGATAATTAAATACAGGGTTAATTTTGCGTAGCTTGCTATAAACCTGCTATAATTCGCCCACTGGGAATTGTGTAAACTCTTATTACAATAATAGTTATCATGTTAGTACGGTATAGTTTGGTTATCAAGTTTTTACCGGCAAATCTCATATAAAGCATATGAACGGTGTCAATGTTTATTTATTTATTTATGTAAGTACTTCACAGGTATAAATGTTTAACCCAATTACAAAGTACTAATCTACAGAATCTTGTAATATTTTGACGTGTAGTTAAAACAATGTTACTTAATTAATACCTAATGTGTGTATTTGAGTGTAGCTATTTTCTGCCCTCTAAATTTAGATAATTAAATACATGGTTAATTATGCGTAGCTTGCTATAAACCTGCTATAATTCGCCCACTGGGAATTGTGTAAATTCTTATTACAATAATAGTTATCATGTTAGTACGGTATAGTTTGGTTATCAAGTTTTTACCAGCAAATCTCATATAAGCATACGAATGGTGTCAATGTTTATTTATTTATTTATTTAAGTACTTTACAGGCATAAATGTTTACATGGTAAACAACGCAATTACAAAGTACTAATCTACAGAATCTTGTAATATTATGACGTGTAGTTAAAACAATGTTACTTAATTAATACCTAATGTGTGTATTTGAGTGTAACTATATTCTGCCCTCTAAATTTAGATAATTAAATACAGGGTTAATTTTGAGTAGCTTGCTATAAATCTGCTAGAATTCGCCCATTAGGAATTGTGTAAATTCTTATTACAATAATTGTTATCATGTTAGTACGGTATAGTTTGGTTATCAAGTTTTTACCAGCAAATCTCATATAAGCATACGAATGGTGTCAATGTTTATTTATTTATTTATTTAAGTACTTTACTGGTATAAATGTTTACATGGTAAACAACGGAATTACAAAGTGCTAATCTACAGAATCTTGTAATATTATGACGTGTAGTTAAAACAGTGTTACTTAGTTAATACCTAATGTGTGTATTTGAGTGTAACTATATTCTGCCCTCTAAATTTAGATAATTAAATACAGGGTTAATTTTGAGTAGCTTGCTATAAATCTGCTAGAATTCGCCCATTAGGAATTGTGTTAATTCTTATTTATAGTTATCATGTTAATACGGTATAGTTTGGTTATCAAGTTTTTACCGGCAAATCTAATATAAGCATATGAATGGTGTCAATGTTTATTTATTTATTTATTTAAGTACTTCACAGGTATAAATGTTTAACCCAATTACAAAGTACTAATCTACAGAATCTTGTAATATTTTGACTTGTTGTTAAAACAATGTTACTTAATTAATACCCAATGTGTGTATTCGAGTGTAGCTATATTCTGCCCTCTAAATTTAGATAATTAAATACAGGGTTAATTTTGAGTAGCTTGCTATAAGCCTGCTAGAATTCGCCCATTAAGAATTGTGTAAATTCTTATTACAATAATAGTTATCATGTTAGTACGGTATAGTTTGGTTATCAAGTTTTTACCAGGAAATCTCATATAAGCATATGAATGATGTCAATGTTTATTTATTTATTTATTTAAGTACTTTACAGGTATAAATGTTTACAAGGTAAACAATTCAATTACAGAATCTTGTAATATTTAGACGTATAGTTAAAACAATGTTACTTAATTAATAACTAATGTGCGTATTTGAGTGTAGCTATATTCTGTCCTCTATATTTTTAGGTAATTAAATGCAGGGTGAATTTTGAGTAGCTGGTTTAGCGTGCTAGAATTCGCCCATTAGGAATTGTGTAAATTTTTATTACTATAATAGTTATCATAAACTTTGTAACGTAACAATTTCTAATAAAGACAATTATTATTATTATTATTATTAATAGTCTACTGTCCTTCCACAAAGTATATTATTTGAGTTAATGTTTAGCATCTTTATTTTTTATTTTTTTGTGGTGAAATATACAAATTTATCCACTCCTATGTAAGAAATGCATTTTTTTCTGAAAAAAAAATCAATGTACCTACAAACTGCCTAAATAAAACAACTCATTAAAAAACAATATATTGTTGTGTGTTAATTAAACCCAGTAGGTGCCAATTATGTTATTTTCTTGCACCTGTAATAATGTTTGTCCGTACCTGTATAAAACTACTGAGTAAAAAAATATACATTTACGACGTTTTTTACGTGAAAAAGGTCTCTTGGCAAAAATCGCTACGAATAATAATAATGGTTTTCGAGATATTTGGAATAGAAATTATCAATACCTGTCATCAATGACATAAATTAAACATGTTGACTAAATAGGTATTACACTGAACTCATAAATTAAAAATGTTTTTGTGCCAAAATTTCAACAGAAACTGTTTTATCATCATTTTTTCGCAGAAAAATTTATGATTAATTTAAAAAAATAAAAATTTCCCAAATTTATTATTTCAGTATCAACGTGTTTATTTTTCGTCAATAAAATGACATGTTTTTCCATGACACATTTCCATTCTAAATATCTTAAGAACGGTTGCTCGTAGCGATTTTTACAAAAAGATATTTTTTACGTAAAAAATCACAGAGATGTATATTTTTTCGCTCGGTAGTTTTATACAGGTGCGAACAAAAAGTTATTACGCTTCAAAACAGTTAAAACACATGTAGGTGGTACCCTCTACTATTAGGACTCATGTCGAAAAACTCCCAGACACCAAAGTTTCATCCAAATATTAACGTTACTTCAGAAATTATTTGGAAGAAATCGAAATAAAAATTAAACTTCTACACCCTGTATCTCCGAAACTAAACATTTTAGGACACACATTTATACGAACTTATTTACTTATTTTTATCTGCAGAATATGCTGCCGAAGTTTCCGGAATACAGTTCGGACCACCCTGTATATGGAAAATGTTATCGATCGTCATTTCCCAGCCAATTGGACGCCGTTTTTTTCTCGACCATACGGTATATTAGATAAACTGCATAGATATTAGTAAACATACTTATACATTTTGTCCCTGAATTCTATCGAAATGATATAATAATTGTTTTAGGAAAACCTTCCTTTTCTAACGTTTCTAACATCAATGATTTGATACTTTTTGTTCACACCTTTTAACTAGTGATGGGAAAAACCGACTAATTTAAATAATCGATTACTTGAGTATCAAGCGATTGCAATAACCGAGTGATCACTCGAGCGAAATATCGCTCGTATTTAATTAATACGGTTTTTTGTCCGTCGCATGTTGTAAGTACTCGTTAACGCCAAGCGCCAAGCAGTAAGCTGCGTGCGCATAGCACATATTCTTTCGGTAATGAACGCCAAGTAGTAAGCGGCGAGCGATTCGCTTGATCACCTGATTTAGTTTATTTTGAAGCATTGTCGATGTAGGTCGTAAAATTTTGTCTCTCAGATACGCAACGGATAAATATACCGGGTGCGTCTCAAAAGTGGATCACCCCTATAATTTTTTTTTATTTTTTCAGATAAAACAATGAGATTTAGTATGTTAGTATATGACATAAATCACGATTGATTCAAATATTTAATTGTTTTCGGTCACTTCCGGTTTCACCGCAAATGACTGCATCTTTTGATTTTTAAATCGCACCCTCGGTATTTTTTTATTTTATTTGGTAGAAAATGAAACTCTGAATAGAATGACATATCACATGTCAACTTTTGGCATTTTCGCATATGGTTTATTTGAAATAATTATAACATGCGGTTCATAACGACAATTTCACTCGAAGTACCAAGTGTGTGGTATCAAATTATTCGTAACAAAATCTTTTTCGAAATATGCTAATGATCAACACTCGTTCCATTTGAAAAAAATTGAGATATGATAAAAAAATACGATTTGGGCATCTTTTAACCGGCCAGGGCAAGACACTAAAAACATTAGACGATTAAATCTATTTTTCCAAGGCTCCTTGATTAAAAATTAGTGTTTTTAACACTAATTGAAATTCAAAATACAATTTGTTTTTAAGCGAATATGTCAAAAGTTGACATATGATACGTCATTCTATTTAGAATGTCATTTTCTATCGAATAAAGTAAAAAAAAATACCGAGGGTGCCATTTAAAAATCAAAAATTGTAGTCATTTCCGGTGAAACAGGATGTGACAGAAAACAATTGAATACGTCAATCAATCCTAATTTCTGTCATATACTAACATACCAAATCTCATTTTTTTATATAAAGAAATAAAAAAGTAATAGGGGTGAGCCACTTTTGAGACGCACCCGGTATAGACGTCGTCGTATAAATTTGCTACCTGCAATGTATGTAGAAAATTCGCTCGGCTTTTTATCGAGTAGGTCACATTAGAATCGAATTTCAATTTATTTCATTCTAGGATCGCTTGCGTTCGTCGCTTGCTACTCGTCACTTGCATCGCTCGTTCATAATCGAGCGATGTTGGTTATTTCAATAATCGAGTACTCGAGCGAATTTTCGCTCGAGTTATCCCATAACTAGTTTTAATTGAGAAATGGTCCCCACTGAAACAAACAAATATTAAAAATATCAAAACAGGATGGGAATTTCGCCAATAATACTACTTGTCAATATAAAAAAATAGCTGCACCATTTAAAAGTAGATAAATTTCTTTTAATAGACGAAATTCGTAAGTTTATCTTAAACACCCTGTAACTTCCAGCTCAGATATCTTTGTCTATATATTTTTCTTCGTCTCTCAAAATATCTCCTAATTTTAAGTAATGATTTGCAATAGCAGCGCTAAAGATATTTTTAAACTAAAGTCCCTAGATATATAAAGTACCGCAATTACCGCCATATTGGCGCCAAAACTAGCGGCAAATTTAAAAAGGAGGCCAACATTTCGCTGTTTCGGCTTTTTAAGCAGCTGGTCGGTCCGGCGCCAATATGGCCGACCAACATTGACAGGCAAGCCGTAAAATAAAATATTTATTAATTGTAATAGAATTACGTTTATTATCTACAGTTTACCTTCATTTTAACGTAATATCAGTTGGTATATTAATATTCTTTGTCAATTTTCATTTCTTTGTCAATTTTCATTTTTGTCTCAATTTCATAAATTTAATTTTTTAGGCCTATATATGTTAAGAGGTTATAAACGAATGGTTTCCGTACATGTGTTTTTCATTTGTATTAGCATTTAATTATGTTACCTTTTAGCGCAAAGTACGCCAACAGAAGTAAGTTAATAGGTAAGAAGAAATAAAGTTGGAATAACATTTAGCATTTTAGTACTTAATTCAGTCGAAACAATTGGAAAAACTTTGTTTGTTGATGAGAACGGGATACCTATACCATAAGTAAACTTTCCCTATTATACCAGTTATGCTGTAGTTAGTTTTGACAAATAAGCATGATTTAACGAAAGTCTTTGGAACTATGAATAAGCTACAAACTTAAATTTGAAGGCCGGCTTTTATACGAGAAAATTTTGAACCATGGTTGAAACAAATAAATGTAATAATTAAATTGATATGATACATACCTGCTATTTTTGAAATATATTAATATATTGATAGAAAGATTGTTTCAATTAGTATTACTTCAGATAGTTTCTCGGCATTTTAGGTATGTAATTGTGCACTTAATTTAAAAAGTAACTTAGAAAGAAGCTTGAAAACGCATAGGAGCTCTTTTATGTATGCTGTATAATTAAGGTTTGTATGTTATGGAGTGATTTTTATACAACAGATTTATTATTAGTTGAATAAAAGCAAGTTAATACCACATAATACAATTAAAATATATTTTACTTTGCAATTTAATGTTATATTTTTAAAACAAGTATCATAATGTTTAAGTATCATTATAATCAAAGTTATACTGCTATAAATTTAACAATGAAATAACTGTAATTATTGTTATACATAAATTAAGTAGGCATAATTTTACCTCGACAATATGCATACAATATGTAAAACTTCAAATGAATCTTAACAATTTTATGTCATGTATAAAAATCAAATTTAAATCACACACTTTTATTTATAACTGACAGTATAAGACCAAATTTTTAAATATAACTTTACATGCTTACATTATATTGTTTACTTTTTATTAGTAATTACAATATGAACCAAAAAATATTAATTACTATCAATAAATACATAAAAATTAATCTATTTAAGTCCATGACAATAACTATATAGTTAGCATATGCAAAAACAACATTCTTGTTATTAGGATCAAATTTATTTGAGCTTTTTTTCATTGTGTTTTGATTAATATCCCTGTTAGTCCTGACTGGTAAAACCACCTGAAGTGATGTCATCCAAATCTATATATGTATCATAACATAACTTATTCTTTTGAATAATTATCCTTCCTTTGGTCTGATCATAATATATTGTAGATTTATCTAAACTTCTTACTGGCAAAATGTTGAAAACTAAACTACACTAAACATTTTAGGGAATGATTACGTAGAGATTTCACTTACACTTAGCATTCTTTTTAAAAGATATGTATGGTAGTTTGCAAGTAAGGTCTTTGTCTTGTTCTAGATTAGATTTCTAGAGGTTGATCTCGGCCTGACCTACTGCGACCTTCCCAGATCTATTGTGGCCTTGTCTTGTTCTATAACGAAGTTTTAAGTACCAATAGGTTATACCACAAATAAGATTGTTAAAAATATTCACTGGAGCATAAATAAATTCAATCCACTACCTAACGTGTATTGAATATCAGCGATGTTAGAAAACATATCAAATGGCGGCCTTTTCATGTAATACACATTTCTTCACTAAAGATATCGACGTCTATACATTATTAACTAATAAATTTGTAGCATTTTAGTGGCTTTATAATTATTTTAAAATATGTGGATAAATATTTTTATCCTGAAATTGACAGCTTCTCAACATTTGACATGACAAATTCAGACAAATGTGACACTTAAACAGTCCTACCACTACATTTTTTCCAGAAATACCCCAAAAATCCGCCATTTTGGCGCCAATAACATTGAACAAACCAATTGCGATACTTTATATATCTAGGGACTTTATTTTAAACCACACTGAAACCTATTATTCATAAAAAAAATAATTATTATGAAAACAATTAAATTTATTACGAAGGTACGATAGAAAAAAATTGGCATTCAGTTGTCTTGGAAATGACGAATCGATGATATTTCCCATATAATTTTACATATAAAATGACAGCGATCTTCATTTCATAGCCATTGCCGTTTTTTTTTTCGATCATATTGTATGTACATTCAAGAACAGTATAGAATTTATACATGGAATCTAAAATAAAATAAAAATAAGAGATTTTATTTAAAAAGATATACCTATTCAAGCTGTCGTCACAATTTTTGTGCCACAAAATAATAAATTATAATATTTTAACATCCCCTAAAATAATTCTATATAATATTATGTTTGTACTTATAGATAAATAACGCTACTACATCACTGAATCAACCTGTATATTAAACATGTTAAATGTGCTGCAGCAAAATGACATATACGGTATAACGGGTTAAACAAAAGGAAAAAGAAATAAGAGATAAAATAAAAACATCCTTGCTAGTAGAAAACCAATTTGCATAGTAAATGGGATACGCTAGACAATTTTAATTAAAAAACACACAAACTTGAAAGAGTTACAATTTGCGGCCTTCTCCCCCCCCCCTCAAAAAAAATAATCATAAAATAATAAAATGATGACAGTTTAATATTATTCTCTATTAAATATCTATACGGGTGGTATACGAACTGTATTCCGGAAACTTCGGCAGCATATTCTGCAATTAAAAATAAGTAATAAAGTTCGTAAAAATGTGTGTCCTAAAATCCTTAGTTTCGGAGATACAGCGTGTAGAAATGTCATTTTTATATCGACTTTTTCCAAATAATTTATGAAGTAACGTTAATATTTGGAAGAAAATTGGCGCCTGGGAGTATTTTGACATGATAAATTTGATTTTGATGTCAATATGACTCCTACTTGTAGAGGGCGCCACCTAAATATTTTTAAACTGGTTTGAAGGGTAATAACTTTTAGTCCGTACCTGAATAAAACTACTGAGTGAAAAAATATACATTTACAACATTTTTTACGTAAAAAAAGTTTCTTGGAAAAAATCGCTATGAGTAATGGTTAAATTAAACATGTTTACTAAATAGTTATTAGACTGAAATCATAAATTTGAAATGTTTTTGTGTCAAAAGTTCGACAGAAACTGTTTTATCACCATTTCATCGCAGAAAAATTTATGATTAATTTAAAAAAAATAAAAATTTCCCTAATTTACTATTGCAGTCAAATAACTATCTCTACTCAACGTTTTTATTTTTTGTCGATAATGACCTGTATTGACTATTTCCATTCCAAATATCTTGAGAACAGGTACTCGTAGCGATTTTTACCGAGACATTTTTTTCGTAAAAAGTCCCGGAAATGTAATTTTTTTCACTCAGTACTTTTATACAGGTATGGACAAAAAGTTATTACCCTTTAAAACAGTTAAAACACATGTAGGTGGCGCCTTCTACAAATAGGAGTCATATTGACATCAAAATCGAATTTCTCATATCAAAAAACTCCCATACACCAATTTTCATCCAAATATTGACGTTACTTCAGAAATTATTTGAAAAA
This sequence comes from Sitophilus oryzae, assembly GCF_002938485.1. Classification (NCBI taxonomy): domain Eukaryota; kingdom Metazoa; phylum Arthropoda; class Insecta; order Coleoptera; family Curculionidae; genus Sitophilus; species Sitophilus oryzae. The sequence goes on along the minus strand of NW_022146344.1, from coordinate 883,526 downwards.
AATCGAAATAAATACGAAATTTCTACGCCCTGTATCACTGAAACTAAGCATTTTAGGACATACATTTATACGAATTTTTTACTTATTTTTGTCTGCAGAATATGCTGCCGAAATTTCCGGAATACAATTAGGACCACCCTGGATAACACGTTTCACGATAAAAATATGAATTAGAATTTCTTGGGTAGTTAACACATAATTTAGAACTACGATCAAGAAAAATCAAAGATTTTCCTTGATTTAAATAAAAACAATCTTCGGATTGTCACGGAGCTTTTGCATGACCCTATCTCCTCAACGAACACCGAACACCTCAGTAGATTTGAGCTAAGAAATAACGGCGAATGCAGATTCTGTGGGGAAACTGGGGAACACTAGAACACCTCATCACTAAGTGCACCGAGACGACAACCATTCGTACCTTAAACTTTAGTACGACCGTATATAGGAGATGGAGAACTAGCCTCTATGCAGATACTGGATTTTGTCAAAGCCATAAGACTGTATCGTGATTTATAATAACTGGTAAATAAGGGACACCGAACAGATCAGTAAGGTCGCAGTGATTAATATGGTAGAAATATAGACTTGTTTCTACGGAGCAGTTTACACAAATTTTCCATAGTGCACGTAGGCAACCTACTATACACTCCTTCATTTTAACAACTACTGACCATTTATACCTGTTTGTGAGGAGTTTTTGTATACCGTATGATTAATGGAAATGAACATCGATGACAATCCCCATACAATTTTATATTTTTATTATTATTCTACATTGTACAAAGTAAAATATATGGGATATTTAAATTGGGATATTTGAAAGGACTAACCAACTCTTATTTGAAAGGATTAACCAACTCTTTTTTATCCACTTCACCAAATAACCAACTTAAACAACGCAACTAATCATAAACTACCACCTTTGTTAAAGCAGTATTATATTTACAGTTAAATTATCATTCTTTCTTTTTCTATTTCTTTCAGCTTCTGTTAGCTAATGACGCTGTTATATTATACACTACACGAGCGAAAAAGAAAGCAAAATGTATTATTTTTTCCACATCTCACAATTGAAACGATCCACCTACCAGTAAATCCGGACAACGGCAACGCTGCTGTCGCAAGAGCGCCATACAACTGACTGACATTTATTCACCTTACTTCTAAATTCCTGACTCGGTAGATAGTAGTGGTGGGCAAAACTGTTATTTTTAGATAACAGTTGAAACTGTTATAGTTATTTATAAAAAACAGCTTAAAATAACAGCTTAAAAATAACAGGTTCTTTTATTTCCTCTTATAAAGACAATCCGGGGACATATTGTATTAAAAAGGGTAATATCTAATAATTATTTAAAATTATAATATATAGTATTTCAAGAGATTAATTTTTCTTAATGAGATTCCAAATAATTTGAAGTCTGTATAACTTAGCCTTTACTTGTTTTAGTAGTTGAAAAGTAATATCTTTATTTAGTGTATTTTTAGTATCTATCGTTTATTGTATCATTATCTCTGAATAGTAAATTTGTTTTTTGAAGAGCTTTAAATTGCAGCAAAACCAACAAATATACATTATTTAAAATTAATATTATACTCAATGTGTTTGCTACCTTTTAAACAGTATTTTCTTAACATAGTGTTTTTATTCATATCACCATCTATAACAGTAATAGTCTCAGACAGTGGTGAAAAGTACAAAACTATTACTTTGCAACTACTATATTGTAACAATTTAAGACTGGGAAAATTTAGAAAATCTCAAAACTATTTTTTTCTACAGCATTTCTTTAGAAAAAATACATATTACTAAATAATTGATCAAATTGTTATTTCCATTTTTTATTAGGTACTTCTCATTATTATAATAAATAAATTAATCACTAAATTTCTAAGCACCATTCACAATTTCTTAAAGTAAATTTTAGTAAAATTGTCTTTGAAGAGTTTTAAAATGTAGCAAAAACAATGAAAGTATATATTTAAAGATATTAATAAAAATAACTAACTGAAACTTAATAACTAAGTACTGAAACATACAGCGCCATAATATCTCGACCTCCGCCCGTTATGCTCGTAACAGGTTGAAAAACAATGTACCTAAAACAACTGATGCGTTATTCTCCAACCTGTTTCGAACCTCCATCGACAATCGACCGATGCAGCAGCGTTACTTTTCCACTCCGATTATCTCGACCGCCGCCTGTTATGCTCGTAACAGGTTAAAAAACAACGTATCTAAAATGACTGCTTATTTTCTATACGTTATTCTCCAACCCGTTGCGAGTCTCCATCGACAATCGACCGATGCAGCAGCGTTACTTTCCCACTCCTGTTATCTCGACCGCCAGGCGTTATGCCCGCATCTGTTTCAAAAAAGCTGCTTCTTTTATATCCTATTATTTTTAAGCTGTTGCAAGCCCAATACGACCATCGACCGATGCAGCTACGTTCGCCGTAGCCAAAGCGCATTCCCCACTCCGTTGTCCGTTGTATCTCGCCGCCTGTATCGATGGTTGTCCAAATAACATGTTTTCCATCTATACTAGTTGTTTTTTGGAATTGCATCGACCTGCATAGAATTTCGTGGCGGTGCAGAGCGCCGACTTCGTTTCACAAGCGGCCAATCTCTACGTGTCGTTATTTTATATCTGTTATTTTTTACAAGTAGTAACGGTTGCGTTATGTTATTTCTAAATAATTGTTATAAAATAACAGATAGTTAAATAACAACCCATCACTAGTAGATAGCCTGTTTTAAAAGTCCATCTTCTTAATGGAATTTAGTCAGCCTTTCTCCCCTTTAGTCGATAGCTAATATTCTCGACCTGATAAATTTAAGAACATTTTCGCGTTTGACCGTATAACCTTTATCAATTTTATCTACTATACTTGACCCATGTAACGTACAAAAAGATAACCCATCAGTCTTTTCTCTTTATCTTACTTTACTGTATCGAAAAATTTAATATTTTTATATTAAGTACACCTTAGAAGGCAAAACGTACTTATCATATTATATTCACTCAGATACAGAAAGAAACGTATTCAATAATCAATATATTCTAACATATCCGTGCGTTAGTATTTTTAGATGTTACTGTTGGAATGTACACATTTTTTAGTCATAAATTTTCAAATTTTACTTTAAACAAGCCAGGAGTTAATCCGGCCATCACCTGGCTAACAATATATACCAATAAATGATTTAAAGTCAAATAATCTTAACCTACACTAAACTCCGAAGGAGAAATAACGCGTGTTACAAATTTTATATTTAAGATTAAATTATCATCGTTTCTTTTTATGTTTCCTTCAACTTTTATTAGCTAATGATACTGGTATATTATAGGTCTCACGAGCGAAAAAGAAAGCAAAATTTATTATGCTTTCCACATGTCACACTGAAACGATCCACCTATCAGTAAATCCAAACGCTGCTATTGTAAGAGCGCCATACAACTGACTGACATTTATTCACCTTACTTCTAAATTCCGGACTCGGCAAATAGCCTGTTTTAAAAGTCCATCTTCTTAATGGAATTTAGTCAGCCTTTCTCTCCTCTAGTCGATAGCTAATATTCTCGACATGATGAATTAAAGAACATTCTCTCAATTGACCGAATACCTTTTATCAGTTTTATCGGCTCTACTTATTTTATGTAACGTACGAAGGGATGATCCAGCACCGCTCGGTTCGTTCCATTTTCCTTTACTCCTTCGACAAATTTAATTCTATTATATTAAGTACACCTTAGAAGACAAAATAATATGTAATATTATGTTGAAATGATATACATAAGGAAAACACTGTTTGATAAACAGTGTATGGATTAGAGGTTAATTAATACATATGGTTGGTGAAAGTAAAATTTGAACATTTATGTGTAAAAAAATATATAAATTTAAACTGTAATATCTAGTCATAGAAAAGTGCCAAGACTATCTTAGAATAAGTTACTAGATATTTTGTCAAAATCTAATTAGAGTAAAACTGCAGCAAAGAGCTTAGAATAGATCTCGATATATATTTTTTATTTAATTTTTTCTTGGCTTTAGGTCAGGTAAAAAAAAGAAAAACGTTTTCTTATAAATTACATTGACGTTTCGACCTGGTAGGGTCTTTATCAAAATTTATTACTAAAATATATAATTACATTATGAACGTCCATTGAGTTATACAAAAATTTGTTTTGTTACTTTGAAAGTAAATTTCGGCGTATTATTTCAATTTTCTGCTTCATTTTTATAGTTTTCTTTTTATAAATTTATCCATTTTGATTCTAAAATCAATTTTTATAAGGTGGCGTGAGAGAAAAATACTAAAAAGCCTACCTTATTGAACAAAATAATCCAATATTGATAATCCAACACACATAACATAAAACATCGCGATATAGTCGTCACAATTTTTGTATAGAGACGCAGACCGCACACATTGAAGTGGATTTTGCAACACTGAATGATATATTTTATTCAGGTTGATTAAATCCCTTCTATTTTTACCTGACCCAAAGCCGAGAAAAAATTAGATTAAAAATATATATATAACATACCTATAAAAATAAAAAAAATAAAGTTAAATAATCATAACCTACATTAAACAACAAAGGAGTAATAACGTGTATTACAAATATTATATTTACGATTAAATTATCATAGCTTCTTCTATTTCCTTCAACTTCTATTAGCTAGTGATGCTGCTATATTATAGGTTTCACGAGCGAAAAAGAAAGCAAAATTTATTATGCTTTCCACATCTCACACTGAAACGATCCACCTATCAGTAAATCCAAACGCTGATATCGTAAGAGCGCCATACAACTGACTGACATTTATTCACCTTACTTCTAAATTCCGGAATCCGGACTCGGTAAATAGCCTGTTTTAAAAGTCCATCTTCTTAATGGAATTTAGTCAGCCTTTTCCTCCTTTAGTCGATAGCTAATATTCTCGACGTGATGAATTAAAGAACATTCTCTCAATTGACCGAATACCTTTTATCAGTTTTATCGGCTCAACTTATTTTATGTAACGTACGAAGGGATGATCCAGCGCCGCTCGGTTCGTTCCATTTTCCTTTACTCCTTCGACAAATTTAATTCTATTATATTAAGTACACCTTAGAAGACAAAATAATATGTAATATTATGTTGACATGATATACATAAGGAAAACAATGTTTGATAAACAGTGTATGGATTATACGTTAATTATTTCATATGGTTGGTGAAAGTAAAATTTGAACATTTATGTGTAAAAATGTATAAATTCAAACTGTAATATCTAGTCATAGAAAAGTGCCAAGACTATCTTAGAAATAAGTTACTAGATATTTTATCAAAATCTAATTAGAGTAAAACTGCAGTAAAGAGCTTTGAATAGATCTCGATATCTATTTTTTATCTAATTTTTTCTTGGCTTTAGGTCAGGTAAAAAAAGAAAAACGTTTTCTTATAAATTACATTGACGTTTCGACCTGGTAGGGTCTTTATCAAAATTTATTACTAAAATATATAATTACATTATGAACGTCCATTGAGTTATACAAAAATTTGTTTTGTTACTTTGAAAGTAAATTTCGGCGTATTATTTCAATTTTCTGCTTCATTTTTATAGGTTTCTTTTTATAATTTTATCCATTTTGATTCTAAAATCAATTTTTATAAGGTGGCGTGAGAGAAAAATACTAAAAAGCCTACCTTATTGAACAAAATAATCCAATATTGATAATCCAACACACATAACATAAAACATCGCGATATAGTCGTCACAATTTTTGTATAGAGACGCAGACCGCACACATTGAAGTGGATTTTACAACACTGAGTAATATATTTTACTCAGGTTGTTTAAATCCCTCCTATTTTTACCTGCCCTAAAGCCAAGAAAAAATTAGATTAAAAATATATATAATATACCTATAAAAATAAAAAATTTGAAGTTAAATAATCATAATTTATACTAAACAACAAAGGAGTAATAACGTGTATTACAAATATTATATTTACAATTAAATTATCATAGCTTCTTCTATTTCCTTCAACTTCTATTAACTAAGGATTTTGCGTTATAGGCTTCACGAGCGAAAAAGAAAGGAAAATTTATTATGCTTTCTACATCTCACACTGAAACGATAAACCTATCAGTAAATCCAAACGCTGCTATCGTAAGAGCGCCATACAACTGACTGACATTTATTCACCTTACTTCTAAATTCCGGACTCGGCAGATAGCCTGTTTTAAAAGTCCATCTTCTTAATGAAATTTAGTCAGCCTTTCTCTCTTTTAGTAGATAGCTAATATTCTCGACGTGATGAATTAAAGAACATTCTCTCAATTGACCGAATATCCTTTATCAGTTTTATCGGCTCTACTTATACTATGTAACGTACTAACGAATAACCTAGCCGTTCTTTTTGTGTCTTTTTACTTTACTCCTTCGACAAATTTAATTATTTTATATTAAGAACACCTTTGAAAATATGTATAATATTATGTTGACATGAGATACATAAGGAAAACACAATATTCGATAAATAGTACCTTTATGAATTATACGTTAATTATTACATCTGGTTGGTGAAAGTAAAATTTGAACATTTATATGTAGAAAATATATAAATTCAAACTGTCTAGTCTTCTCTAGTTATAGAGAAGTGCCAAGGCTATCTTAGAATAAGTTAATAGATATTTTATCAAAATCTAATTAGAGTAAAACTGCAGCAAAGAGCTTAGAATAGATCTCGATGTATATTTTTTATCTATTTTTTTCTTGGCTTTAGGTCAGGTAAAAGAAGAGAAAAACGTTTGACGTTTCGACCTGGTATCAAAATTTATTACTAAAAAATATAATTACATTATGAACGTCCATTGAGTTATACAAAAATTTGTTTTGTTACTTTTAAGGCTGACGCTCACTAGACGGAAGCGCGACGGAGCGCAAGGCAGCGCGGCGAAAAGGAATTTTTATAATACATAGTTTTAAATGGGAGCGCGCTCACTTGGCGGAAACGCAGCTGTCGGCAGTGAAACGATTTAAAACTATGTATTATAAAAATTCCTTTTCGCCGCGCTATCGTGCGCTCCGGCGCGCTTCCGTCTAGTGAGCGCCAGCCTTTAAAGTAAACGTCAGCGCATTATTTCAGTTTTCAGCTTCATTTTTATAGTTTTCTTTTTATAATTTTATCCATTTTGATTTTTAAAATCAATTTTTATAAGGTGGCGTGAGAGAACAATACTAAAAAGCATACCTAAGTGAAGAAAATAATCCAATATTGATAATCCAACACACATAACATAAAACATCGCGATATAGTCGTCACAATTTTTGTATAGAGACGCAGACACACATTGAAGTGGATTTTACAACACTGAATAATATATTTTACTCAGGTTGTTTAAATCCCTCCTATTTTTACCTGACCTAAAGCCGAGAAAAAATTAGATTAAAAATATATATAATATACCTATAAAAATAAAAAAAAATTAAAGTTAAATAATCATAACCTACACTAAACAACAAAGGAATAATAACGTGTGTTACAAATATTATGTTTACGATTAAACTATCATCGTTTCTTCTAGTTCCTTCAATTTCTATTAGCTAATGATGCTGCTATATTATAGTTTTCACGAGCGAAAAAGGAAGCAAAATTTATTATGCTTTCCACATCTCACAATGAAACGATCCACCTACCAGTAAATCCGGCCAATGCTGCTATCGTAATAGCGCCGTACAACTGACCGACATTTATTCCCCGTATTTCTAAATTTCGGACTGGCTAGATAGCCTGTTTTAAAAGTCCATCTTCTTAATGGAATCTAGTCAGCCTTTCTCTCCTTTAGTCGATAGCTAATATTCTCGACGTGTTGAATTAAAGAACATTCTCGTGATTGATCGTATAACCTTTATCAGTTTTATCGGCTACATTTATTCCATGTAACTTACGAAAGGATGACCAGTCATTCTCTTTTCATACTAATTTTCATTGCTTTTTCTCAAAATTTAATCATTTTGTATTAAGTATGCATTAAAATATATAATACAGGGTGTCCCAGAAATAAGTGCAAGTATTTTTAAGGGGTGGGAGATCTCGATAAAAGAAACATTATCTCTTTATCGTTTTTCAAATAAGTCCAAAATAACGCAGTTATTTTCCTATGAAAATTTCTCCAAAAAAAATGATATTTTGCTAAAATTTTGAGAACCACTGGATCTTTTCTGGATTTTCTTTCTTGTAAATTTAATTTAATACCTATGTTGCCATATTATCAAGAAATTATGTTTTTTAACTAAACATTAAAAAAATTCCAAAAAATTTTTCAAAAAATTTCGAGTTTTCATTTTTTTTTCGCGAAAAAACTTCATAGGCGTGTTTCTGGGGTTGAACTATACTACCAGTTAAAATACTTGCACTTATTTCTGGGAAACCCTGTATATATTATATATTGACACCAGAAGCACAAGGAAAAAAAATATGCAATAAGCAAAATATTACAACTTAGCAAAAATGAACAACTGAAGAAATTTTATTGGTAATCTATAGTCATATATAAAATCCGATTTTTAAAAAATTTATACAGGGTGTTTCGAAGAATCTGGTCATTGATTAATCACGATCCTACTGAAAGCGCTTGACGTAAAAAGCTGATTTTTGGAAAACGGATTGACTTTAGTGTGTAAGTCGATAAGAAGGGATTTTTCGAAACTAAGGGGGTGAAACCACCCCTCAAATATTAGAATATTTTTTATTTAAAAATTGGTGAGTTTTTCGGAATAACTCTTAAACACGTATATTTTATTTTGTTGTTTTACATATTTTAAGATTTTTTAAAAATTTATACAGGGTGTTATGTTTATTAAATTATGTTTATAAAAATAGTGTGTTTAGTCGTGATTGGCTAAGTTAAGAAAAAACACAAAATTTAAGTGAGGATAGAGTCAATAATTACCACGTAGGCTAATAAAACAATTTCTTCAATCTGACAAGCTTTCGAGATTTTTTTTCCCATCATCAGGACAGTTTGATTGAGTAAATTAACAAAACAACATCCTCTGTACAATAAAGCCTTAAATGCTAACATCATAGGACATTGGATTTACAAGGAAATTTCCTTTATAAAATATTAAAATACATATACATCTAACAACGTTCTTCTTTGCAAAAAATACTCAAATTAATTGCTACATTGTTGTTCGAGCTCGATCAAAAAGTAACTCTTAACAGTAACTCTTAACAGTTTATAAAAATATGTAAATTGAAAAACCGTAATATCTACTGATGAAGAGGAGCTAAGTCTTCGAATAAGCTAATTTATATTGTATCAAAATCAATTTTGAGCAAATGTACAGAAAAAGGCAAAATATGGATGAGATTTAGAACTTATTATTAACACATGGCTGTTTCAAATTAAAAATTTGAAAATTTATATTTAAGAAAAGGTATACATTTAAACTGTAATATCTAGTAACAGAGTAGAGCTAAGGTTTTCTCGAGGGGCGTCTCACTCGGGTAAGAAATATACACATACTGCCAAAATATCCTTCCAATGCTAAGCGACTGCCAATGTCTATGAAGAAGACTGCCTATGACTGCCATGTAATTATTATAGGCTACTGCCATAAGACTGCCAATGACTGCCAACGACTGCCAAGAAAATGTACATGTAATTTCAATAGTGAGTGTTTCTTGAAACAATCTCATTGATATTTTATCAAAATCAATTTAGAGCAAATAGAGAGCAAAGAGCAAAAATTAGGCGACTGAACAAATGTGACATGATATGGTTATCAAATTATCTCAAAATGTCAGAAATTTATCAAGACATCAATTTAAAACGACAATTAAAAGCTACCTTCTTGATATGGCTTATTTTAGTGTTACTGATTTTTTAGAAAGCAGTGAAGGGTTAGAGCGTGGTTAGAGGTCAAAACATTTACATTGTGTATTTATTGTACTTTAAATTACTGTTTGAAAATTGTTGTGCTTATTTTATAATTTCACATTTTACAAAATATGACTTTGTGTAAGGATACTTGTATCTATTAACATGCAATAAATGATTTGATTTGATTTGGTATATAAATACATATTAATAAAACTTAATAAAGAAATATAAAATTATATTTCCTGTAAAATATCCAATCTACCACATAATCTGTGCTTATTGATTTAAGTTAATGCGCAACGAAAATTGTAATTGTCCATAAGATGAGATAATGAGAAAATATCAACATAATTATTTTAACAAAACTTAATCGAAACCACGTCAAAACCAGGCTGAAATTCATGGTAAGTTTAGTTCTCAATTTACCAACTGTGAAAAATATAATTTACCTACCATTACATCATTATTCAGTCTATACCATGTAGTTTACAAGAAAATCTCTATGTATAAGTACAGAGTGTCCCATTTTCGTGTGATTTACAGGGTTTCTCGTTTATGAGCCGATGTATAATGATTGGCGGTTTTCATTCCACTATAACTATTTTTAACTTTATCACTGCGAACGACAGCTTTTCGTCGGAGAGCAGTCGTGGATATGATATTTCACTGGAGAAAAACTAACTAACAATAATAAATCAAAAATACGTAGATACGAGCCCTAACAACTAAATGTTCGGACAAACAAAAATTTATTAAAAACCTTTATTTTCATTAACTGAATTATTTACATTTAATAAATACGTTAAAAATATATTAAAATCTAACATTTTTAATGAGTATTTAAATAGTTTAGTTTCTATAAACATTAAAATAAACTGCAGGCCAATAAATAAACAAAAATATTGCACAATATCGTGACAACTAAATGTTCGGACACTTTAAAAAATAACTGTTCTAATATGGAGTTACATCGGCATGAACTTTTGCAACCACTGCAATCCTGTTTGGCATTGTTTTTATTAATGATTGACATACGTCAGAGTAAAAATTTTGCCATAATTCACTTAATATCATCGTCAAATGGGCAACGGTTTCTTGAGGATTGTGGCACAATTTTTGTTTTGTTTTATGCCACATATCGCGATAACATTAAGGTCCGGACTGTGAGAAGGCCATGAGGGGACCTTGATGTTCATGTCCCTAAACCATTTTTTAGTAGTTTTAGCTGTATGGCATGCCCCGCCATCCTGTTGAAATATAAAATTATTGTCCTGCTCTTTACCAGAACAATTGGTTACGAGGACCTTTGTCCTTCCCACTTGACACAAGAATATTTTTCAAAATTTTTTGATTTTCTGACGCATCAATTATGCCTTCTACCACCTCATACTTTTCAGGGCCTATTTTGGACATACACCTTCAAATCATAATGCCTTTAGGAAATTTCACTGTCCTTTTGATCTTTATCAAATAGACACTCTAGCGGTGTTCGATTATATTTGTTATATTGATATTAAGGTGGCTCATGTGTAGATGTAATCCGTGCACTTGCCATTTGCGATTGGAATTATTAGCGTCGGATTGGGAAATAATTAAATATTTTACCTTAATGTTATTTTTGTAGTTTGTGACATCAGAAGTTCCAATCCGACGCTGATAATTCTAATCGCAAACTGCAAGTTCAAAAAGATTACATCTGCACGCATGCGTGATCTTTATGAAAGATCATGTGAAGATAGACAGTGGAATTTCCTAAAGACATTATGCTTTTATAGTTTATGTCCGCAATGAGTCTAGGAAGGTATGAGGTGGTAGAAAGGCACAACTAATGTGTCAAAATATCAAGACAGTTTTGTGCCAAATACGAGAGACCTTTTATTATATTTCAACAGGATGGCGGGCATGTCATACGACTAAAACTACTAAAAAATGGTTTAGGGACAAGAACATCAAAGTCCCCTCATGGCCTTCGCACAGTCCGGACCTTAATGTTATCGAGACATGTGGCATAAAACAAAACAAATATTGTGCCACAATCCCCAAGAAACCGTTGCCCATTTGACGATGATATTAAGTGAATTATGGCAAAATTTTTACTCTGGCGTATGTCAACCATTAATAAAAACAATGCCAAACAGGCTTGCAGTGGTTGCAAAAGTTCATGCCGATGTAACGCCATATTAGAACAGTTATTTTTTAAAGTGTCCGCGAACATTTAGTTGTCACGATATTGTGCAATATTTTTGTTTATTTATTGGCCTAGAGTTTATTTTAACGTTCATAGAAACTAAACTATTTAAATACTCATTAGAAATGTTAGATTTTAATATATTTTTAATGTATTTCTTAAATGTAAATAATTCAGTTAATGAAAATAAAGGTTTTTAATAAATTTTTGTTTGTCCGAACATTTAGTTGTTAGGGCTCGTATTGGGCGCCAGGCATGAACAGAGAAAGAAAACATAGTTGTATATTACTTAAAATTAATGACTATATTTATTCACAATGGACTTTGATGGTAAATAACATTGTAAAATTTTAGTAATTATAGTGGTTATATGTCAAAGAAAGTTATGTTAAAAATAATATTAAATATGTTCAATGAAAGACTATGGAAAATACAATATAGATAGAGCTATTAAAATATAAAAAAGTAGCATCACTTTGTTATATTTTATATGATGTTAAATCAGAGATGTTGCAAGCCGTAGATTCTAGAATCTGTTCGGTTATTCATCTGTCAAAATCACGCAATAATAATACATAGAAAGTAATACTAATACCATTACAAGATATGTAATGTTCGTAATGAAACTATAATCTAAATAGTATTACAAATACTAATCTGACATAAGTAATTTAACCACTAAGCGTAAAGTCTGTACGATATTATCCAAGACTGAAAATGTAGAAAATGTAAATATGAAACCAGAACTTAAAATTAAATTTAGCTGATTGTTGTTGAGGCAATTCTGCTTCAAACAGTTACAGCGTGAGATGGGCTCATATTTCTGCACTCTCTCTCGGCTTCACCGTTGACTAATACAACAAAAGGGGCCAGGATGAGGACACCATAAACCAATATAGCCGTAACTATCGACTAGCCTTAAAGATAGGAGTAACGCAGCATGGGGCTTACGCTACATCCATACTGTGACAATCTGTACATAGGGTAAACTACCCGTACATAGGACATCCGTACAACTCGTACACAGGAACTACTACCCCTACATGAGGTAATGTCTATATCTTGGAACACTACTCGTACCTTGGAAATCTGTACCTTGGACCCTAAAAATACGAAACTCGTGTTTAAAACCTACCAAGATATAATAAACACAACAAACCTACCTCGAAATACTTCCGAGGGCTCTATAATAAACAAAAAAACTGTCCTTTCTTCCATTTAACATTCTGGAGGACAAAACAAAAACTAACGTGCCAGCAAACACTAAATACGAGTTGAGTTATACTACCCTAAAAATACTCATTAATAATATCGAATCAATAAAAGATAATATCTGATCTTTACCTGTAGCTTCGAAATAGCAGCTGATTGAGATTATGCAGCAAGATTTAAATAATTGCTATTTCTCTAAACCGGGTTGTTGATGGCGATCGAACGGCAAACCAATAAGTGAGGTTATATAGCGAAGAGCGAAGCCTTGAAACGATGTAGACAGCTCTCCACAGAAGCGGTGAAACGATAACACGATGGTCGACTAGAGAACGTTAAAACTACGCCAAGCGTTTCAAATAAATTATCAGGCCAAGCGATACGGAATCCGGTGACGATACGCCAGACATCATATATCATATACAAAAGACATGTAACGAACTAAAAACGTTACACCACTGTTCTACTTTTTCATGAAACTAAAAATAACGCAAACAGATTTGTCCTATCTCTCTTAGTTCCGTAAATACAGGGCGAATTTGAAATTGTTACTTTTTTCCACTCCCCTTTTACTTCGATTATCTTGATTGTTAATTGACATTTGACTCTAACTGACAATAATTGATATTAATTGACAAAAACATGATCGTGAATAAGCATTGGTAAATTCATGAATTAAACAATTTTGAAATTGAAATTTGGGTTATAAGTTAAGGGAAATCGATATATTCGATCTGTCTAATTAACCTGATTGGATATTACACAGGGAGAGCAAAAATATTATTTACTCCCGTTTGTTATAAAATTGCTCAAATCTTTCTTATTGTTAAAAAAATCAAAAGACTAATAAAATGTGTTTCAGCCTTAAAATAATAATTGCTTTTCAACGATATATCATGTTCTTATGCCTAATTCTTCCGGTTTCTGGTTGCTAGCTTCCTAGTTTCTAGCGGTAGAGCTATTTAAAAATGAATAATTCTATATATAGTTTCAATTATTAAGTTACAATTACAATATAATATATAGTTTCAATTCAAGAATTTCGTTACTATGAAAATTTTAGAAATTTAGCACGTAAAGTCTAATTGATACTTATAAGTTTGAATATTTGTCATGGTAATTATAATAGAATTATTATTATCTTTTAAATGGCTTTAGTGAAGAAACAATATACAGGGTGGTCCGAACTGTATTCCGGAAACTTCGGCAGCATATTCTGCATATAAAAATAAGCAAAAAAGTTCGTAAAAATGTATGTCCTAAAATGCTTAGTTTCGGAGATACAGGGTGTAGAAGTTTCATTTTTATTTAGATTTTTTCCAAATAATTTATCAAGTAACCGGAATATTTGAATGAAAATTTGTGTCTGGGAGTTGACTCGACAATATGACTTCTATTTGTAGAGGGCGCCACCTACATATTTTTTGACTGGTTTGAAGAGTAATAACTTTTAGTCCTTACCTGTATAAAACTACCGGGTTAAAAAAATATACATTTACGACATTTTTTACGTAAAAAAGGTCTCTTGGAAAAAATCGCTACGAGTAATGGTTTTCGAGATATTTAGAATCGAAATTATCTATACTTGTCATCATTGATATAAATAATTAAACATGTTGAGTAAATACTTATTAGACTGAAATTATAAATTTAAAATGTTTTGTGCCAAAAGATCAACAGAAACTGTTTTATCATAATTTTTTCCCAAAAAATTATGATTAATTTAAAAAAAATTAAAATTTCCCGAATTCATTTTTTGTTTTGACATGTATTGACTATTTCTATTCTAAATATCTTGGGAACGGTTACTCGTAGCTATTTTTACAAAGAGATCTTTTTTACGTAAAAAGTCATGGAAATGTATATTTTGTCACTCAGTACTTTTATACAGGTACGGACAAAAATTTATTACTCTTCAAAACAATTAAAACACATGTAGGTGGCGCCCCTTACAAATATGAGTCATATTGACCTCAAAATCAAATTTATCATGCCAAAAAACTCCCAGACACCAATTTTCATTCAAATATTTAAGTTACTTCAGAAATTATTTGGAAAAAATGGAAATGAAAATGAAAATTCTACACCCTGTATCTCCGAAACTAAGCATTTTAAGGCATATATTTATACGAACTTTTTTACTTATTTTTATATGCAGAATATGCTGCCGAAGTTTCCGGAATACAGTTCGGACCACCCTGTATATCGTTGAAAAGCAATTTTATTTGGGTTTCGATTTTTTAAATAGTAGGTATACTAAAACTT
Source organism: Sitophilus oryzae (assembly GCF_002938485.1). Classification (NCBI taxonomy): domain Eukaryota; kingdom Metazoa; phylum Arthropoda; class Insecta; order Coleoptera; family Curculionidae; genus Sitophilus; species Sitophilus oryzae. The sequence continues at coordinate 867,970 of NW_022146344.1, read as the reverse complement.
GAATTTAAAATAAAAATAATTTTAACGACTTTATAACAATCGGAAATAAAAAAAATTCTGACCTCTTCAGTTGACTCTCTGATCAGTTGATTTAGACAGATCGAATATGTCGACTTCCCTTAACCTATAAACCAAATTTTAGCTTTCGATATGCCGAATGTAACTAAAATATGATTTAACCATAATACTTATGCATTATTCAAGATCATGTTTTTGGTCAATTTTACACGTTTTATTTTTTATCTCGAAAGCTCTATTAGAGCCTAATAGGTTAGCATAATAAAAAAAAAAATAGGAGAGTTCCCTTTGAAAAAATTGAGATATGATTAAAAGTACGATTTGGGCTTTTTTTAACCGGCTAGGAAAAAACACCAAAAATTTTAAAACTTTAGACGATCAAATCTATTTTTCCAAGGCTTCTTGAATAAAAATTAGTGTTTTTAAAACAGCCATGGCAGTCTAGATTGAAATTTAAAATGCAATTTTTTTAAGTGAGAGTGTCATTTTCTATTGAGAGTGTCATTTTCTATGAAATAAAGTAAAAATATACCGAGGGAGCCATTTAAAAATCAAAAGTTGTAGTCATTTCCGTTAAAACAGGAAGTGACCAATTGACAGTTGAATGTGTTAATCAACCTTAATTTATGTCATATACTAACATACAAAATCTCGTTTTTTTTATCTGAGAAAATAAAAAGGTTAAAGGGGTGAGCCATTTTTGAGACGCACCCGGTATATATACAGGGTGTCCCATCTAATTAAATATATAATTTTGAGTGATATTTCGAAAATTACAGTTCCCAATAAAAAAATGGTTTGTAGAGATAATAGAGATAATAGAGATAGCCTGATGGAGATCTACAACAAAATTCATTTCATACTGAAAATCTAATAAAATATATATTGGCACTTCTTCTTAGCGGTATCACCGCATTTTTCACAAATTGACCGAGAAAGCGTTTAGAATAGTATTGCCCCCTAACTAGTGGACTATTAATACAGGGTGTTTCAAAAAGAACATATGCCATCTCTCGTGGGGAGATTCCTCTCGTAAAAATAAGATTTATTTTTCATATTTACATAGGTCCGATTCTGCTTTGTTTCGTAGCTATAGGGTGTTAAAGTAATCTTCTTTTTTCGATTTTTATATTTTTCTTCAAAGTGCTTTTAGCGATTTGATTGAAATTTTGAGAATAAAAGTTACTATAAGTGCAATATATTTTAATGCTCCAAATGTGTCGACATATTAAGGAGGGACGTGCATATGGGTTATCACTGGAATATTTTTCTAAAAAAATATGTGCGCCAATGATTTTTTCATTTTGTTAGCAAAATCGTGTAGACAGTTAAATGCTGATTAAAAGTTGCCTCTTGGTATATTATCGATTTCGCCGATTAATTTGCCTAATAATTAATCCAATTCTAATAATAATCTTTAAAACCGAGTTTAAAACATTTTATCATTAGCTTGTCAAAATGTTAAATAAGTATTCAATAATTCCTCATAAAAAAATATAAAAAAAATCCACTCACACAAATTTTGAGCTACCCTGTAGAAGCTGAAATATTTTTCTGAAATACATCCCAATAGATACTTTAGGTTTGTTTATTATAGGAACTACGGTTGCCCGACGCACTATTGCCGAACCCTGTATCCCAATAACAAATGTTTGCCATGTACAGTTGTACAAATATAGGAAAAGACTTGGGGATAGCACCGGTCGCGTGATATTTTATATTTCTCACGTCTCTAGCTAGCCTTGTTAAGTTGTACCCGGGTCGTTTTGATACTATTTTTCATTCAAATTGCATAAAAAACTCGATTTTTACTTTTATATCTCTAATCGTAAATCATTTGTACCGAACGAAGAACAGATTTTGTATCTATTTATCAACTGGATATGTCATAAATTAAGTACTTTTATCTTTGTCTCTTACTCATTAAAACATAGTCGTCATATCACCGATTTAGAATGACCACACAGGTATAAAGTTCCCTCTAAATGGAAATATTAACTCGTTAAAAAAGTCATGAACCTTGACAGGCGAATAAATTATACACCACCGCCGTTAATTTAGTTCTCTTTTATTCGCCCTGCATGTGCTATAATAAAAATATATGTCGTAATTGTCATTTGGATAACGCTTGTCCCGTCCTAGCACAGGACAAAAGGTTCTGCAATTCTTTTACGCTTTTACATTTAATCAGGTCGTTAGATTCTATAGAAAAAAACACTTTATTAGCGCCATTCTCTTTCCCTGTTTCGTTTATTCTTTCTAGTGTGTTTTCTAAATCGTAGCTGTAGAAGAAAAACGTATTTTGTACCCATGTACAGTTTGTTCCAATTTTGTGAATTATGGGGTTTCTCGTTTATGAGTAGAGATACAAAGGTGTGATTTTCACATCACTGTACTACATTTTTATGAAACTAAAGATGCTACACATAGATTTATCCCAGCTACCTTGGCTCCTAAAATACAGGGCAAATTTGAAAATGTTACTTAACCGATATGTATTATAATATTTTTTGGTACGTGGTGTTTTGAACAATTCCACATAAACAAATTTTCAAAATTACTAAATGTTATATTCCTACAAAAAACCGTTTTCTATTGTATAAAAAATCGCTTTCTACCATTACATTTTATAAAAGAACTATTTTACATTGTTTTAATCTTGTATAATGGAATTCAATAACTTGAAATTGAAAATTTCACAGTGAGTGTATTCATATAAAATATGTCCAATCCTTCAATAGTTTAGGACCATAAACATTAACTGGATAAAACAAGAATAAATTACAAATAAAACAATTAAAATATAATAACTTTAATCCTCTTCTTCTTCCTCCTCCTCCTCTTCCTCTCCTTCTGCTTCCTCGGCCTCGGCCTCCTCCCCACCTTCTCCAACTATTTCTTTTGGTTTAGGCAAGTGATCAATTCGCCATTGTTCTTCTTCAGCTCCGGTGGGATCCATAACCTCTAGAATTTCTGGACCCACCGGATACTCCTGTTGTACTGTTGGTAAAGGAGATGGTGAAAAATTGTGTTGCATATATTTCAATCCATTTCCAATGTAAATGTTATGGAAAGTTTTTCCTTGAGTGGAAAATGCATAAGCGCCTGGCCATAGATTTGATCTAACTACCGCCAAAGCGTACATGTCGATAATCTCCGACGATGTTCTTACACTCCACGGTGTAACTGCTTCTAATGAAGCATCTTCTGAAAGTGGTGTTAGGAGTGGAGGACCAGTTTCAGGTTCAGCCTTTGGAGCTTTTTCCTTATCTTCTTCCTCTTCTTCTCCTAATTCTTCGCCCAATTCCTCATCTTCCACGAAAGTATCAGGAGTTGGATTCCACCTAATTAAAAAAACATTTTGAATATAATTACATTAATAATTATGATACAATATTTGCATGGTATGCTTATTTGTCGTTTCAAATTGGTTCATGTCTGCGCATGACGTCACCTTTGAATCAAATCCCTGACAGCTGCATTTGATCGAACAGTTTTTATCTGGTTTTTATCGTGGTTTTATGGTAATTTGCCTGTTTTTATATAATGAGTTTTGTTAGTATTTTCCGTAATTCAATTTCTAATATTTAGTACGATTGATTTTAGGTCGGTAGGCTAGGTATTAATTTGTTTTAAAAGCTTAAAATACCTGGGTGTGCGGTGGCTACTTGCATCAACACTAATCGGAAAACGAAAGGCACGCACACGCACAGTAAATATTTCGGAATTCCAAAAAGATTTGCCTAAACAGTGGATAATTGATTCCTGTCGAGAGGATAAGGTAAAACTAAAAAATGGTGAGCTTACATTTTGAATCACTTAATTTATAGATCTACTTTGAATACTAACTAAACTAATATATTTAGGGATATCCTTACCCTACTCAGTTTTTTGTTTACAATAGTTATCGAGTATCATTGTGAATAATTTTAAATAGAACATAATATGTTTGTGACATATGCATATAAATATTCAATATTCAATATAAGTTCACTTATTTTAGCTTGTGTCTGCTCCATACATTTTGCTGATAGCTTAGAAATTCCAATGAAACAAAGGTTGCTACAATACAATTAAAAAACTAGCCGCAATTTAAGATTTGACACTGTGTCAGTATTAAATACTCCTTTCTCATCTCATAAACTTAAGACTAGTGCAAGAACTGGTCGAATTGCTAAAAAAGAAGGCAACATAACACAGTAAGTTATGGAGATATTAAAGAAGTCATTTGAGACTCAACCTTCAACTTCATATGACGAACCTTATTTGCAATCTTGAACTAATGAAGAATATTATATTATACTAGCGTGTACCAGCGACTTCGTTCACGTCGAATTAATCATTTGTAATGGTGATGATAAAGCAAAAGCAAAATTTCAATTAACATACAAACTAGGTAAAATTTTCTCACATTTATGTCAGCATGAGAAAAATAATATGGCGATATTATTATACAGGGTTGTTCACCACATACGACACGGGAGTATTGTAGCTAAACGATTAGATTTTTACAAATTGTAAGTTTTGGGTTCGTTGAAGGACTATTAGAGCTACAATTTAAAAATATTTTACAAGATACAGAGTGTCCCAAATAAGTAAAAAAATATCATAGTTGTATTTTTTTTAAATAGAACACCTATATATTATTCTATTTTTGGATTCTACGATTGAAATAAAAGGTAAATTTGATTAAGGTTTATCACACTTAAACCTTACCGTTTTTGAAATATTTTCAATTTTAAGAAATTGCAGTAAAATTTTAATGCTTCATTTCTCCAAGGGTATCAAAGTTTTTAATACTAAATATTTACTGAAGATTATTTATTGATCAGATATTGTGTTGCAATAATAAAAATTTTACTACCTTATACAGAGTGTCCAAAAATTTATATTAAATAATTACTAGCTTTAAACGGCCATAACGTGTTTAAGTTAAATGGAACACCCTCTATATTTTACGTAAATCATATGCACAATTTAATTGTCTATCAAATTTTATTATACCATTTTTTACCTATCTCTGCAACTTTTCGTAGAAAATGCATTTTCTTATAATTTAGACCTCATTTATCACTATACCCATGGAATATTGACATTTCAGATTTTTTAAGCAACATATATGCACAAAATGTACAGGTGGTAAATATTGCAAGCCTATTGGTATACCAAAAAACTATTTAAATCTTTATAAAAGAGTATACTGAATTAAATTACCACCATTATTTCCGACCAAAAATTAGTTAATTACATACTTTTAAATTGTTTTAATTAATAAAGTATTCTATATAAATGTGGATTTGGCTCAGAAATCAATATAATAATAAATTATGAAAATAAACGTCTCTGTTTTTATAAATCAGCATTCGTCAAAAAATGAAATAAAATTTATAAGGCGTTACTTTTTACCACACTGTCTAATACACACACAAAATTCAGTTTTTTTAGTATTTGGAGCAATTATTATTAATCAACATAAACAGTCAATTAATGTAGTCTGAATACTGGGATCATATTAATTGGTCCTTTTTACCAAAAATATTTAAACAGTTTTTTTAATTTTTTTTTATGAAATAAGCGAGCTATATCGACAATATTAGTATCTGTACTCTTGGAAAATTTGTTACATCTTTAAAAATAATCAAAATAAAGTAAAAAATGGTATAATAAAATTTGATAGACAATTAAATTGTGCATATGATTTACGTAAAATATAGAGGGTGTTCCATTTAAATTAAACACACTATTGCCGTTTAAAGCTAGTAATTATTTAATATACATTTTTGGACACTCTGTATAAGGTAGTAAATTTTTTATTATTGCAACACAATATCTGGTCAATAAATAATCTTCAGTAAATATTTAGTATTAAAAACTTTGATACCCTTTTAATGAAGCCTTAAAATTTTTACTGCAATTTCATAAAATTGAAAATATTTCAAAAACGGTAAGGTTTAAGTATGATGAGCCTTAATCAAATTTACCTTTATTTTAATCGTAGAATCTAAAAATAGAATAATATACAGGGAGTTCCATTTAAAAAAATACAACTATAATATTTTTTACTTAGTTGGGACACTCTGTATCTTGTAAAAATATTTTTAAATTGTAGCTCTAATAATCCTTCAACGAACCCAAAACTTACAATTTGTAAAAATCTAATCGTTTAGCTACAATACTCCGTGTCGTATGAGAGATAACTTGGTAATATTTGAGGGGTAGTTTCATCTCGTTGGAATTTGACTTTCGAAAAATCCGTTTGCCAATAATAAGCTTTTTACGTTGAGTGGTTTGAGCAGGATCGTGATTAATCAGTATGTCAGTCACTTAAGGATTTTATATATTAGTATAGATTAATACAGTAAGAAATGAATAAAAATATATCAGACTTTATTGGTGTAGCATTGTGTATTCAAAACATAGAATTAAAGATCATCTAGTCAACAAATATTAATTTTCACTCTATGAAATGATAATGCCGAGTATATAATCCGAAAATCTCTTCAACCGTCGGAAACACCCTTATTCACCAAGCTCTGGACAGAGAGTCATATGCCATATTAATCGCCAACCTCAACAGAGAAGGCATCTAGGAGGAGGAGGAAATGATAAACTAATTAAGGAATATTAATAAACTTGATGCATAAATTATTTAAAAAGCTTATAGGCAACAAAATCTCGAATTTAACTCAAAATTGTAATGGTAAGCTGTGATTTAACATTTGGCGATTTAAAATTTTGACTCGAAGCTGACGTCATTCGTGCGAGAGAGATGGAGCTAAACATGCGGATAAGCATACCATGTTTATTGTATCATGATTAATAATTACAACTTTCAATTACCAAGAGATTCGTCCCTGTGGTAGGATATATGGAGCGGAATGTACCCAAAATGACATGGAGCGGTCTGTCAAATCTTTCAAGGACGGAGGATCATATTTCGAATTAATTTTGTATTCGGTTTTAGCTTGATCTCGGGTTCTTCTTCCCCCCTTCTTCTTCTTCTGCACCTTCGCCAGCTTCTTCTTCCCTAAATGTATAGTATCCCCAAAGGGGCGATTTGTGTGCCGGCACTTATTCTTGAAATTTGAGCTCTGAGGTAGTTCTTTTTCCTTTCAGGAAATTCCGGATATGTAAATATATCTTTTTCTAGATCTCCGGTAAATGATTTGTATATTTGCCGAGCCATCCGGATCTATTTATAAATAATGGTATACCTATTAACTTTAATATAACTTATATACAGGGTGACGCAGGCTTCCGATAAAGCTCTATATTAGGTTTCTGGTTTGCGATTTTTATTTCAATTTTTTACATAACATGGAGGCAATGGAAACGTACATTTAAAAAATATTTTTGTCAAAATATAGGGTGATTCAAACATATTTTTAAACTAAATTTGAATAAAATATTATGTATTTTTAGCTCAGTGGATTTGCCATTAATTTTCTTTCCAAAAATAAGCATAATGTCATATACTATAACGAGTGGTTTTTGAAATATACCTAACCATTTTTAGACTAAATTTACTACTTATTTAATGCCCTATCAAAATTCGAAATTTAAAGAATTTTCTTTTTTCCAACAGCAAGTACTGTATAAAAAGTATCTTCTTCAAAATTTAATGTATCAAAATTTTCGATATTTTGATATATACAGGTTATACCGGGTGCGTCTCAAAAGTCACCCTTATTATTTCATATAAAAAAAAAAGATTTGGTATGTTACTATATGACATAAATTAGGATTGATAGACGTATTCATTTTTTTTCGGCCACTTCCGGTTTCACCGGAAATGACTACAACTTTTGATTTTTAAATGGCACCCTCGGTATTTTTTTACTTTATTCGATATAAAATGACTATTCTGAATATATTGACAATTACATCAGACTAAAATATATGTCAACTTTAGGCATTTTTGCTCAAAACAGAATTGTATTTTAAATTTCAATCCAAAGTTGTGTTAAAAAACTAACTTTTAATTAAGGAGCCTTGGAAAAATAGATTTGATCGTCTAATGTTTTTAGTGTCTTATCCTGGCTTGTTAAAAGATGCCCAAATCGTATTTTTAATCATATCTCAATTTTTTCAAATGGAATGAGGGTCGCTCATTAGCATATTTGGAAAAAGCATTTTTTACGAATAATTTGGTACCATACACTTGGTATTTCGAATCAAATTGTCGTTATGAATCGCATGTTGCAATTTCAAATAAATTATATTTGAAAATGTCAAAAGTTGACATATGATATGTCATTCTATTCAGAGTGTCATTTTCTATGAAATCATATAACAAAATACCGAGGGTGTCATTTAAAAATCAAAAGTTATGTCATATACCAACATACCAAATCTTGATTTGTTATCTGCAAAAATACCAAAGTTATGAGAGCCACTTTTGAGACGCATCCGGTATATACAGAGTCAACATTAAATGTTGTAATTTTGTCTACTATTTTAGAGGGAACAAATAATTATTTTGTATTATAATGTAAAGTGGTTAAGAAATAGAACTATAACTAGACTACAGTGTGGACTACAGTGTGGACTTTGTCACATAATAATGAATATTACCTTTGTTTACTAATCCATTAATTTTAAAGGTAACCTCATCGGAAAATAAGATTTTAATTAAATGCCTCAATCTTCATGAACTGCAGTAAGCATATGCATTGCAAAATTAATTCTATTGATAAAGTCACTTTGATATTAATGTAGTTCCAATTGACAGGGATGAAATATATGTGCTTTATAATTCAATTAACACTACTCTGAGAAATGTCCGTTTAAGCCGATATTTCTCGAGAGGAAGCATTAGTATTTTCTTCTTCTAATAATAATAATAATATATTCTCAAGTTACTTACTCTCTTTTTTTATACATTTCAATATTAAATCTTCGTTTGAATTTCTCGAATAAGGATATTTGGGGTGCCCTTAAATAGGGATATTTTTGATGATAAATTTTTCTTGCTAAAAATATTTTCAGCTCCTTCCATACAATAAATCATATTTATTAATTCGTAAAAATTGATTATAATCCACTGAGCCAGCAATTACATAAACTCAATTGCAAAAAAAACGCAACGGAGAAATTTTCGGTCAAATATAAAGTGTCATATTTTTGTTGTTAACCTAACTTTAAAACACTCTTTGTAATAATTTCCTTTGTAAATTTTCCTAAAAAATATGAATTTACGGTCAGAATCATGACTCCTAAACATTTTGTTATTTGATTCATGTCCATACATGCTTAAGAGAAAAAATTACAAATTTTTGGCGGAAAGTTTATTTCGCTCTTAAAAATTAATTAGGGCATGTATTGACATGATCCAAAAAACAAAATGTAAAATTATATTTAAAAAAAACACACGAAACAATTGCACAGGATGTTTTAAAGTTAAGGTAAAAAACATCCCCTCTATTAACCCTGTTAAATATGCCAAATACTACAGTTTATAAGAAACTGAATTTACAAATTAAAGTTGAATTATATTACAGCTTGCTAAAAAAACATGAAAACAGAGCTAAAAATAAAAAAAATATAACACTTTAAATTTGAACAAAAATTTCTCCGTTGCGTTTTTTCATCTGAGTGTAGTATTCGATTTAAAAATATAACAAATTTTGGTTAGGTTAGGTTAATTTTAGGTAATTTTGGTTTGAAAATATATCTGAATCACCCTGTATGTTTACAAGAACATTTTTATATATTCGGAAAAAAATACAAATGACAAACCAAAATTCTAATTAGAACTTTTTCGGAAACCTGGGCCACCCTGTGTATAAAGATAAGTGTACCTCTTTAGGTGTAGTATCTGGAAGCTGTATCCAAGAATCACCAGTTTTGCAACATACGAAGTAAATCTTTTTGTTCAGACCAACACCTGAAGGTTCTATGGGTGGCTCAGGTGGCTCTTCATACTGTATTTTAGGCATGGGTGGCAAGGGTCTGGGGATTTTTGACTTAGGACTTTCACCTACCATTTCTTCTTGGTTTTTTGATATATCTTTCAAAGCTTTATCCAACTCTTCGTCTCCTGTTACTAAAATTTTGGCCATTTCTTCTTGTTTTGTTTTTTCCTCATATTCCTCATTCCTTTTCATATATTCGTCTTCTTTTAGTTCTGCTTCAAGTACCAGGTAATGATTAAACTTTCCAAATATCTTTCCCCAAAATCGTATCCAGGATATAGGCTCAGTATGGATCATTTTTCGCATCGACAGCATGACAAACGCCATATCTTGTCGGGGTAAACCTAAACCTATTTGTTCCAAGTAATACAATAATTCCATCATATTATTTCTAGACATATCAGCTAACTCGAGATCTTCTGGATCAACTGTAGATGGTGCTTGTGGGGTGAGCGGTTTCAAGGCGGTCATAATACTTGTAGAAAGCTGTAGCCGACTAGGTTCGACAAAAACATCTTCTAAATGGTCTGTCAAAGGTCGATAACGTCGTTCTTTAACTTTTCTACTATATTCTTCGAAAAAATCGATAATATTTTCTGGTCGTTCTGCTAAAATCTTGTTTAAAACCTCCGTCAAGTGATCATATAAATTATCTCCAGTATTAGTGCTCGCAGTTTGTAGAAATGCTTTAGCATTAAAAAATTCAACTTCGGTATTGGGTTCAGTACTAATATTTTCGTCCGCATTGGGATCTACATTATAATCGTAAATCATTTTTGATTGAGTATTTAGTCAGTGTCAGTAAACTATTTGACAAATTCCGATTTAATGTCTGAAGGTTAGAACCAAATTATAACAATTAAGGTAATATAAATGTCTACAATATACAGTATACATAAATATGAATACCTGGTGGTGCATAGTCGCTCGAACCATAGGAAACCCCATGTTAATTTTGAACTGTGGAAATCTTGGCTCCTCTGTTCATTGTGCAGCTTTTAAGCTTGTAAGTCATACATAGATTTTTCTGGCACATTGTCCGTATAGTACAGGATGCGGCTGCAGGATTATTACGCTCATCATATTTTAAATTAAAACCTATTAACTGATTTTATCCAACAACCACTACTTATACATACATTACTCACATGTATACATGCATATAAAATAAATAGTAACACACGCGTCAGTTTTTAACAAACTAGTGTGTTATAACTTTAAAGCCACACCATTTTATAGAAATTATTAAGATTTATTCATAAATTACTAATTCAATTAGTTATTTAAATTAACATTAACATTAAATGAAAATGAAATATTTTTTGTAAATTCAGAAATTGTAAAACCTTGTATGCCTCCAAATGCGGTCCCTCCACTGCTTGAAAGAGGCTCTGTCATTACAACGGCTCGTTCTCGAACACTTACAGCACCTTGAATCTTATTCGCAATCTCTCTGGTAATGGACTCGATATATCCTTTCGCAACAGTTGCAGATCGCCATCCTCCGTGTCTTTTTAACGTTGTTCACTCCTGCATTAGCCAGGAATGTAGCGGATGATCTTCTCATATAATGTCAAGTGTATTGCTCAGGATGTTGTAGGCTAGTAATGGGAATACCGGTTCCAGATGAGTCGCGTTACAATAGCGACCGTTCCAGAAAAATACCGCGACAAAATACCGCGATTTTGTAACCGAGGTTCCAACTTCCAAAGTGTCGCGGTCCTCACTTATGCAGTATTCCTGACATTAGTACCTACCTACTCCCAATCGCTGTTGTCAGGTTCTTACAATTCTACCAGCTGTTACAACCAATCGTGTCATAAACTTAGGTACAACTGATATTGGAGATGGAGAATTACCCTCTATAAAACCGTTCCAGATACTGGCTTTTGTCAAAGCCCTGGGACTGTATGATGAGTTATAACTCAAGAAAGGGGGACACGATAGATCTGTAAAGTCGCAGCCTTTAACCCCCCTCCCACTCATTCTACATTCTACCAGCTCAAAATACATTTTGCTGAGATTTACTGACTTTTTCACTACCTTTTCTCACAAACTGCAAATTTTAAAAATAAAACTTTCGTAATGATATAAATTGTATTTCTAAATTTATTATAGAGAATGATAGAAGTTCTAGCAACACTGCTCCCAATCCTGCCGTTATCTCTGTGCCCGTGTAAATTTATCACTCATATTTATGTGTATTGCAATATAATATATTCGAGAATATATTTAATGTTAAAACCAAGAACAAAGTCCAAACCACCGTCAAAAAAAATGTTTATTGGTGACCGGTTTCGGCAATTCCATCCATCATCAGACCTTAAAAATATATATAAACAATAAAACTTATATAAATGTATAAAAGCAAATAAAATATTTTTATTTTATTTGCTTTTGCGTTTCATCTTTCAAACAACGCTATTTTATACCATGCCTAGTACATACCAAAAATTGCTGTTTCGAAAGTAACGTAGCGACGGCAGCACCAACGCCAATAGCAACCCACCAAATGGCGACAGGCAAAACCGGAACCATAGAAGCACACCAGCGACTGCTGGAACGAAGTACGTCGCCGCCGAGGTCGAGCGTCGATAGCCAGTTGCAGCAGGGACCAGGGGTTACTTCTGTTCGCGACAGACGGAACTACGGGTCCAGGAGCGCGACGGCTGGAGCAAACACGCGCGACGCTACGTACACACCAGTGCCAGTTACTACTATTAGCGACCGACGAAATCGTGACTGCTGGAGCTAAACACGTCGCTATGCGGTTACTACGGTTCGAGCTAACTTCAAGAGCGATTATAAATAATTTATTTGCAAATTATAAATAATTTATAATTTTGTCGTCATTATGATCGTCGTTCTTCAATAACAGGTTCCTGATTCGTTGTGGAGCGCGACACGACGTCACAAAAATATACCGCTCCAAAATCGCGTTACTCAAATACCGACACATCACTATTGTAGGCCCAATTACTTGCGGAATATCTTCGTGAATCATTTTTCTTTAAAATCGGACTTGCTGGTTGATAATTCACTATTTTATCGTTTTAGCATTAAAATAAACTTTTTTAGCATTAAAATTTCACCCCCAAAATTTCATTCGAATCATTAAAAGTACTTGGAAGAAAATTATAATAAATCGAAAGATTATTGAGAATTTAATACCTTGTAGCTACGAAACAAAGCAGAATCGGACCTATGTTGATATGAAAAATAAATCTTATTTTTACGTGAGGAATCTCCCCACGAGAGATGGCACATGTTTTTTGAAACACCCTGTGTATGGTTTTTTCAACGATAACATGCCAGACTAATATTGACACAATATGCAGTTTTTGAAATACTTTTAAAATATAACTTAACATAAACGGAGATATTTGAAAAGAAAAACGAAAAAATCCAAGATAGCGGTCATTTTTGTCAAACTTTTTCCACGGGGACCGAATGGGACCTTTGATGGGCTAAATAGGAGGCCATTATTCATGCCATTATCTATACATTTCCGCTGAGATTGGTTGGTTACTAATTTTTTTCACCTTTATATAATAACTAGCGTGTACCAGCGACTTCGTTCGCGTCGAATTAATCTTTTGTAATGGTGATGATAAAGCAAAGCAAGAATTTCCATTAACATGCAAACTGGATAAAATTTTCTCACATTTATGTCAGCATGAGAAAAACAATCTCGTAGTTTTATATTTGAGGGGTAGTTTCATCTCGTTGGAATTTGACTTTTGAAAAATCCGTTTGCCAAAAATAAGCTTTTTACGTCAAGCAGGTTAAGCAGAATCGTGGTTAAGCCCAACTTTTTTGAACACCCTGAATGATTTTTTAAAAAATTTCAAAATATGTAAAAAAACCAATAAATTTTGCTTGTCCAAGCGTCCACGGCTAACTGTTTTTTAAATAACAAATATTGTAATATTTGAGGGGCGTTTTCACCCTCTTGGAATTTGAGACTCGAGAAACCCCTCCTTATTGAACCTCTACACCCCACAGTCAATCCGTTTGCCAAAAATCAGCTTTAGACGTCAAACAGTTTAAGCAGAATCGTGATTACACAATAGTCATATTTTATGAGACACCCTGTATAAATTTATAAAAAATCTTAAAATATGTAAAACAGCAAAATAAAATATACGTGTTTAAGACTTTTTCCGAAAAACTCACCGGTTTTTAAATAAACAATATTTTAAAATTTGAGGGATAGTTTCAGCCCCTTAGAACTCGAGTTTCGAAAAATCCCTCCTTATCGAACCTCTACACCCTAAAGTCAATCTGTTTTCCAAAAATCAGCTTTTTACGTCAAGCGCTTTAAGCAGAATCGTGATTTATCAATGACCAGATTTTTCGAAACACCCTGTATACATTTTTAAAAAATCTTAAAATATGTAAAAAACAAAATAAAATATACGTGTTTAAGCGTTTTTTTGGAAACTTGACCGTTTTTTAAATAAAAATAATTGTAATATTGATATTTCACCCTCTTAGAATTGGAATTTCGAAAAATCCCTTCTTATCGAACCTCTACACCCTAGAATCAACCTGTATGCCAAAATTGAGCTTCTTACGTTGTGTGGTTTAAGCAGGATCGTGATTAATCAGTAGGTATGTCAGTCACTTAAGGATTTTATATATTAGTATAGATAAATGGCTACGTTTACTGTAGGTACTAATATGTTTTATTATTCATTTGTAGTACGGTTTTATTGTTAATTTAGAGAATTCTGTACTGAATACTAATCGTAATTCCACTGCTGTAAGTCGCTCCGAAGGCTTAAGAATATTGGAGCAACCCCTTAATCAAAGATCGTAGTGTAGGTTAAAACGAAGCAAGCACCATGTCAGCTTTGATAATTTTAAGCGTGGGGATTCAAACTTTCAACTTGTTTCTCTGTAGTGAGATAATTGCACCAGTCTTGCTTTGAAGATATGTGAGACATATCTTTAAAAAAAGTAATCATTATTTACAGGCACATACAGGGTGTCCCAATATTCCGTGGACATAGAACTACTATGTGTTTTTGGAATCACAATAATGTCATATTTTAACTTCTACAGGGTGGCTCAAAAACAAAGTGAAATTTAACTCTTTTTACTAATATTTAGACTTGCACTTTATTTACCACCTGTTAACATACGAAGTTTAAGATACAGATACGTTGAATATGTTGTAATATGAACTTGTAAACTACAAGTTTTTAGTTTACACATGATAACGGTGAGTGATCCTTCTGACCGAAACGTTGTGTTAATCAAAATAAATAAAGACAATAGAAGTCCTACATCCTTTTATTTTCAGTATTGAATCATTGTTTACCACATTCAAAAAAATGGTAGTACATATTATAAACTAATAAATTTATTAATTACCAGATAATATACAGACCGAACCACCGTAGTAGTAACATAGGCAGAACCGGACGAATTAGCGTATACCCGTCCGCCGGATAAAAGGCAGGCGAAAAAATGCGATAAAATAAAAATAGGTAGAATATGTGATAAGAATGATTCAGAATTTGTATTTATTCGTGTTTTAATAGCCAAAACGAATACATATATTCTCGCGATAGTTCTCGTGTAAAATTTATTTTTTAAGTAAAATAATGGATGTTGACGAAGTTCGTGAGAAAATTCAAATTGTAAAATGGTATTTCCAAAATAGGTCTTATCGGGATATACAAACAATTTTTCCACAAACTTTTGTAAACAGGCCAATTCCATCTTTACCTACTATATCAAGAGTTATTAATAATTTTAAAACACACGGGTGCGTGTCCCCACAAAAACACAAAAAGCCTGATGTGTTGATTAATGAAGAACAGGAATTAAAGCAAGTGTTAATTTTTGCTACTGCGGATCAAAATCCCACGTTTTCAAGTAATCAAATTGCTTAGGTAACAGATTCTTCACCTAGCACGGTTAAAAGAGTCCTTAAAAACAATAGATACCGATAGTATAAGCGCGCAAAACTTAAGAAATTTTTCATGAAGACCAATTTCGGCGTATGGCGTTTTGTGAATATGTAATGGAAAAGGTCAATTTAGATGAAAACTTTATTCGGCGTATAGTTTTCACCGACAAATCAAGTTTTGCTTTATTGAGTCGTCATAACCCTACACAAGTACGATATTGGTCTCGGGAAAATTTGCACAGATATTTTGAGGTTCTCACGCAATATCCTCAAGAGCTAAATGTTTGTGGTTTTGTAGGGGAGCACATGATTGGTCTATTTTTTATAGAGGGTAATTTAATTATTGCAAAGTATTTGGACTTGTTACAGCAGCAGATTGTCCCTAGAATTTGTGAGTTATTGGGAGAAAGATTCCACAATGTCTGGTTTCAACAAGATGGTTGCCCTGCCCACAATGCCCGTATTATTCAAGAATATTTGAACAATACTTTTCCCAACCGTTTAATTAGTGGATATGGAACTATTTTGTGGCCCGCTAGATCACCAGATCTTTCTCCCAATGATTTCTTTTTGTGGGGTTATGTAAAATCCAAAGTGTATGGTCATAATAGGGCTAATAATCTGGATGAGCTTCGAGTAAATATACGAGAGGCTTTCCAAACTATTAGCCCTAATATGTTAGCCAATGTCAGACGGGGATTTTACGACCGCCTAGGCTTCTGTCTAGTACAAAAAGGTGGTTTTTTTGAACACTTGTTATAACTTTTTTTTATTTAGAGTGATAGTTTAGTTTTTTTTGGGTTTAGAGAATTTATTTATTTTTAGTTTTGGCTTGTAAACACACTCAAATAATAAATATTTAAGTATTTTTATTTTAAATGTTACCGTAAGTAAAGGTAAATACTTAAAATGAAAATAATAAATACTCAGCACTCCTCGCGTCGTATTCCTAGTCTGTCACGACCGACCCGTCCAAGCACAACAACTGCAACTTCGTACTGCCTGACCAGCCTACTAGCAGGCAGTGAATCTCGAGTACGAACGCAAATCGGGTAAACGTAAATTCGTCCGGCAACTTGCTATGTTACTAGCAGCCTGGTCTTCTCTGTGTACATTTTATAATGGCCTGTTTGTTATTGGAAACTGGTGAAAATACTATAATGGCTTTATTAGAAGTGAAAACATTTTTGCAAATATATGATTTATCGATACATGTGTATAAGAAATGATACAAAATAAATTGGCAGAATTTCAACTATTTTTTTCACTATTATCCAATGAAGAAAAAACAAATGAAAGTAAAGTTTATTTTGGATTCCAACAAAATTACAAAACTGTACATAACTTCCAACACTTACAGGCATTTTCGTCTTATATTTATTAATATTATATTATAAATGAGACTAATAACATATAAATAGATAAAAATATTCTTTCTTTAACTTTGTTAACTAAAAGAAAACATTTATTTAAGCAGGTACAGTATGCTAGAGTCACGATTTTTTACTATTCGCATTAAAATCCACATGCTTCGACAATCAGTTAAAAAAATTAACATTTTAATGTTTGCTTTTCGGGGCTCTAGTGTCTCCGTAGTCATTAGCAGCGATTGTGTGCTCTAATTAAAGCTGAAATGAGTTACAGCTTGCAGAAACCGGAATAAATTTCTTTTAAATTTCAAACCCACGGTTTCAGGGACAATTGCTAGCGAGTTTCTTTAAATAAATAGGGTTTTTGTTCTCGCGACTGAACTAGCTCTTTTTTATTATTTGACCTAGTTTGGATTCTAGACGGAGTTCGTATATATAGTGTGCGGTAAATGAACAAAAATTAATGCTACTACATATTTTTCTTCTTCTGAACAATTATTCATAGTGAGAGTCAAAAATTCGGAATCACACAGAGCTGATAAAAAAGCAGAAAACGTAAAACCAACTGACGAGTCTAGTTTTTGTTTTGGTTCATCAACATATTTTGGACTAAATATAGCGGGTGCGTCTCAAAAGTGGCTCACTGCTATAACGTTTTTATTTTTTTTTCAGATAAAAAACGTGATTTGGTATGTTAGTATATTATGACATAAATTAGGACGGATTGACGTATTCAATTGTTTTTTAGTCCAGGAAATACATAATTTTAGGTTACAAAGTTCATGATAGTTCTGGATATAAGCTTGTCTTATGTTTTTCGGGTCGCTGAATGCGAATTTTTAACTCCCCACCAAAAATTTCCCCCGCAACCCCCTCAAATTTTGAAAAAAAGATAAAAATATCGTTTTTTAGAATAGAAGTCGATATTTTGTATACTTTACAAAAGAACTACTTGCAAATTCGGAAAGTGGACAAAATTTGCGACAAAAAGGATGATATGAGTGGTCAGAATTAAAATGGATCAAGTCCAGTTTCCTATTATTTTAAAATAATCGTCTTTATACGTTTATAAAATATTGTTTTTTCCAGCAGAGAAATGAATAAAGTCATACTTCACGCATTAAGCAGTTATAGCCTGTTTCTGTTTGGTTTCTGAATTCTGTTGACTCCTTTCAGAAGTGAACTGGATCAAGTCCATAAAATTTACCGCTCTGCGCAATTTTAACACGCGTGCTTTAGCAAAAAAATACTTTTTAGCTCTCGGTGCATAACGCGCGCCGGGACATCAGACGGTAACAGCGTAGTTTTCACCGCTTTTGCGACCTTACCTATTTATCGATGCCTGTCATGTTTAGTTTCTTTATTTATCCCCTCCCCTGTCACACCTGTTATAAAAAGAGATAGACTATGAAATTTGACTGAAAGACTCGTTTTACATTATCGACGGCGGATTCCTTCTCCATCGTGTACTGTGGCAACAAAATACAACTTTCGCATCCATTTGCGTAACCTATGTTCAATTTGTTAGGTCAAAGTACTCCACAAATAGTATTGTCGTTTTCGATGGTTACCCAGACGACATCGAAAACCACAATACAAAGAGCGTAGAAAGATTGCGAAGAGAAAGAAAACGGATTTTTAACCAACAGCAGAAATAAAAATCGCCTCATTGAAATGATTCAAAAATGTTTGAATTGGAACATTTGTCAGTGCGACAAGCCGACGAAGATGCAGACTGTCTCATAGTTAATACTGCAATTAAAATGGCCTCAATTCATCCATTAGTGATTATTGTAGGCGAAGATATCGATTTGTTAGTTATTGACTGTTTTATTACCATTGACTGCACTTTCTCAATCCGCCAATGTTTACTTCATGAAGCCGGGTAAAGGTAAGGTTCCACAACAGATCTACTCGTCTTCTGGTCTTGAAGAAAACACAGCGGCTAAAGCTATACTATTTTTACACGCTTTCAGCGGCTGGGACTCTACGTCTGCGATATTTGGTTACGGTAAAACCAAATTTATCAAAGTCTTTGTCCAAAACCCAGGTCTTCTCTCCATGGCTCAGCTGTTTCAAACTCCCAAATGCTGACGCACAAGCTATCGCAAAGGCAGGAAATCAATTTTTACTTCGTTTGTATGGTTGCAAGGATAAAACCATGAGTTTAAACGGCTTTAGACATCAGTGTTTTATTAGGACTGCGTACAACAGTAAACACAACCTAGCTTCTTTACCTCCAACTGAAGCTGCTGCTGAGCAACACTCATTGAGGACGTACCACCAAGTCCAAGTTTGTTAAGAAAATGTTATGGAACCACAGAAATGGGACTGGGAAAAAACTAGCTGCAGACTCCTGTCACTACCTTTAAATCTCCCGCTCCATCAAAACTTCTAAAGCTATCTCCTGCAGGTGTGAAAAAGGCTGCCGTGGCGCGTGTGGATGCAAGAAAAGTGGGTTGAAATGTTCAATAATGTGCCTCGAGTGCAGCAATTCATGCGATAATAGCCCTGGAGAAATCGCTGAGGATTTGGATTAAGAGGATCCGCAAGCAGAAGAAGTCGAACTTTTGTTTGAAAAGGTCGATCAAGCTGATGGAATTACTTTGAAGAAATCTAATAATCCTGGAAACCCGCGGAGTAACATGTGATGAATCTGATAGTAGTGGTCAAAGTGACGTAGATAAACCTGGGCCGTCAGCTGCAGTTAAGCGAAGAAGAATAATTTAAAGGTATCGCTCAGATGTGTTATAATATTAGTATTTATTTTCTTTTGTTAAAAAATTCTATTACTAATAAAATTTTATATATTAAAATTTAATAATATTAAACATGAAGATGTTAATTTTCAAACTGCCTGAAAATAGGTAAAGAAAAGTTGGAGGTAAGGGGGGTACTCCCAGATGTTAAAAATACAATAAAAAAAGGGGGTGGCGGAGGGTTAAAATAAAAGATGAAAGAGGTGAAGCCAGAGTGAACGTAAATGGCGTGGGTTGTTAAGCGAAGTGCAACAACGCAAGCTTATGATACCCTAAGGGCCGGTTTTATAATGTCTGGTTGACCGAACGTTGACCTAACCTTAAGTTGAATCTATCCAAAATGGTCAACCACAGGTTGAAATTCAACGTTCGGTCAGCCAGATATTACAATAACGGTCCTAAGTCGCCAATGAGCATGCTTCAAGGCACGTCAGCGCCCCCTACGTCTGTCCTACGACAAAATGTTTGAGGATTTTTTGTCTAAAATTTTGTCCACTTTCCGAATTTGCAGGTAGTTTTTTTGTAAAGTATTCAAAATATCGACTTCTATTCCAAAAAACGATATTTTTATCTTTTTTTCAAAATTTGAGGGGGTTGCGTTGTTAAAATGGAGGACCTTCTTCAGGCATGGGAGATGACGGATTTGATCCCAAAATACCAAGGTAATTTTAGCAATAATCCTACATTATTTGGTGACATTGGTTTGAGGTTAGGGGGACTCCATTTTAATATGCATTATTTCTTATACACTGGTGGTAAACTAGGTATGTACGCTTTTGGAATGATTCAATTATGTTTTAACAATTTTTATTATTGTATCTCGTTTTTAATTAGCGATGCCGCTGTCCAATATCTACCTATATTGGGAAATTACACAGTTTTATTGTATTTTCTTATTACGAAAAGCATATAATTTGGTAGGTGATGTTTGGCTAATCTAATTTAAAAAGTATTAACTATATTCGGGGTTATTCTGGTAATATTTCAAAATTCCATACCTATTGTAAATGGAAATTAAGAAAAGATTTTACCAAAACAAGAGTTTCTAACAAGATCGAACCCGAACCTCCGAAAGCATAGGGGACACGTTACCGAATTTTGTGAGAACTATATAGTTTTTCGATCCCGGTTAATATTCGTCCTAAGAAAAACTAGTTTATCCTAAAATCGGGTTTGCCCATACATGAATATAATAGATTTGGGACATGCTAAAAATTTTAATTCCCATTTCCCCTTAACCTCCAACCAATGTCATCAAATAATGTGAGATTATTGCTAAATTTACCTTAAAATTTTGGGATCAAATCGTCATCTCCCATGCCTGAAGAAGGTCCTCCATTTTCACATCTCACGAGCACAAACGATAATAAAAAAACTTTATAATTTTATAAACTACCTAGTCGGCGGGTCTAGTGACTAACCTAAAAGTAAGGAGAGGCTTTATTTTATAGTAGGTGATATTACACTTGAATAAAGTAATTATTACATGTACAAAAAGAATTTCTATACTTAATGCAATAATTTGCTAATTTACAAATAAGTATAAGTAGTACTCGAAACAAGATTTTATCTAGAATTGTCTGGAGTGTAGTTATAATCTTAATTTCAATACTAGGTAAATCTTGAATAAAAGATAAATTTTCTTAGCTTCTAAGGATAAGGTTTGGTTTGGTTTGGTTTGGGATTGATAAGGTTTGGTTTGGTTTGGGATGATAAGGTTTTCTTGAAAAGAAGTATAACTAGATTTGCGGAATGGGGAAACTAGCATATCGTTCGTTTAAGATTAATAATCTTTAAGCCAGTTTAGCTTTTTTTCCGTGTATTTGGTCACTTACTGTTTCACCGAAAATGACTACAACTTTTGATTTTTAAATAGCAAATAGCACCCTCGGTATATTTTTACTTTATTCCATAGAAAATGACATTCTGAATAGAATGATATATCGTTATGTCAATTTTTGACAATTTTGCTTAAAATAAAATTGTATTTTTATTTTCAATCCAGAGTGCTATGGCTGTGTTAAAAACACCAATTTTTAATCAAGGAGCCATGAAAAATAGATTTGATATCGTCTAATGATTTTCGTGTCCTTTCTGACCTGTTAAAATATGATACCTGATACCCAAATCGTATTTTTAAATATCTCAATTTTTTCAAATGGAACAAGGCTGGCTCATTAGCATATTTGGAAAAATATTTTTTTACGAATAGAATAATTGGGTACCATACACTTAGACGTACTTCCAGTCGTTAACGATTTTATCGTCATATCTTTGATGATCTGATACGTTGTTTAGTGTTTGGACATTTGGGGATGGTGTTGATTTTAATTGTAAGATATTTTTAGAATTATTTGGTTCTAGAATTTCTATAACAATATTGTTTTCTTCTTTTGGTGGAACAGCAACACGATCGGGTTCTTTTATTAAGTCAGTATCTAAAATTTCATATTCTTGATTTATATCAAATGGGATAACCAAACTGTCATATATATTAGTCATATCTGCATTTTCTGTCAGCATTTCTGTAATAATATTATCTATGCTCTTTGATGGTGACGAATTTGCAATTGGTAAAATGTCTTGGTTAATATTTTCTATTAAAATACTGAAAATAACAATTTCCATACAGTTGTGTTTGTGAATCTATTATTGACCGACCGGTCAATAGGTAAAATCCTATAGATCCAATTACTGACGAAAGGAAGGTTAATAATGACCCATGCTTAACCCTAATAGTGACCGCATATTTGTTTTAAAAATACTAATTATAGTCAAAATATTATCATGGTCATTATTTGGCCTAAGTGTAGTTTAGTGTATTATTAGTTTATTTTTCAATAAAAAAATGTCACAATATTAAAATAGATAAAATAATGAATGAATTATAATTAGTATTGTGCAATAAACCAATTATTTATTGACCCATTTTTATGTATGTTATGTTGAAATTCTGAATTCTGATTTTGTCTCTACGAAATAAGATTTTTTTATTCATAAAAAGGAAATTAAGAAAGCATAGTAGGTCCATCCGGGAAAAAAACTGTATAAAAATATACCAAGTAGATTTAAGTAAGATGAAAATTACATAGAGATGCGGAAGCGTAATTTGAACTCGGCATACACGTCGCGATGTAACACGAAAATATATGCCGATAATATGTAAATTCGTGGACTATTGCCACTGAAGTCAGGGTCGGCATTTTGATCAGGGTTAATGATAAAAACCCTTGCAGAAAATATTGATTTTAAGATTACAAGTCACGAAAGGGAAGTAATTGAAGTAATTTTGTATTCAAGGGCTGAGAATACCATTTTGATATTTCTGACAAATGATAGCGTTCTATTTCGATTCTGGCTGCAAAGCGAGAGTATAATGGAACGATATGTAATATCACTCTGTTATATGGAAAGCGCCTTAAAGAAACTTGAATATTTTAAGTTCTTAAATATTTGGAGGGGGAAAATTTTATATTATATAATGGGATGGTCACAATTTTACAGTCATTGACAATCAATTATTACAAAGAGTTATATTTTCATCTGCAAATAAAAATAAGTAAAAAAGGTAGTATGAATGTATCTCCTAAAATGATTAGTTTCGCAAGTACAGGGTGTAAAATTTTTATTTTTATTTCGATTTTTTCCAAATAATTTCTGAAGTGACGTCAATATTCGGATGAAAATTGGCGTCTGGGAGTTTTTTGACATGAGAAATTTGATTTTGATGTCAATATGACTCCTGTTTGTAGGGGGCGCTACCTAAATGTGTTTTAGCTGTTTTCAAGAGTAATAACTTCTCGTCCATACCTGTATAAAACTGCTGAGTGCAAAAATATACATTTTTGTACGTAAAAAATGCCTCTTGGTGAAAATCGCTACCGCTACGAGCAACCGTTCTTAAGATATTTAGAATGAAAATAGTCAATACATGTCATTATTGACAAAAAATAAATTTTTGTTTTTTTAAAATAATCATAAATTTTTTTCTTCGAAAAAATAATGATAAAACAGTTTCTGTTGAACTTTTGGCACGAGAATATTTCAAATTTATCATTGCAGTCTAATGCTCGGTCTATAGTGTGACCAACGGATCTGTAGCTACGGGGTATCAGCAGGGGAACGCAGTTGTAAACAAAACACGCCCAATTTCATTCATAAAATAGGCATGGGCGTACGGTATTATATGAAAATAATGTGTATCATAAATATAATACTCAGATTAATATTTTTTTTCAAAAAACTTTATGCTGTTTGAATCGTTACTGTTGAGTTAGCAGATAAACACTAAAAGCTTTTATTAAAGCTCCCTTAAATATTTTGAATAATTTTATTATTGTGTTGTTAATATAATAGAAGAAATAATTACAGCTGGGGGTTGGAACCTTTGGTGTTACACAGCAAAATAAAACACTAAATCAGTACAATACACCAAAACACTTTTAATTTTACACTGGACGCACGTTTCGCTAACCATGTCTGCCATCAGCAGATGATCACGACTGAGTCTTGAGGTATATTTATTTATATATCTATACTAACTATATTTTTTTCTATAATACATAATTTTAGATATAACTATTTCCAGCAAAAAAAAAATCTTGAAAATAGTTAACTTTGGAAGCGCAAACAAAACATAATTTTACTCACCAGTAGATCCAATATTGCCATCCAAACTTGATATTAATAATTAAAAACTACGAACGAAAAACATTATAACAAGATAACAAAACAATAATACACAACTTAACTATCAAATATACGAAAAATATAGGAATAAAGTTTAGGATAACCGGTATAAAATAATGAAATAAAGTAATAATGATCAAAAAAATGACACCGCCACTGGATATTTCAATAGTATTCAATATTCCTACTCTTTTCAGAAGAGACCGTGAAGTTGGGGATAAAGCAAGCGAATAGGGTAGGCGTAAAAGCCATGGCAACCGCGTGGTAACAAATCATGTGACGTACTCTCGCCAATCATGTTCGATGAATGCGCGGCGATGCCGGTTTGCCACTGATATCGCTGAAAAATCTTCAACTTTCATAATAAGCAGATTATACAGAATGAAAGAAATAAGTTATTAAATAAAACATATCGAACAATATGAACTACGTTAAAATTCCTTAGTAATATATGTCAGAATATATGCTAAACACATTATATATAATAAAAATTTATTAAATTTATAGTTCATGTCTGGCAATTTTGCAATTTTATAAATAAACGTGGCAATATCGATTTTTTTTTCTCGCATTCCTTCCGTAGCTTCAGATCCGCTGGTCAAACAGTAATAACTATTTAAGCATCGTTCAGAACCTCGCAATTAGTGGAATAAATTAGTGGTTTCAATTAGCGTACCTAGAAGTTTGTTCATTTAATTACAATGGAAGCATTCAGAACGTCAAAATTAGTGGTAGATATTTTCAATTAGTTGAGAAAGTTATCAAACTTTTAACTTTTCCATAGAATATGATTTGCTGGCGTATCAGGGGGTGGTAAGATATCAACAAGTCCAAGTAACTGTCGAGCTCGCATCCTCAGCTGTTTTGGTTAAACAGAAACTGTTGACCTGTATTCACGGAAATAAGAATACAAATTATAAAAATCAAGGAAATACTTACATAAACTTCACAACATCGAAATTTTTAAATCGCTCACTCCGCAAAATGTATGACGTACTTAGGCGCGTGGATTACAATCGTAATCCAGTCGGATTTCACAGCTGATAAATCAAAAAAGCGCACTCCCCGGAGCACTGACGCATGCTGAGGATAAACTTACATCTATTATCAACAGCTACATAAGCGGGCTACCGCCTGCGCAAAATATTTTTCAAATGATCACTGTACAACGAGGAGTGGATTACGATTGTAATCCAGACGCCTAATGGAGGGCTAGTGATGGAAAAAACCGATTAATTTCAATAATCGAGTACTCGAGTATCAAGCGATTGCAATAACCGAGTGATCACTCGAGCGAAATATCGCTCGTATTTAAAAATACGGTTTTTGTAAGTACTCGTTAACGCCAAGCGCCAAGCAGTAAGCTGCGTGCGCAGGGCACATATTCTTTCGGTAATGAACGGCAAGTAGTAAGCGACGAGCGGTTCGCTTGATAGCCTGATTTAGTTTATTTCGAAGCATTGTCGATGTAGGTCGTAAAATTTTGTCCCTCAGATACGCAACGGATATGGATACCGGGTGCGTCTCAAAAGCGGCTCACCTCTATAACTTTTTTATTTTTTCAGATAAAACAACGAGATTTGGTATGTTATAGTATAATATGACATAAATTAGGATTGATTGACATATTCAATTGTTTTTCAATTTCTGCAACTTTTGATTTTTAAATCGAAGCCTCGGTATTTTTTTACTTTATTCGGTAGAAAATGACACTCAATAGAATGACATATCACATGTCAACTTTTGACATTTTCGCATATGGTTTATTTGAAATGCGGTTCATAACGACAATTTGACTCGAAGTACCAAGTGTGTCGTATCAAATTATTCGTAAAAAAAATATTTTTCGAAATATACTAATGAGCCACCAAATACGATTTGGGCATCTTTTAACCGGCCACGGCACGACACTAACAATATTAGACGATCAAATCTATTTTTCCAAGGCTCCTTCATTAAAAATTAGTGTTTTTAACACAGCCATGGCACTCTAGATTGAAATTTAAAATACAATTTGTTTTTAAGCGAATATGTCAAAAGTTGACATATGATACGTCATTCTATTTAGAATGTCATTTTCTATTGAATAAAGTAAAACAAAAATACGGAGGGTACCATTTAAAAATCAAAAATTGTAGTCATTTCCGGTGAAACAGGAAGTGACAGAAAACAATTGAATACGTCAATCAATCCTAATTTATGTCATATACTAATACACCAAATCTCATTTTTTATCTAAAAAAAAATAAAAAAGTAATAAGGGTGAGCCACTTTTGAGAGGCACCCGGTATATACGGCGCCGTATAAATTTGCTATCTGCAATGTATATAGAAAATTCGCTCTGCTTTTTATCGAGTATGTCACATTAAAATCGGATTTCAATTTATTTCATTCTAGGATCGCTTGCGTTCGTCGCTTGGTACTGGTCACATGCATCGCTCGTTCATAATCGAGCGATGCCGGTTATTTCAATAATCGAGTACTCGAGCAAAAATTCGCTCGAGTACTCCCATCACTAGATACAACTGACTAAACGCAAGGTGCTGCTAGGATATAGTTATGACATTAGAAATAGTATGACATGGCAAAAATTAGCTTTGCTTTTTGATTATCTAAAAAAAACTACTAAAACTTCTTACTAAAAGTGAGAAAATAGAAAATCGCTAAAAAAGTTTGAGAGTAGTACAAATTCATCTCGATAGAGTTACCCGGTAGCGGCTAGACGCTTGATACTTTTTAAGTATAAGCATAACGGTCAATATTTTAAGTTTGGTATTTTATCAGCTTATGGAAGCAATTATATGTTCGTAGATGTTATATTTTTATTATTTGTTTCAACCTCCACCAAAGCGCTCTTTATTATACGATTGGATGACTTTTATAAATGTTACTCTTCCTAGCCACTGCTAACAATTACTACTAGTCAAAGTTGACTGATTTGCGACATTTATTCAACTGCTCCAATGCATAATTATTAGCATTTCCTAATGATTGTTACATTTACTATATTTCCAACTTTCACTGTACCATATAGGCCTTGAATTTATATAGATATTGATCTTTTTGAGCAACAAATAAATCAGTTAACTAAAATACAATTCATCACTACAATATCCCTTAAATCTACTTTTACGAAATAAAATATGTTACAGACGTAAAAAAAGTCTAGACAACATGTAGAGATTAATCAATCAATAGAACAGAGGATATTTCTAAATCTCTTAATTGATAGAGTCTAGTCCTACTGCGATAAACTATTGTACAGGGTTTTCTTTTCTGGGTGATATCTGCAGGCTTACCTACAGGAGGTAAGAAAAAGGCTTTAAATTTAAGAGTTGTAAGGTTTTACCTGAACCACCAGGAAGTTAAATAAATATAAAAAATATCAGGAAGTTAAGAAAAATTTATACCATCACTATTCTTTAATGAAACACCCTGTATATTTTTTTTAGAATATTTTTTCTTGTGATTTCTTTTGTGAGTTCTTTGTGATTTCTTTCTTGTGATTTCTCTTGTGAGTTTGTCTATATTTTCGTGTATCGTTTTTGAATTTATTATTTTGGTATCAATGCAGCCAAACAAAATTCAGTATACCCACCATACAAGTACCATCTAAATACCACCATATAAATGAAAACAAATCCGTCGTTTGTCTGGTAGCAGTAGCATTGATTAACCGAAATAATTCAAAAACAGTTCACGCAAATGTAGATAACCTATACAGGGCGAGTCTTAAATATGTGAAAATAATTTCAGGGCTGGTAGATCTCGATAAAAGAAACATTTTCTTTTTACCGTTTTCAAAAAAGTATAGCAGACCCGAGTTAATCAAGTTTGGAATTATAAAAAATTGATTTATTTTTATAACATTTTGAGTGCCACTGCATTTTTTCTGTACATTAGAAACTATTGGGGTTAGCCAACATCTTATAGAAGTTATCAAAGAACTGTACACTGATAACATCAGTTATATAAAACAAGGAAAGATACTCTCGGAACCCATATGTACAACGAAAGGTCTGAGACAAGGTTGTTGCGTACCCCTCTTTTGTTTAATATTTACCTGGAGATAGCTCTTAGGAGGTGGAAGAGATCATGTCAAGGAATGGTATTCCAATTAATGAGGAACATCTTCTGACACTTAATTTTGCAGACGATCAAGCAGTATTTGCTCAAGATTCCTTTGACATGGAGTTTATGCTCAGGAGACTATATACTGAGTATCAGGAATGGGATCTAGAAGTCAGTTTAGAAAAAACAGAATACTTGGTATTAAATTCCGACGCCAAATTTGATATTCTAATTGAGGACAAAGCAGAAATACAACAGGTAGACACATTCAAATATGTAGGAGCTATAGTTGATAAAAAGGGAATCGGTGGGACAGAGATACGACAGAGAATTCAGAACGCGAGGAGAGTGGTAGGGGCACTCAACTCAATCTGGTGGGACAAACATATTAATATAAAGAATAAAAAATATATTGGCCAAACAATGGTAGAATCGGTCTTATGCTATGGGAGTGAGATATGGGCCCTAAGAGAAGAAGATAAACGGAGAATATTGGCTGTAGAGATGGATTACTTAAGTAGAAGCGCTAGAGTGTCCAAATTACGAAGAGTGAGAAACGAGGAAATCAGAAACAGAACATCGGCACAAGAAACAGTAATTCAACGAATAGAGAAAAGAGGTTTGAGATGGTTTGGTCATCTAATGAGGATGGAGGACACAAGATGGCCAAAATGTGTATTCAAATGGTCACCCACTGGAAGAAACAAAAGGGGACGCCCGCGTCGGTCCTGGAACGATGGTATACGACAGGCGATGAGAGATCGGAATATCGAAGAAGATCTCGTGTACGACAGAGATGGCTGGCGATTGAGACTGGGAATGCAACATTTAGTTGTATAATTTGTATAGTACAGTATAGTATATATATATATGCAACGCCACCAATACTACTTATTTTCGTGTGTTTTATGGGATATTTCGGTTATGAATAGAGATACAAAGATGCGGTTTTCGCATTACTTTGCTAATTTTTTATGAAACGCTATTGTTATATAAAAGATGTTACACACAGATTTGTCCTAGCCCCGTTTGTTTCTGAAATACAGGGCGAATTTGAAAATGTTGCATTTTTTAATCCCCTTTGTTTTTAATGAAACGCTATTGTTATATAAAAGATGTTACACACAGATTTGTCCTAGCCCCGTTTGTTTCTGAAATACAGGGCGAATTTGAAAATGTTGCATTTTTTAATCCCCTTTGTATCTTGGTTATCTTATAACTTATTGAAAAGGTGAAAACTGATTCCTGTAGAATTTTTTAAGTAGAATGTAGTACCGTAACTAGTTTTTTGCCGGAAGCTGTCATTTTCCAAATATGACTCAAACTTATGTTTTTTTTAATCGGACACCCTGTACATTATTTTTTTATTTTATTTGCCTTGTTATGAGGGCTTTCTAGAAATATAGTAACTACTTCTTTTCATAAATAAGGTAAAATATGCATTATTTAACTTTTTAACATATACTTTAAGATTTTACAATATACTTTAAGATTTTATTAAGCCCGACCGATTTTCGGCTATCGATAGAGATGACCTTCCTGATGCCTATATTAAATATATACACGCGGTTTTTACGAAGCCCGGGATCGGGCTTTCTAAAACCAAATCAGGCTTCGTAATGATGGCGCGTGGTACCTTTCGGTCTTGATAAAGGCGGATTGCATGTATATATATATATATATATATTAAATATATACACGCGGTTTTTACGAAGCCCGGGATCGGGCTTTCTAAAACCAAATCAGGCTTCGTAATGATGGCGCGTGGTACCTTTCGGTCTTGATAAAGGCGGATTGCATGTATATATATATATATATATATATATATATATATATATATATATATATATATATATATATATATATATATATATATATATATATATATATATATATATATATATATATATATATATATATATATATATATATATATATATATATATATATATATATATATATATATATATATATATATATATATATATATATATATATATTTTTGCGGTACCTTGTAGCTTTTTAAATAATCGACTGTTTCCATACATAAAAGCGACCCTGTATATATTTTATCATAAGCTTGTAGCCTACTTATGTTAGCTGATCAAGTGATCTAAGGTAGGACTGTTTGGTTGCCAGTTGTGCTAGTTCATTTAGTTGACGTCTATAATTAGACCAAAAAAATACCAATACAACTTCTATATAGTATTTAAAAAAAATAAATTAATAACTAGAACAACAAAATTTAAATTAATAACTAGAAACATCTATTTATATTTCAGGTTTTCAGACTGTTTGCTGCCTTTACTATCGGGTATTTAATAAAGTTAGTTTTAATTAAATTAAGTTAATTGAAGTGCGTTTAACGTTTCCGGTTGCAGAATCTAATTAAGTGAGCAGTTGCCTCTATGCAGTAAATTAATTTTTCCTCTTTAATCACTCCGTCAGTCCAGGAAGTAAATAGTTCGTAGGATGGAGTAGGTGTCCGACTAATTAACGCACAAAAGAATTACATAGAAATACTGAATCTACAGGAACAAAATATATTTAAGTAAATAATTTATACCATGGAAATCCCATGTAAATTTTGAAAAGGTCAAATATTATCTTCCCATATGATTTTATGCAGAAATTGTAATATACTTTTTTGAAGAAGCGTTAAAGTTTTACTGTATTTCAGAATTTCGTTCTATTAGGAATAGGTATCTAAATGTTATTTGCAAAAATCTACCTTCAAATTACTAAAAAAATATAATACGGCCCTACAATAAATACAATTAAAATACCAGCGAAAATGTCTTTGTCATTGTTAAATTCGGTGTCACATTTTTTTTTGTTTACAAACATTTCTATGGTTTGAAAAAGGAGGGTAATATTTTTCTGAAATTGAATGTTGATCTACAAAAGAATTATAGTACAAATCTTTTAAAAATTCCTCAATATGTCCGACCTAGTCACGAAAATTGGTATTTTTTTTAATGAAAAATACGTTGGCATTAGAATTCAGAACTTTATTTACTCTTTGGTTAACAATAACATTTTTCAGGATTGTCAAGTTGACGTTTAAGTTAGATTATTAGGTTGTTGTCTTAAATAAAAACATAGATTATTGAAATTATTTAAATAAGAATAAAGGTATTTTACCGCAGATCGGAAGAGATTTTACTTAAAGGTATTTTATAAACTTTCTCGGTGAGAATATTAACTCGCCCGTTTCTTATATCTCAATTAAAGGGGCGTTAGAACGATAATTAAATTAAAGTAATAGTAAATTTTTGTTTTCACGTTTTCACAATATTCGGGAGTTTCTAGAATTATCAAGATTATTGAATAATTATAGTTGTTCAATAAGTGAAATTAATAGAAGGCTTTTGATAGGATGATGGGTTTTATGTTATAGTTGATAGATCACCCCATTTCTCTTAATTTATGTTTTTATTATAGTACAGTAAATCAAAAATTGAATTGATATGTGTGCAAAAACAGCTATACATTTTTAAAAATCTTAGTTAAATAGTTCTTTTATATACTGTTATACTTTATCAACTACAAAGTCTTTAGCAAAAAGTTATAAGGTAATAAATTTTGTAGATATAATTTATAAAAATTTATATATAAAGATTCGAACAGAATCCTCTGAGGGAGAAAATTCTCAAAAACTCATTAAATATACTTTATTAAAAATAACAACATACAAAAATAGTCATAGATGCTAACTGTAATAATGAGAACATTATCCACATTATATCTTTATAAAATTTGTGTTGACTCCTGTCAGGAAAGTCAGAAATGCTTGTTTAAAATTAACTTATTTTAAATTGCCAGAAACAAATCAGAATATGTCACAACTACAACTATAGATTGGAATCAGTACTAAATTGTATACCTAGTAAGTGATGCGTCAACTAACAAGTACAGGATAAAAAAGAATTATTAATATAGAGTGTACTATACGATGCCCTTCTGCTTATAAAGTGGCTTTCCTTTCAAATGTGAGGAATACCGGTAAAATAAAACATAATTTTGGTTTGGTTTGGTGTTTGATATTCTATTACAATTACAAACTTTAAGTGTTTTTAATGAGTAATGTAACTGTATTTCCTATTATTCTTTGTGTGTCCTGTAAAGTAAAGAAATATATATTTCAAAAAATATAAAAACAATGCGATAGATAACAAACAGATTCATAAAAACTACTTACAATTATTGTAGGTACATATTATACAGGGTGTTCCAAAACAAATGCGAAAAACTTCAAGGGGTGATTTCTTGTTCAAAATAAACGATAGTTTGCTTTATAAACGTTGGGTCAAAAGTCAACAATTAGGGAAATATCGCTGTACAAAGATGGCGGAAAAATAATGTTTTTATTTTTTATCTTGAAAATGAAAAGCGATAGATTAATGAAATTTTATGGAATCATTACTGTTATGAAAATACACTTTCTGGTAATTTTCTCACTTTTTTAAAAGGGGTTGAAGTGGTTGAAATAAACTACCCGTATCATTCTTGTTAGCGAAATTTTAAGAAAAATCTTATCAAACACATGCAAAAAAATAATTTGGATAGTTTAGTTTGTTTAGAAACTTTTTATCTTTTGTGTTTTTTTGATAAAACTCACCGATTTGAAATTAAAAAATAAAATGTAAAGCATTACATGTCAGGACAAAAAACATTTTTAGATAAAGAAAAAAGGCTTCGGAATAATTAATTGATCGTAAGATAATAATGTATTGCAGTAGATTAATGTCAAATAAAATAATATTAGAAACATCCTAAAAAGTGACAGGGGCCGACTAGATTTTTTCTTAAAAAAATTACAGCAGCCCACTAGATTCTTTATCTAAAAATGTTGTTTTGTCCTGACATGAAATGCCTTACATTTTATTTTTTAATTTCAAATTGGTGAGTTTTATCAAAAAAACACAAAAGATAAAAAAGTTTCTAAACAAACTAAACTATCCAAATTATTTTTGCATGTGTTTGATAAGATTATCTTTAAATTTCGTTAACAAGAATGATAGTGGTAGTTCATTTCAACCCCTTTCACTCATTTTAAAAAAGTAAAAAATTACCAGAAAGTGTGTTTTCATAACAGTAATGCTTCCGTAAAATTTCATTAGTCTATCGCTTTTCGTTTTCAAGATAAAAAATAAAAACATTATTTTTCCGCCATCTTTGTACCGCGATATCTCCCTAATGGTTGACTTTTGACCCAACGTTTATAAAGCAAACTACCCTTTATTTTGAACAAAAAATCACCCCCTGAAGTTTTTCGCATTTGTTTTGAAACACCCTGTATATTTCAAGTGTTATTTTTTGATCTTTGGTCCCATTACCAACATTATCTTTTTGAGGTCTTCTCTACTAACTCAACTTTTAAACCGATTTTGTCGATTGCAATCTAGATATTTTCGTTTTTTAAGCCTCCCATACTGTGCGCCATACCGGAAAATTTTAAATTATAAGAACTATAGTTGAACTGAGAATGCCAACTTGTTTGCTGTTAATTACTCGATCACTTCTAGGCCTCGCTCGTACCACATACATCCACAATAATTCAAAAGATAACCGAAAACACAAGGAACTTTATTAAACTATACTAATTAATAAAAAATGTTCACATAATTCCCCATTCACCCTAAACGATTGTGAAATTCACGCCTTACAGTACAAAACGGTTAAGGGAAAATCTTTAGCATTCCACAGTGGTGTCGTTTTCAGTCCATCTAAATTGCTGTATTTAATATGCCCCTAAAAATGTTTTTAAATGTTCTCCACAGGAAGAAGTCGTACAGCGAAAGATCCTGTGGTTTTTACTTCAATGAGAATTTCTTCCTAGCACACAACCAGAGGATATTGGTACACACCACAGGATATTGGTACACAGGTACAGTATCAATTTTATTATAATGATTTTCTTAGCTTTAAATCAAAGGTTTTTTGGTGTTTGCGCGATCGTACGATCCTTATCACTTTTCGTCTCGCTAGCACGGGTTAAGCTCGTGTGTCACGGCCTTGAATTTTTACTCCCAGAGCGCGTAACAAAGTTTTACTTCAAAAATCATCAAAACCCGCCACGAAGGTATATATATTATTCAGACTGCATTATATTGTATTTCATAATTATTTCTTAAATAGTAGGAAGTGAGAAAATAAGACACAGTTAATTTTTATTATGGATTAATATTGGATATTTTTAATTGGCAATTTGGAGTATTGCACTTTTTTCTATAGTCAATTGGACTATTTCACTTTGGACTATAGTCAATTAAGATCTAGATTCTAATTTCGTTAGATTTTTTGTGATATAGGGACTTTCCTAACGATAAAAAATTATATCTTGTTGATGGAAAGGATATTCTTCAAATATATACCGGGTGCGTCTCAAAAGTGGCTCACCCCTAGTAACTTTTTTTTACTTTTTGAGATAAAATATCTAGATTTGGTATATTAGTATATGACATAAATTAGGATTGATTGACGTATTCAATTGTTTTCGGTTACTTCCTGTTTCACCGGAAATTACTACAATTTTTGATTTTTAATTGGCACCATATTTTTTTACTTTATTCGATAGAAAATGAGACTCTGAATAGAATGACGCATCATACATATGTGAACTTTTGACAATTTCGAATATAGTTTATTAGAAATTGCAAAATTGCGATTCATAACGACAATTTGATTCGAAATACCAAGTGTGTGGTACCAAATTATTCGTAAAAAATGCTTTTTCCAAATATGCTAATGAGCCACCCTCGTTCCATTTGAAAAAAATTAGATATGATTAAAAATACGATTTGGGCATCTTTTTCCTGGTCTGAGCAAGATACGAAAAACATTAGACGCTATTTTATTTTAAGCGAAAATGTCAAAAGTTGACATTAAGTCATTCTATTCAGAATGTCATTTTCTATCAAAGAAAGTGTAAAAATACTGAAGGTGCCATTTAAAAATAAAAAGTTCTAGTCTTTTCCGGTGAAACAGGAAGTGGCCGAAAAGAATTGAAAACGTCAATCAATCTTAATTTATGTCATATACTAAAATACCAAATCTTGTTTTTTTATCTGAAAAAATAAAGAAGTTATAGGGGTGAGCCACTTTTGAGACGCACCCGGTATACTACAATAAAAAAAAAAGTAAAGCAAATTTACGACTAAAATTGATCTACTCTGCATTATATTCTTATTGATAAAATATCTAATATTTAAAACGGAGATTTAACATCAATTTGGAAGATGTTTTATTCAAATAGAGTTTTTTTATTCTATTTAATAAAGTAACTCGCTGTAATTAACAAGAAAACTGTAATGCAAATGATGAGAGTTGATGATAATTTGCTAGCACACAATTTAACCAATTAAATAAGTATATTCACTGTAACGTTTTTAGTTCGTTACATGTTTTTTTATATATATAATATATGATGTCTGGCCTATCATCACCGGATTCCCTCTCGTTCAGGCCGGATAGATTATTTGACGCGTAATTTTTACGTTCCCTGGTCGCCAACCCTGTGATCGTTCGACACAATCCTGTTACTATTCTGTGGAGGCGCGCGCTGTCAACTCTCCATGCTTAACCTCAATTTGTTTTGACGCTCTGTTTTATCCCAGCTTTTAGAAATGGTGATTATTTAAATCTTGCTGTATAATCTGAATCAGCTGGCATTTCGAAGCTACAGGTAAAGCTGAGTTATTTTCCTTTTAGATTCGATATTATTAGTGAATATTTTTAGGGTAGAGTTACGGATGTCCCAACTTGTATTTGTATTTGGCTGGCACGTTGGCGTCCCTTTGCTTTTGTCCTCCAGAATGTCATTTGGAAGAAAGGACAGATTGTTTATTATTTATTGAGCCCTCGGGAGTATTTCGAGGTAGGTTTATTTTGCTTATTAGACCTTGTTTGATTTTAAACAAGAGTTTCGTGTTCTTAGGGTCTTACGGACGGACTATTTACAAGGTACGGGCATTATCCAAGGTCCTAGTATTCCCTTGTGCCACTGTCTTATGGACGGATGTCCCATGGACAAGTGTCCCCTGTAGATTGATTTGTCTTCACATAGAGTGCCCCAGCGTGGGTGTGGCTTGAGCCCCGTGCTGCTTCACCCCCATTTCTAAGCCTGGATCGCCGACAGACAGTGCAGAGATGCAAGACCTCCTCGCGCTGCTACTGGTTGAAGCAGGGTTACATTAAAGAACAGCTAAGTGTAATTTTAAGTTCTAGTATTGCATTTAACACCTAAAATGTTTTCAGTCTTAAACAGTAACGTACATTTAAACTATAGCGTACAGACTATATTTAGTGGTTAGATTATTAAGAATATTTATGTCAATGCAGTAGTAAAAGTGTGATTTAGATTTTAGATTTCATAATATCACGCATTGTAATGGTATTACTTTCTATAGACATCATTATTACGCTATACTAATAGATGAATGACGAGATAGATTCTAGAATCTACAGGTTGCAACACATCTGATTGAACACCGTATAAATTTAACAATTTAAATAAAGTAATGCTACTTTTCTTATATTTTCTCTAATGTTACACGCATTGTATTTTCCTTATAGTCTTTACATAGAACGTATTTAATATTATTTACATATATAGTTTTATTCAACAGGTAACCACTATAATAATTATTAAAATTGTACAATGCTATTCACCATCAGAATTCGTCACGAATAAATATAGTCATTAGTTTTAAGTATTATACAATTGTGTTTTCTTTCTCTGTACATGCCTGGCGCCCAATATCTAGATATCTTTTGTTTATTATTATTGATTAATTTTCTCTCTAGTGAAATACCTTATCCACGACTGCTCTCCGATGAAAAGCTGCCGTTCGCAGTAGTAGTTTTCATTAGATTTTCTGTAATATGACGAACTTTCTATACAAATTAAATCATATTACGGAATAAACGCTCTTTAATAAATGCAAATTACTAATTTAATTCATTATCGCCGCTGACACTAAGTTATAATTCATTGAATATTCACCTTCGAAATATTATGAGTTCAAAATAATTCCAGTTTAATAAAATCGAGAAGTTTTCGAGTTTCGCTCCCCAGAGGTCGAGTCGCATACATTTCGAAATATAGTTAAATTGAAGCAGCTTAATAAATTCTAAAGGAAAGTTTAGAGTAGGTTCGGTTTTGATTATAAACGTTTCTGATAATTACTGTACTTGAAATAGTTTAAACAAAATCTAAGCAGGATAAAGTTTTAACCACACTGACCAGCAAAGAGTTTCCGGTACTTGGAAAAATGTTGAGTTATTGAGATATGAAAGGTTTAGGTGCAAAAGGGTACAAGTACACTTTTAAAAAATAGTTAATACTAGTTAAAAGTACTTATTCTATTACATGGATACCCAAGTGATTTTCTTAACGAAATAATAAGTCAAAGAATAACCAAAGTTCAGAAGCAAAACGATACAAGGAGATGTGTTGCTTAGTCGTAATACATACTGTAAATACTGAAATTACCAGCAGTAAACGTATACAAACGCATCTGTATCATTTTGCCATTAGAACATTACTGCTTGCTGCTCTTCATTAAGTTATCTACATATTTTAACATTTAACCATTAAATAT
The DNA here is from genome assembly GCF_002938485.1 of Sitophilus oryzae. Lineage (NCBI taxonomy): Eukaryota > Metazoa > Arthropoda > Insecta > Coleoptera > Curculionidae > Sitophilus > Sitophilus oryzae. The sequence goes on along the minus strand of NW_022146344.1, from coordinate 829,624 downwards.
TTGACAATAACCCACAAAAGGAAATAAATTTAAAAATTATGGAAAATAGTTAATTTTTAAGCCATGTCTGCTTCATAATTGAAACTTTAATAATTAAAAAAAATAATAACTTTAATAATTTCTAATATCTGCAACCGTTCTGAATTTAAACTTTAGAATGAAATTGTAAAAGTTCTGTTTTCGCTGATGACGATTAAGCACCGGGTAACTTTCAGTTAAACACGAAATAAGTTTCTACTAAATCAATGATAATTTATACACTTGATGTTTACTATTTTTAAAAACGAATTTGGTTTATGTAATATCTCTTTATACACGGATAGATATTAATTTATAATATTAAAAACGCAGATTATACGTGTTCCATATAGTTTCAGCGATAAGCTGCCAATTCAATCAAATTATTAACTTTATTATTTTTTTATTAGAAAGGAACTTGATTTGGTGTCATGTATATACATACTTTTAATTATTTATAGAATTTTAAAGCGAATATTAAAACCCAAAACCAACACCTTAATTTTATTAGAACAAATGTCCACATAATGTTTAACATACTTTCATATATACACTTGTGAATCATAGAAATGCAAATTATGAAATAGATTAGTATTTTATTACTAGGCGTATTCGTAAAAATATATATTTATAGTGAAAATAAGAATCATACTGCATTAAAAAGAGTAATAACTTCTGAAATAATTTTATTATAGCTAAACAAATACATAAAGTAGAAATAATTCATAATACACTCTAATTAAATTTTATATAAAGCAAAACTCAAGAAATGAACCTGCCACAAAGTTATAGATATATTTTATAGTATAGATATATTTTATAGTTATAATATACCCAAGTAGCAAAATTACGTTGTTTGACGTAATCACAACGTCGCCAGGAGCAACCCAACGTTGCCGGACAAAGCCGAAGCGACTTCTAAGTGACCCATATTTGCACCAAAATGGTGGATGTTTTTAGGGTCGCTACAAAGTCGTCGCTTTGAGGCGACGTAGTACGTCGTGTGCTAAAAGTTGTTTTTCATGCCGATTCGCGATATTCTGGGGTTAGAGTTAAAAATATTCGTCGTCAAATATTACTATATTCAACCATGGGGAAACCAAACTGAATGATGTATGAATTAGAAATGGAATATATTATGCTCCATTAAGAAATAACTAGATGAATTTAACTTCGACAAATCTGCAAAGTTTTGAGATGTCGGCAATTGAAATTCATCAACGAAGATTAGTTTACTGTTGAAAGTGACCATGATACTTCGAAATATGGCAAAACCCCTTTTTTATTTCCTAGTTTTAATTTTAAAATTATAGTTTACTTGGTTAACCTAACTTTTTCTTTTGTTTAAGTTTGAGACAAGTATACGAAATCTATCAGGAAAATTAGCTTACAACCCTCACAGATACAGTTTTTTAACAAAATTCGCAGTATTTTGTGGTTTTTGATATTTTATTCGATTCGTTCACAACGCATGAAAAGATAAATCGTATTAAAATGGCGGAGTTTCCTAAGGTAACCTTTAAAATACCAATATAGTGCATAAGGTGCGGTAACCGACCTTTGGCTCACCTATGCCAACCTTTGGTTCAGAAATTGACACCTGTTTTGACGAAATAGGACCTCTGAACCCTACCGACATCTAGGAGGTAAATAACAAAATTCCTTTTTACAGTGCCCTTTTTTACCAAAGAAAAATAAAATAAAGAAGAAAGCTGGGTCATCCTTTGGTAGTGGTGGTCACATACTCGTTAATAAGATCGCTGACATTAGATCAGTATTTCTATTTATTTATTGTTAAGAAAACCATACAGGAAGTATTGTTGCACAAGATGATAATCCTTTTAAAAGCTAGTTTACAGCTGAATGGGATATATTATTTTGTACACTCCACTGACTTAAAACTGTTTTTATCTTTTGGTCGAAAAGACGTCAGGATGAATTTCAGTTGACTGCTCTTCTGGAGGATCATTATTCTCATAGTATTCCTCTGTTGTATGGGCTTCAGGTGTACTGTTATTTATTTCTATAGTATCCATTGATGATAAGCTACTACTTGTAGCACATTGCGAGGATGTGGATGACGAACCTAAATTCGTCATTTCCACTTCGTTTTTCGGACACTGACTTGCTCGGTGACTTTCTTCTAAATACTGTTTCCTTTTTCTATAAAAAGTTGTAGAGTATTTATATAATTTTTTCCTATACATCTTCTTTTCACTTTACACAGCAAGTACCACAGAAAAAATACCTAACCAATTGCTCTGTGACAGTACAATACAAAATTTTTTGAGGTTAGGTGTAGATAGTTCCGCTTCCACAACAAAAATCGATATCGTCGCGCTCATCGCTGTATTCCAACGTAGTAATTGGTTTTAATTTTGAAGTTGCTTTGGGTCGTTTAATGAGACGTTGTATTACGTTGTAGTTAGTATGTACTTACACTCGTAATTTAAAAGTACGTTGTACAACGTTGTGGTACGTTTGTTATTCTGTAGTACAATAAACATGCCTTCTGGCGACGTAATGACAACGCTATAAAATCCCACTTCTAACAACGTTGTGCCCTACAACGTTTACCAACGTTGTTAAGGGTCAAAATATACAACTGTTGTGCAACGTCGTGGCGACGTTTTGGCTACGTAATTTGAAATTTGGGTATGCATAGGGCAGGGAAAAGTACCAATTTCAACGTTGCGCGTAGTCAAAACTAGTCGGAAGTCGGAATTTTGTTACTTGGGTATTTTTATTTATTTAGATAAATGCATTTAAGATAACCATATATACAATCCCTTAATTATTTATTATTTATTTTTTAGATTATCTCTTTTAGTTACAAGATACCTAGAATTATTTCAAAAAATGCTTAATATTGAAACACGCCCCGAAGGTATAGACATTATTTAGACTGCATAATGCCTAAATCGTTTCATTTTTATTTAAAAAAATACCAAAGTTGCTTTATTACAGATTAGAAAGTAAGACACAATTAATTTTATTATGTATTAATATTGATTATTTTAAATTGGATAACTTATTGGAAATTTGGACTACTTCACAATGTAGTCAATTAAAAACTATATTTACTTTTTGGTTTGGGTTTATTATAGCGATAAAGGATAAAAAAATGTTATCTTCTTGACGGGACGGATATTTTTCAAAAACATGTATCTGCAATAAAAAAAATCAGTAAAGCAACTTTATGACTAAAATTGTTCTACCCTGTATAGTTATTAATTATAAAATAACTAAAACTATTAGTTATTGAACATCAATTTGGAAAATGTTTTATTCTAATACAGTCTTTTTATTCTATTTGGTAGAGTAATTTGATGTAATTATCAAGAAAATTGTAATGCAAATGATAAGAATTGATAACTGTCTAGATTAATCAGTCTCCTTTTACTAGTACGGAATTTAGTCAATTAAATAACTATACTTACTTTTCATTAGATTTTCTGTAATATAGCGAACTTTCTATACAAATTAAATCATATTAAGGAATAAACGCTCTTTAATAAATGCAAATTACTAATTTAATTCAGTATCGCCGCTGACACTAAGCTATAATTCATTGAAAATTCACCCTCGAAATATTATGAGTTCAAAACACATTTAGAAATACGGTTAAATAGAGACAGCTTGATAAATTTTAAAGGAAAGTTTACAGTCGGTTCGGTTTTGATTATAAACGTTTCTGATATTTACGGTACTTGACACAGTTTGGACGAAATGCAAACAGGATAAAAGTTTTAAGCACAGTGACCGGTAAAGAGTTTTCGGTACCCAATGGAAAAATATTAAATTATTGAGAGATGAAGGGTTGAGATGCAAAAGAGTACAAGTCAGCTTTAAAAAAATTTACATGAATACCCAAGTGATTTTCTTAACGAAATATTCAAGTAAAAAATTCACAGTCCTTTACAAAGATGCAACCGGAGGGGCATTGAAAATGATGAATAAATACGTAAAAATATGATTAGTGTTAATATATGAGTGTATTACATACATATGTTTAAATAACGAACTTAACAAAAAAAAACAGATTTAAAGATTCACTGAAAAAGTAGTAATGTTAAAATTAAATAAAACATTATCAATAATAATTATGCGATCGCACCTATCCGTAAAACAAGCAAGCAAAAAAAAAAGAATTCTTACGGAAAGTTACACTTTACGATATAATTTTTTAACTTAAGATTTTTTACTTCTTTATAGAGAGCTAGTGAGCATAGATGTTTTTTATTTTTCATCTTTTTATATTTATTAAGAGCACTAATACTCTCTTCTCTATAGGTTATTTTTTATTCTTTGAAGGATAATTGAGGAAGATGTATTTCGTTATGATGTCACTAAATAAACCCTTGTATAAAATTTTATACTGTCTGGTTTATAATGTTATAATATTGCATTTTCGTACAGCAAACTTTCATTCCCTATTCTACTCCCTAAGGGTATAAATTTCATAAATTCGCTTTACCTTTGTGCCAATTTTTATTTGTATAATCCAGAGGTCACCAAGTTTTATATAAATTTTTACTAACTTTACCCATTTGGTTGATGAATTTCAAAAATTTCTTCTAATTCTTTTTGTAGGATTTTATTCTTCTAGACCAAATAGTAAGGAATTTTCATACAACAAACTGTTCCGAGATAATTTTACTCTCTAAGAGGATGAATTACCTAAAATCGCTTTGTGTAGCTAATTCACTAATGTCGTTTAAACGAACCTTTGTGCTAATATTTATGTATCTAAAGCTGGCGGCATGAACTGGCTCTAAAATATCTAAAAACGTAATATATAATCTAACTGACACACCACTGACAATGACAAATAATTTATTTCTGGAGGTATTGTGTGTAGGTGTTTTTCAGGTATGTTTTAGTATTTAGTCGTTTTACGCAAAGAAATAGTCATTAAGCACTATAAAAATACTTCATAACAAATCTACACATATATACCTTTCATTTAAAAAAAGAATCAATATTGGTAAAGCGGTTTCGGCGGGATGGATGCAACAAAAAAACCCTTTGAGGTTTTATATATGTATGGATTAATTATTTTTCCAACATATTTTGCAAATTTTTATAAATATTCAGACTCGCTAATATCCCTAATATCGACTACTCCACCGTGTCCAGCCTGTTTAGCCAAACGTAGGCCGAGTCCTCTTCGGCGGCGTCGTGACCCTGGCCGAAGGAAGAGTCTTGAAGACGTTCATCCGCGCATAGGAATAAGTTGACTGCGTAGCGTATTGCGTATTAATCGATTCTGAAACTTTCTATCTCATGTATAACATGTTACGCAAGTTTATTATTTTAATCTCGATTTTAACAGATAAATGTGATAGATAAAAAACCAATCAGGAAAAATCCAAAACCTACCGTTATAGGAGGTATAAGATGATTAAACTTATATAATGACAACTACTTATCGGATAACAAATTAATTACTACTGTCAGCTAGTTCAGCTACTGTCTAGGTAGAATATACCTAGAGTACCTACACCTACCTATGATGTAGGTAGATTAAAGCTTATTTTGACGTTACCTCTCACTTCGGTGTCACAAGCTGAATTTTTCAGGGATGGAAGTACAGTACATGATATGGGGACCCTTATTCCGAAAGTAGTACAAAATTAGACCGGGTAAAAGGGCACTATCATCAAAAATCGATATATTAATACCACCGTATAGAGAAAACAAATACTTATTTTTTGATCCAGTACACAATAAAGTCTTCGTAGGGAGTAATTTTTTATAATTATTTACAAAAAAACATTTCCATTAGCGCTTATGACCAAAAAAAACTTTAAACATGAATAATCATTTCAATCATGCGAAAATTTGGTTTAAAAATAGATTTTTTTTAATATAACTTTCATTTAACGAAAAACGAAGGCCTAAATGAAAAAAAGAAACAATTTAAAAGTTTCGCTTATGTCTTGACAAGGTATCAAAGCAAACCCCATATTTTTGCTTTTAAACTAATAAAGATATATCAATAAACAATTAGCGATGTAATGGTTTTTGCGCGCGCTGGCCGACTGCCGCCGCTGCGCCGAGATTTCCTATACCCTTGTATATATGACGTCATGGTGTGGCAAATGTAGCATTTTAATTCGATTTGGGCTCCCTTATATAGGATAACAGAAACATTTTCAATGTTAAAAAATAAAATAAAGAAGAGTTCAGAATCAATGATACAAGGAGATGTGTTGTTTAGTTGTGATATATATTTGTAAATACTAAAATTACCAGTAGTAAACTTGTACAAACGCATCTGTATCATTTTTCTATAGAAAATTACTGCTGGCTGCTCGTCATTACGTTATCTACATATTTTAACATTTAAGCATTGAATATTTGATAATATTATTTTATTAATAATCCACAAAAGGAAATAGATTTAACAGTCATGGAAAAATAGTTAATTTTATAAGCCATGTCTGCATCCGAACTAATTGAAAACCTTATTAATTTCTAATATCTGCAACCGCTCCGAATTTAAATCTTGGAATGGAATTGTAAAAGTTTAGTTTTCGCTGTTGATGATTAAGCACCGCGTATCTTTCAGTTAAACACGAAATAAGTTTCTACTAAATCAATGATAATTTATACACTTGATGTTTACTATTTTTAAAAACGAATTTGGTTTATGTAATATCTCTTTATACACAGATAGATATTAATTTATAATATTAAAAACGCAGATTATACGTGTTCCATATAGTTTCAGTGATAAGCTGCCAATTCAATCAAATTATTAACTTATTAATTATATTTATATTATATTATATTTTAATTACTAATTTAATTCAATATCATCGCTGACATTAAGCTATAATACATTGAAAATTCACCCTCGCAATATTATGAGTTCAAAATAGTTCCAGTTTAATAAGAGCGAGAAGTTTTCGAATTTCACTCCCCAGAGGTCGAGTCGCACACATTTCGAAATATGGTTAAATAGAGGCAGCTTCATAAATTCTAAAGGAAAGTTTAGAGTAGGTTCGGTTTTGATTATAAACGTTTCTGATATTTACGGCACTTGACTTAGTTTGGACGAAATGCAAACAGAATAAAAGTGTTGACCAAAAAGCACACTGACCGGTGAAAAGTTTGAGATACATGCGAAAATGTTAAATTATTGAGATATGAAGGGTTTAGATGCAAAAGGGTGCAAAAAGTGCACTTTAAAAAATAGTACTAGTCACATTACTTACTTTATTAAGAAATGATTTAAAAATCATCGAAAGGCAGTTAATTTTATAAGCCATGTCTGCATCCGAACTAATTGAAAACTTTATTTATTTCTAATATCTGCAACATTACTGAATTAAATATTGAAAGTTTTAACCTTCCGCTGATGACGATAAATCACGGGTTAACTTTCAGTTAAACACGAAATAGGTTTCTTCTACTTAATAAATATTAATTTATACACTTTATGTTGACTATTTTTAGAAACAAATTTGGTTTAAGTAATATCTCTTTATACAAGAATAGATATAGATATGAATTTATAATATTAAAAACGCAGATTATAAAAGTTCAAGTTACAAAGTTCATAAAAGGAACTAAATATTTGGTATCATGTGTCTATATAGTTTTAATTAATTAAATAAGTAATTTTAAAACGTGTGTTAAAACCCAAAACCGGCACCGTAATTTTATTAGAACAAATAGCACAATTTTTAACATACATATAAACACTGGAGAATCATAAAAATGCAAATTATGAAATATGTATAATGTAATAGATTAATATTTTACTAGTATGCGTATTCGTAAAAATATATATTTATAATGAAAATAAGAATCATACTGCATTAACAATAGTATTATCTTTTGATATAATTTTATTATAGCTAAATAAATCACACAAAGAAAAAAAGATTCATAATACATTTAATATAATAGAAAAAAAAAATAGATTAATTTTATATAAAGCAAAATTCTGACTTTTTATAACAACTTCTTATTTCCCTTTCTTTTGCAGTGGCAAAAATAACTTTAGCCACTTTTTTCAAGAAATAAACCTGCGACAAAGTTAAAGACATTATTTCTATATATTTAGATAAACGCATTTGAGATAACCATATATACCATTTTAATACCAGATTTTATCTCTTTGAGTTACAAGATACTCAGATTTTTTTCAAAAAATGCTGAGTATTAAAACACGCCACGGAGGTATAGACATTATTTAGACTGCATAATGGCGTAAATTGTTTCATTTTTATTTAGAAAATACCAAAATTGTTTTATTACAGGTTAGAAACTAAGACACACTTAATTTTATTATGTATTAATTTTGATTATTTTTAATTGGATAACTTATTGGCAATTTGGACTATTTCACAATATAGTCAATTAAAAACTATTCTCACTTTTTGATATATTTTTTATTAATGCAATAAACGATAAAACATCTTGATGGAAAGGATATTTTTTAAAAACACGTATCTGCATTAAAAAAATCAGTAAAGCAATTTTTTGATTAAAGTTGTTCGACCACTGTATAGTTCTTAATGATAAAATAACTAAAATTTAAAACGGAAATTTAACATCAAATTGGAAGATATTTTATTCAAATACAATCTTTTATCCTATTATTTTGTAGAGTAATTCGATGTAATTAAAAAGAAAACTGTAATGCAAATGATGAGAGTTGATAACTGTCTTGATTAATCAGTCTCCTTTTACTAGCACAAAATTTAGTCAATTAAATAACTATATTCACTTTTCATTAGATTTTCTGTAATATAGCGAACTTTCTATACAAATTAAATCATATTACGGAATAAACGCTCTTTAATAAATGCAAATTACTAATTTAATTCAATATCATCGCTGACATTAAGCTATAATTCATTGAAAATTCACCCTCGAAATATTATGAGTTCAAAATAATTCCAGTTTAATAAAAGCGAGAAGTTTTCGAGTTTCGTTCCCCAGAGGTCGAGTAGAACACATTTCGAAATATGGTTAAATAGAGGCAGCTTGATAAATTCTAAAGGAAAGTTTTTAGTCGGTTCGGTATTGATTATAAACGTTTCTGATATTTACGATATTTAACATAGTTTAAACGAAATGCAAATAAGATAAAAGTTTTAAGTACAGTGACCGGTAAAGACTTTGTGATACATGGGAAATCTTGAATTATTCAGATATGAAGAGTTTAGATGCAAAAAGTGTACAAGTGCATTTAAAAAAAAATAGTTAAGTACTTATTCCGTTACATGAATACACAATTTGGCTTGATGCAAATAGATACAATTATTGATATCCTTACACCTAGCGTCATTTATTATGTAACAAAATAAGAATGTCAGCCCTGGGTTAAATTAAAAGGGAACGCCAGAAGTTTCTGGCGTTCCAGTTGAAAATGTTACCCTCCTCATCATCTGAATATGAATCAGGCAATAAAAGAAACAAAATGTTGTGGCGAGATAGCAGTGACAGTGATTCTTCAGATGACGACTTGGCACAACAAGTTCTCTATGTAGGTTTTTAAGATTATTTTTAATAATAAATGAATTAAATTTGTATTTTTAAGGGAGTTTATGGATTTTTAGATTAATTGCGTAGAAATTATACAACAGATTGATGATTCAATTGTTTTTTAATAATTTTATTTGAAGCTCTAATTTTTCATTCTTTGATACTAAATTTTTATTTTTTTTAATAACAAAATTGGTAGTTATTTCTGTTACTCTATTTTTTTCTAATATTTTTTTTTCTAATATATCTTTCTTTTATTTAAGAGGGATTATTGATTTTAGGGTTAATTGTATAGAAATTAAACAAAAGATGTTCTATTATTAGTTTATAATTTCTTATATATTATTCTCTCAAGCAGTGGCATTCTGCTTCTGAGTATATAACTCTTTTAAATTTCGTAGTCGACATATTTATTATTAAAAACCTTGAAAACTAACTAAAATCTTTGAAAACTAACTTTAATCGCCACACGATGCAAGACACACGACAATAAAATGCAAAATGCCAATGACAGCGTCCAACATGGTGCTCGAGAATGTGTCGAAGATAAAGGGTTTTGATTGGCTCGACTCGACCGCCAGTACAGCCAACTCTCGGTTTGTCAATCGTAACGCCAACGCTCGTACCCGATTGGGTTGGACCGTAGGTTGAGTCCCGACCGCCGGTCGATCAACCGAGGGTTGACCATAAGTCACGTAAACGCAGTTTGGCTCAAACATCTTTGGTTAGTTTATTAATTTTTATTATCATTAGTTGGTTAGTATGTTATGTCCGCGGTTTTTTCTATTATTGGATAGTAAATTTAAACTAAAAAAATTAGTAAATTGGTTCCAAATTGGAACATACATTTCTGTTTTACAATTTCCTGTTAAATTTATTTTATTATTTCAGTAATATACTTTTATTTAGATTTGAATTTGTTTTTTTTTTAAATTTGGGCCTAAATAGGGACTTAATATAAGTTAAGATTAATATAATTTAATCTCACCTTATATTAAGTCAGTCAAAAAAAATTTTGTATAATTTATTTAAAAATTGTTTAACATTTCAAGTTCAAAAGAAGTTGTTCATGTACCAAATATTACAATCGTAGATTTAAAAATAACCGAGTAATTAGAAAAGAACTTTTTCACAAAACATCTAACTACAATGTGGCACCTCTCAAACGACGCGACGCGGAGGCTCCAAGGAGAACGACAGTTTTTATTGAAATGAAATTTTGTGGGAATATGTAGGTTAGTTTAGAGCATTTTTTTTAAATTATAGTGAGTTCTACAAGGTATCCCAAAAAAAGTTACACATCAAAGTTGTGTTTTTTGTAATAGAACGCCCTATATATTAATAGATTTTCGGATTCTAGGAGAAAAATAAAGGCAAGTTTCATTAGAGATGTATATGGCTAAAATGTAAGGTTTGGCAGCATCATCCTGTTTGATATTTAACATTTTCTAAAAAAGAAGAACAAATTTTACATTTCAATAAAAGCTACTTAAATTGGAATTTACCCGGTATAGCCTGATATGTAGTTAAAATAACTATTGTACTCTAAATAAAATTAAAACTTGACCCAAAAAGTTATACGGGGTGAGACAAAATTAATATTGAACAATGGTCACATTTAAAAGGAAGTTACTCTTTTATTTTAAACACCCAGTATATTATTTCGATATTCAATGGGGATTTCGTGTCTCTTCAAAATACTATTTAGGTTGCCTACCCCTCAAACAAAGATTTTCCTAGATATTTTCTTTTTTATGATTTAGCGACACTAGATCTATATTATTTAGTAAAATCTAGGTGGCAGCCTAGATCAGTGATCAGCAACAGTGATATGTCTAAAGATATTTCAACATAGATGTCAAATTAGTTTAACTTTAACAACTAGCATTCACCTATTAATAGAATACTTAAATGCTCTCGATTTATCTAGTATGGACTTTTTTATCGGGATATGTTAAAGACAGTGTTTTCAAAACTCGACCAACTATTGTTAACAACATGAAAGAAATGATTGTGGCTGCTTTTTGAAGTAGAACTTCCCATATGACTCTTAATATGAAACGATCTTTTGAAAAGGGTATCATTTTATGCAGCGGACAGCAAGAATTTTAAGCATTTGATTTCATCTCACTAATTGTTGTTACATAATTATATGTTTATATCTAGTTTCAATTTTGTAATAATTAAAATATATTTTAAACGTGTATCGTTTTATTCCCGTTGAATATGTTACTCTACATACATTAATTTTTGTTAAATTAACAAAAGGTGTATCATAGCCATCTATATTTATCAAATAATGCTATCTACTGACGCAAAATCATAAAAATGAAAATATCTAGGAAAATCGTAGTTTAAAGGGTAGAAAACCTTAGTAGTATTTTGAAGATATATGAATTCTCCATTGAGTATTGAAATAATATACCGGGTGTTATATTTCAAATAAAGAAGTAAGTTGCTTTTAAATGTGATCAGTGTTCAATATTAATTTTCTCTCACCCCCACTTTTCATAACTTACGGGACAAATTTTAATTTGATTTAAAGTACAATAGTTATTTTAACTACATAATACGCTATATCGGATAAATTATAATTTAGGTAGCATTTATTGAAATTTTAAATTTGTTCTTTTTTAGTAATTGTTAAATATGTCAAAATCCTTACATATTAGCCATATACTTCTCTAATGAAACTCACCATTATTTTTCTCCTAAAATACGAAAATCAATTAATATATAGGGTGTTCCATTAAAAAAACAAAACTTTGATGTGTAACTTTTTTAGGGGACACCCTGTAGAACTCTCTATATTGTTAAAAAATGCTCTAAATCAACCTACATATGCTCACAAATGTTCATTTCAATACAAGCTGTAATTCTCCTTGCAGCCTCCGCGTCGTATGAGAGGCGCCACCCTGTATGTTTTGTTATTTAATATTTTGCTTCTGTTGTACAGATATTCAAAATGATATTTCAAAATGTTATTTGTATTATACATACTTTACTAACAATGTCATACAATGTTAATTTATCTCAGAAGCAGTTATATTCTCAAATGTACACCAGTCGAGTTATATTATCGAAATATTAGACAGGAACACGAAGTTCAGAACGCTCCGCGCAAACAGGGCGACCCCTACCGTTATAATAATTAAAATCTAATCTCCAGCAGCGGCCTGTGGCGACTGCCGGAACCCCCAACCTCGCGCGCGCTCTTGCAAAGCCGGAAGTAAAATGCTAAAATACAATATCAAACCACTTACCACGTAGACGGCTCCCAGGGGCATAACTAAACATGCTACCATTAGATCGGCCACAGCAAGGGACACGATCAAGTAGTTGGCTACGTTTTGAAGGTTCCTCTCGAGAAGAATAGCGGCGATAACGAAAACATTACCTAAAAGAAAGGAAAAAAGTAGTTAAGATATTTTTATATAACTAAATTTGTCGTATGGTATAAATTATAATAATAAGGCAAGGAGAAAAAAAATTGTGTGTGCACTATATGCGCATATTTTAAGCGAAATTTCTTACTAACAGCTATTAAATGGAAGGATTTGAAGGATATATATTTTTTATGAATGCTTTTTATAAATTTCAAAAAATTTAGAGTTAATATAAAACCGTATATTGTTCTAGCTTTATATTTTATAACGTTTTTTTTTAATTTTTATTAAAAATTAATTCTATCAAGAATTAATTCTATCACCCGTCCGGATAGCCCTGGCAGATTAAACCAAAATACTACTACATCGACTGCTAACTGCTACTAACCAACAATTTGTTTTGTGTGGTCTGTGGTCTGTTTTTGTTTAAAAGTTTTGTTCATTATTTATGTTGGGGATTTATTTTTAAATTAATGTTAAATCATTAGGCAACCAGTAAACTCATGGAATATATATTTCTTTTGCATAATCAAAATTGTCACTCTAAATTTTACACCAACTGTCACTCTAAATCGCTGTTTTTTTAGACAGGTGTCACTTATCTTGTCATTATTCAATTCAATACAGAGGGGTGACAGTGAAATAGGAAAATTGGAAACAGTCATTAGTGTCATTCCTGTCATTCTCCTCACGACAAATATGGCCGCCTAGACAAGGACAGCATTGTTTTTGTCTAACTATTGTCTACCTTCACAGTTTAGAATTGACAGATTTCAGTTTCAGAGACAACTTCAGATTTGTTCTAGAACAAATTAGAACATATTCGACGCCATTTTAATTAATTCCGTTTAGTTTCGTTGTGGTTCAATTTAATATTTCAGCTGAAATTTATAAATATAAAGGTAATAAAGTATATAAAATATATATTACATGAAGAAACCTGGAGAAAATGACGTTTCTGCAGTAGTAGGTATGTCCCATGTATATGAAATAGGTAGTAAATAAACACTGTTTTTACATTTTTTAGATGCAAGAAAATGGTGTTATAATCTCTTTGATGCGCGATTTTTTTGAAAATGGAAACAATTTACAGCAAGATAAGATCATTTTTAACTATAGCCAACATTAGTTATCTCCAGTATGTGCGATTTATTGTCAATAATGCAATAAATCGGACTGATAATCTGATTATGTTATCCGACTAAAAGTCTCTTTTTGCTTCTTTTTGATTTATAAGCCAGGTCTCTTTGGGAATAATGGGCGCTTTTTTAAACAGTATATTTATATTTTATACCTATTGATATTTTTACATTGTTAATTTTAGTATAAAAAAATGTGTTTTTCTGTTTTCAGGTTTTTGTATAAAGCTCCCGTTTTCATGTTCCTGTGTCCGTTTTGTGTCCTTGAAGTCTGCGAATACGTGTGTTTATTTACAAATTACTGTAAGTCGTGCTTATACCTTAACTAATTTACGTTAAAAGTACATATAATTAACTAATTGGTATTGAAACAATACAATCCTCTATATTTTTATTTTTATTTAGTCACGTTGTTTCATATTTCAAATAAATATGTCTGAATAAATTATTTTTTGGTTTTATTTATGAAAAGAAAAAATACAAAATACATTTGAACTGAAAGAGGGCCCGCCATTGAATAACCGGAAACGGAAATGAAAATTAAGCCATCATGTCCTTATCATATAAGCCATCATGTCCTGTCAATTGGAAAATTAGTTCTCCAGACGACAGCGAAGGCTTTCGGTGGCGTATCGTGTTTCCACGATTTAGCACAGAGTTGACACTTCTTTCTAGTTAATTATTTTATGATTCAATATTCGAATACTCGAGTATGTTGCTTACAAAAGTTTCAGAAATCACGATTGTTTATCTCCATCATTTACCGGATTAATAGTACAGAAATTACAGTTCAATTACAAACAATTCATTATTTATAATGATTTACAATAATTTTATTAAATTATATAAATATTCCCGTTGATTATTGGTTTGAAATAAATATGAGAGTGTCCTCCAATAAAAATGTGAGTTACTAACTCTAAATTCTAATTGGGGTTTTTGCAAAAAGACTAGGCTTACAAAAACACTTATTATAAAACCGGAGTTTTTAACAATAGAAGTATATTTTACAAAAAGCCTATCTGTTTTCAGACGCTTAGCGAAATGGCTAATGAAGACTAGTAAGATTGTACAAAATATTTTACGCGGTATTGGTAAAACTAACCTAAATTAATCCAATGACATTTCTTGAATTTCTCTTCCAAAATTAGAAAATAGGAGCACAAAAAGTGATAATTCTGTTTAATAGAGTATGGTTAAGGACGATTATTAAAGATCTAAATTCATTTTATTCTAAATGAATAAAAATTCCAAAAAAAGAAAGCACACTTCCACAAAGAAGAAGCTCTGTACACAGAATCAAATTACCGAGTATAATAGTTAAATGAATGATACAATAATTAAATGAACATGATTAATATTAAGCTTTTAATATATTTTGTATTTAAAACACAAAAAGTATTTAAAATTATGTTAATTATAATCATAATTTATGAAATAGTGTTCAAGTTGTTTTCGTCGAAACAAAATAAAATTTTGACATAAATTATTGTTTTGTCTAGAAAAATATGGGGTATTGCTCATATAGCTGACTAAACTTTGATCATTTTTTAATCTGCCTGGCCTCGATTTGGTATTTTAGAAAACGACTGAAAACAGGTAGTCTTTTTGCAAAAGTGTACAGAAAATATCGTCATTGCTTAATATGCTTTCTGATTAGGCTTTTTGCAAAGTGACTGAAAATAAACAGGCTTTTTGTAAAAATGCCTTCTTTTGTATAAAAAGCCGGCGTCTTATAATATGCCTAGTCTTAAAAAGCCGGATTATTCTATGCACCTGCGACATACATATACATTGTTAATTAAAAACAATTAAAATTTCCATCGAGTTGACGTGGATCAGACTAACTGTTTGTACAGGGTGAGTCAACGATAGGGTAAAGTCCATTATCTCATTGGTTTGGAGGTTTACAAAAAAATATTAAATTTATAGGGACAGTTAAGATACACACCTTAAAATTTATTACGGAGTATACAGAGTGCTTCAAAAATGTGTGGCAGATATAACATATGTATGTTTTTTTTAATGCATCACCCTAATTTTATTTTATTTTTAGATTCTGCGTAAAATTCTATAACTTTTTTATATATAATAAAATTATATAAGGATTCTTGCCACTTAACTGTTCATATCGAAATTTAATTCTACGCTGTGTTTGTCATAATGTGAATAAACCTGCTCTCACTACTGGTTTCGGAGCCCTACTCCATCATCAGGTGAGCTTGGGCAGATCCACAAAATGACAACCACAGCGCAGAGATAGTTAATTCCGACTTGTCGAAAAGTGTCGGTTAGAGATTAAGTCCCGAACGGGAGATAGCGGCCTGCGTGCAATGGTAGTACCTTCGTACTACCGGGCCTCAACTACCGATAGTAAAAGGATGGTAAAAGGCTTTTTTTCAGGCAAGCCAAATTATAAAATAGAAAACAAATTTCTTGCAGTATAGGTATATAATAAAATTATATAAGGATTCTTGCCACTTAACTGCGTATATAGAAATTCAGTTCTACGCTGTGTTTGTCATAATGTGAATCAACCTGCTCTCACTACCGGTTTCGGAACCCTACTCCATCATCAGGTGAGCTTGGGCAGATCCACAAAATGACAACCACAGCGCAGAGATAGATAATTCCGAATTGACAACCACAGCGTAGAATTAAATTTCTATATAAGCAGTTAAGTGGCAAGAATCCTTATATACTTTTATTATATACCTATACTGCAAGAAATTTGTTTTCTATTTTATATATAATGTACATATCTAAAATTATAAGTTTTTGTAATATTTGAATTTGTTTAAACAAATGTTAGATTTCAGTGTTGAAAAAAATTGTCAGTAATACCATTGTTTATGAAGTGAGACTAATAAAATTTGGTAGCAGAGTTTTATAGAGATAAAGAAAAAGACATATGTAAAGTATTTTAGTTGTAGTAAGTATTTTAGTTACATGCTACAGGGTGTTCAAAATATATTTATGAATTCCAACTATTTAAAATTAAAAAATCTCAAATTTTTAAATGGCACACCCTATATATTATCATTTTTTCTAATAGATTTTACAAAATTCTTCAACTTTTATAAGGTATATCATATACCTAGTCTTAATAATTCGTGACTTATTCCGAATTTTTCGAATTTTACTATTTTTTTTAATAATTTTTGAAAAAATATCATACGTTGCCATGTCAAAATAACATATTTATTATTAATCACTAACCAGTAGTTTAGTTTGGTTTGGTTTGGTTTGGTAATTAGTCACAATTGTTATTATTATCTTATATTAATTAATTTTACTCGAGTAAACTAAAGTCACAGTCGTGGAGTTCTTGATGTATTTCTATATTATGAAAGATGACACTTGAATTTGGCGCGAATAGCCATAGATTAGTGTAATACTAGATTACCTAGTTGTTGACGATTACTGATATAAGAATTTTCTTTCAACATTAAGTAATTTTTTCTTTCTCGTAGCAATTCTGGTTTATAATTTATTTCGTAAATCCAATATTACTACTGCCGCGAAACCATTAAACACTGAAAATGTTTTCTCGATAATCTACAACTATTCCTATAGTAGGTACTTAGCAATATAATATATAATATATAGTACTGAACCAAAAAAAAATTAAATGGCTTGTTCGTGTATATCAGTCACACTGACTAATTGATTTTCGGGAAAATCTGTAACTATTATCTCTACCATCTATCCGTACGACAAAAAATTAAACTAAAATTGAAGTTTTGTTAGAACTTGCTAAATAGACATTACATTTTCATAATTATTACTTTTTGACTTGGCAGCTATGATGTTGTAGCCTAATTGTTTTAAACATATGGGTAAACATAATGGAATAAATGCGAACAATTAAAAATATGTATATGACATACTTGATAAAAGTTGAAGAGTTTTGTAAAATCTATCAGAAAAAATGATAATATATAGGATGTGCCATTTAAAAAAAATAGATTTTTTAATTTTAAGTAGTTGGAATTCATAAATATATTTTGAACACCCTGTAGCATCTAACTAAAATATCTTTACATATATATTTTTCTTCATCTCTATAAAACTCTCCTACCAAATTTTAGTAAGTTAAGTCCAACTTCATAAACAATGGCATCACTGACAATTTTTTACAACACTGAAATCTAACATTTGTTTCAAAAAAATTCAAATATTACAAAAACTATTAATATTAGGTACCTATATAACATTATAAATAAAAAGTTTATAGAATTTTACGCAGAATCTAAAAATAACATAAAAAATAGGGTGTTGCATTTAAAAAAAACATTTTATATCTGCCACACATTTTTGTAGCACTCCGTATGCCCCGTAAAAAAATTAAGATGTGTATCTTAACCTTCTCCTATAAATTTTATATTTAACATTATTTCGCTAACATCGAAACAAATGAGATAATGGACTTTACTCTATCGTTGACTCACCCTGTATATATATCTTTTGTATATTTAACGCTGTGTATTTTTTGAAGACACTATGTGGAGCTCACAATATACACTACTCAAAACAATTATCGCATATTTGAATAAAAGTAATTATAACATATATTTCTAAATGAAGCATGCATTTTTCTGCCTTTCTCTAATGAGTTTTTTTAGGATAATTAGGGTGCACATGTAATTTTTAGTCGCCCGACTATTTAGTTGCAAAAGTGAAAACAATACATTGTTATAGAGCCGATAGGCCCAATATTTTATTAGATTGCGTAGCCTTAGGCTATGCGTTGACAGGCAATTTTTAATCGGCCGACTATTTAGTTGCATATTTGTATCCAATATATCCTTATGGAGCCGCGTTCAAATGCAATCAAATATTCGGCCAATCGACTTCATAAGTATGTATTGATTTCACTTTTGCAATAAATATTCTGCCGACTAAAAATCACAGGTCAGCGCGTAGGCTTATTGTATCGAATTTCTCCTTCATAGTATCCATACTATTTAAAATCGTAAGCCAGGGAATTCAAAGTGTCTTGTTTTTCATATTAATATATTTTTTAGAAAATATGCTATGATTGTTTTGAGTAGTTTAGTTTTAATATGGGTCGAAATAAACATACGAATGAACACGCTTCAAGAATTTCATTCAAATTGAACTCGTCACTCTTGGTAAGTTTTATGGAAGGCTTTATATTTTAGTACTCTAAAATTTCAAAGTAGGGTTTTATTTTTTAGCCTACTGACATCCTATATTTTGCATTTTACTCAACAAGCTCTCAAAGGAACGTGATATCGAAGAAGTGCATCAGTGACCGTCGATCTCAAGGGAAACGTAAACTTAACATTCTGAGAGCTTTTGAATGTAAAAAAACGCACGTAAGAGGAAAAAATAATGCAAAAACACCTCTTAAAAGTTCTATCATGGAATTTTTCACAAAGTAATCGCAAAACCCACGTACAAGAATGAAATGCTACACGAACTCATATCCATAAAATGTAAATGCAAATATTTGACTTATGCCGATTGGTGGAAATAAAAGCAAAAGAACGTAAACACAAGCACGTAAAATATAAGACAAGCGGGGCATAAAATTTTTAGAATAATTGTGGTTTCTTTTTTATGGCAAATCCAATTTTTGTGGCTTATTGCGGACGAAATTTAGCTGAGTTTTCAGACCGAATAAAAATGCAAATTCCATTTGTTTAGTAATATTCTGCGTATATTTTACATCAATGCCCGTCGAGTTTCTTTACAAAGCCTAACACTACGTTTAATAAAAAAAAACATTAAAAAATTTGTTCACTTTAGAAAAGAAAAACGAAGGCAAATTACCTTTTTTGTTGGATTTATTACTTAAAGAAAAAAATAATAAAATAGAATTTGAAATTTTTAGAAAATTTTCCTCCACAGATAACGTAATTCAATATAATTCTAACCCCCTATTCTCATAGATTCGCAGCTTTCAATTCGTGTTTTTATAGATTATTATGAAACTTGCCACTGTCAAAAGATTCAATTAATAAAGAGCTCGACATTATTAGGCAAATTGCTTTTAACAACGGGTTTCCTTTAAGCACTATTAATAAGTTCGTAAATAGGTATAAAATGTCTTATAATGTCATACAATCTAAAAATTTGCAGTAAAAAATCCATCCATACATAATATATAAAAACTCAAAGAGTTTTTTGTTACATACATCCCGCCGAAACCGCTTCACCAATCTTGATGATTCTTTTTTTAAATGAAAGGTATGTATATATATATATATATATATATATATATATATATATATATATATATATATATATATATGTCTAGATTTGTTATGAAGTATTTTTATATTGTTTAAAGGCTATTTCTTTGAGTAAAACGACTAAATACTAAAACATACCTGAAAACACCTATAATACACACAATACCTATAGAAATCAATTATTTGTCATTGTCAGTGATGTGTCAGTTAGAATATAGCTAAGTTCGGTAATCACATCCAGATGTTGACGGATTTTTTGTCACGTGATCACATATTGGATGGAGTAACCTGAAACTACCGAACGGTTTGGATTGTTTGGATCGCTGAGGGAAAAGTGACAAGTTTGAAATCCCAATTCCCAATTGAAATCTTTCAACGTTAAAAGACGAAAGGACCAGTAATTTATTTTTTGAGTTTTGTACGTCGTTTTGCATTAAGCAACAAAATAAACAATTTAAAACTTGACAACAACTTGGAAATTTAACCTCACTAATTTAAATTAATCTATTTGCTCCGTCAAAATTCTCCGAGCAAAAAGATCACCGTCCGATTGCTCCGATTTTATTTACCGAACAGTTCAGATTTACTTCCCCTACATCTGGATGTCATAAACGAACGATCAAGATCGATCCGAGCGGTCGGACGTGAATTACCGAACGCGCCTTATATATCAAGTTTTTAGATATTGTAGGGATCAGTTCATACCGCCAGCTTTAGAAACATAAATATTAGCACAAAGGTTCATTTAAATGACATTAGTGATTAGTGAATTAGCTACGCAAAGCGGTTTTAGGAAATTCATCCTCTTAGAGTGTAAAATTATGTCGAAGTATTTGTTGTATGAAAATTCCTTACTATCTGATCTAGAAGGGCGAAATTCTAAAGAAAGAATTAGAAAAGATTTTTGAAATTCATCAAACCAAATGGGTAAAGTTAACTCGGATATTTTGGAGTTATTTAAAAAACGGTAAAAATAAAATATGATTATTTTATCGAGATCTACCAGCCCTGAAAATATTTGCACCTATTCAAGACCCCACCTATATTACCCAGAAAGTCGACAATTGCAAACTTTCATATAAAATACGAGGAGCTCTAGAACTGCTAATAATATACTTTAATAGTGCATTTGTAAGGCTCATTAGCTCTATCCATAAGGAGGTAAACAATCATTTAAATCAATGCATAAACGATTCGAGGTGTAACGCGATCGAAGTCGCGGGAAGAAGCTAGTTAATTAATAATATGGCTCGTATAAAATTGTAATATTTTTTGTAATATTTCCCTTCAATTAGCAAATTTTTTTAAAAAATTTCAACTTAACTATATCCTTTGTTAGTTTATATCAAATTGAGAAAAATCATGTAAAATATAATTCCAGTAAACCAATTTGATGTAGATCCAAGGGAATTGTTCACGTATACGTTGACCTAGACATGTTCTTATAGTAAACATTGTTAATTTAAACAATTAAAGTCAGGTCGATGTAGCGTGATGTTTCAAGGCAAGCTCGTACTAAACATCGGGGCTGGAAATATACAAAGAAAACTTTTGATCACGCACCCGCCGATGATCGGTTAGTTGGTTAGTCCGTTGCAGTCCAATGTTCAGTTAGTCGGTCAGTCGAGGTTAGTCAGTCGGTTGGTTGCGAGTGAACCAGTAAAGACAACGAAGACGTTGAAGATGTTCCTGTAGGTACTTCTTTAAGTATACCCTAAAGTCTTGGCATTTCCTGAAATCGTCCCAATAATTTTATCCACACTGTAAACCTTTATTTAATAAATGTGTTTTTTTCTAATGGTTGTTTGATTAAAAGAGAGAACCTGGTATAGCGCTCCTACGCTAGGTCGCGACACTATTAATGCATTAGAAGCGAGTTTTGTTAGGAATAAGGACAAAACGGAGATACTTTCTAAATCTTAGAGTTTGTTCCTTGAATTGTGGCGACTGTCAAGCGGTTTATGTGGGGCAGATATAGATAGAAAGATTTCCATCCGGGTACAGGCACATCTGAGCCTTGTCAGTAAATTTAAAATTTTGATATAACTGAGACTAAGTCTGTTTTTGCGAATCACTTACTGACCACAGGTCAAGAATTTTCCATCTCAGAAAATGTTATTGTTCTGCACGAGTGTCCAAAAAGTAAAAAAAAGAATGATCCATTAGAGAAAATGGAAATAACAAGAGCTAAAAAAAGTCCTGTCCTTATGTATATAAATGACGTTTTTAATTTTCAACCTACTTTAATTTTTAATAATCTGAATTAAAAATTAATTAATTCTGTCGGGTATTATTTAATTCAAAACTATTATTTCAACAGTGTGATGGCTGGGTATTTGGAGTTTCTAATTCCTACTAAGGTGCCTCGAGTTCAAATCCCTCGTAGTTTATTTTGCCTTTTAATTTTTTTTATATTCTTTAATTTTATTCTTTGCTCCTGTTTGTTTTTATTGACAAATAGTCTCAGTGTTATTTTAATATGTAAAATGTGAACGTGTATGTTGTGTTTTTAATTGTGTTTTGGAAGTAATGACAACCTTTTTACTATTTTTTACTTATTTGGATTCTATCCTATTAGGTCTGATGATGCTCGTATGAACGAAACACAAAAAATAAAAAATATTTCTGAATATTTTTATTCAAAATTTTAATGCATTTGGAATAAAACAATATATCACTGCAGATAACTCGAAGCGGTTAAAAATTCGAATTACGGAATTTTAAAACTGACAGAATAAATATATATCTTTTGATAAATATTTACGATATCCTGTTTCACTTAAAAAAATATTCTATATTAAAAAAATTGTAAAATATAATAATTGTAATTTTCATACCAACAAATACCATCAAGCTAGTTGTTCATAAAATTTCAAACTCCCCTAATTTATTTTACACATTAGTGTTCCTATCTCTCTACTAATAAATATTATAAAGAAAAAAACATATAAATTAAACATAAAAAAATTCCATAGTTATTATACATCTCAAATAAAGTAGAGACAGTAACAATTTGTAAAAGTAGGTATACCATAAATATTCAGACATTCTGAATCCAGAAAATATTATCTTGTCTACTAATTATTACCTCTACTTATAATTTCGAAATACCGTCCACAGATTCGTGTTAAAGTAAATGTTCATATAAACTTTTACAAAGACCCATTAATTTCTAACTCAACGTCGTAGGGGTTGCCTGAAAGATCCTAATTACAAGGATTACTTTGCGGGGGCTGAAATAATGAGAGAATATGCTGTCGTAATCTTATTATATATGTTCCAGGTCGTGATTGAAGAAAATTGAACAGCTCGGATTCAGGACCTAATAAGAAAATAATTTCTCGTGTGTGCGAGAGTTAATTTATATTTATTTTTGCGGAAAGAATGTTCATATTTTATGTTGATTATTCGAGCTCTATACAATTTCAGTTCGCTCAAGTATTTTTTTATAAGAAAATTACAGTATTTGCAAATTCTTTGAATGTTACGCTGTAATATTCCTTTTTAATTCATAAAAGTAATAGTTCTAAGAGAAGTGGAATATAACTATAAACATAAATCGAGCAGCTTCCGAAAATTTTTAACACAGGGGATAATTTGCAAAAATCAAAAATATGGTATTATGGTATTCTGTTGCAATTACTATGGAGGTAAACATACCATATTGTTTTAATTAAATGCATATTTTTATAAATATGTATCAAAAGCGTATACAGGGTCCGGTAATAGTGCGTCTTGGATCTGTAGCTACTAGAATCAAAAAATTGACAATTTTGTTTAAGTGCAAACCTAAAGTATATACGAGGATGTATTTCAGGAAAATATTTTAACTTCTATAGGTTGGCTCAAAAAAATGTGAGTGGATCGGGATGATTTTTTTTAAATGGGACACCCTGAATATTATTGCATTTTCTTCCAGCTTTGGCTTCCAACAACAACATCATTAAACAACGAATTAACTCGAAAAATAAAGAAAAAAAGAAAAGAAAGGAAAGGAAGAAGGTTTTCCTTTTTTTTTAAAAGAGGGAAAGCCTTTTTGTAAAGATTAAAACATTTTTTGTGCTCTCCGTATAGAATAGCCTTGTGTTGGTTGCATACCAGCATGCCTTTCCGTGGTTATAAAAGATGTGTTAAGTAATTCTACAAATTTCAAAAGTTGTTTTTTAGCCTTAATAATGTAAAATAAATTCAATGAATATATTTTAAAAGTTTTTAACCGTGGATGGTTGTTGGTTTGTATAAAAAAGAGCAGTACAAGAAGTAAATGTCATTATGGGAGAAAAAAATCTGTTGATAAGGAGAGTTCTGGAATTTTCAGTTCATTGGTATTTTACTAAACAGTCACTGTTTGATCGAGCTCGAAATAACAATGTAAAAATTAAATTTTAAAAAAATCTTTTTGTTTGTGTTTAAAAGAAAAGTAATATCGTTGGATATGTAATTTAATATTTTATAAAGGAAGTGTCCTTGTAGTCCAGTGTCATACGATGCTAGTTTTTAAGGCCTTTTTGTGCAAAGGATGTTTTTTTTGCTAATTGACTCAGTCGTAAGTTGTTTTTTTTTTCTCTGTTATACAATTTTAAAATGTTAATGCCTTTTTTATTTATACATTTTAGAAACTGTCCTGATGAGGGGAATAAAATTCTCGAAAGCTTGACAAATTTGAAAAAGTAGTTTTATTAGCCTATGTGGTGATTATTGACTGCATCCTCACTTAAATTTTGAGTTTTTTTATTAACTTAGTCAGTCACGACTAACCTGCTATTTTTGATATGAGTAAATATATTTGATAGTTTCGGAGATATTAATAAATAAATAAAAAATATATATTTTTCAGCCTTACTTTAGGAAATATTAAAAATACAGGAACTGTTCTGAAATCAAAACTATATTAGGTATTTACTTTAGATGGTCTTTGCTATAAATAGGGTAACCGTAAATCATAAAGGATGTTCAAAATTCTACGCCAAACTTTCTAAAATATAAAATAACTTTTCTTTGTTTTTTAAATGGCCCTGTATATTATTTTTTATTATATGGAGAACTAAAAAATACTATTTTTTGTATTTAAAATTTCAAAATTTTTAATAGTTTCGCAGATTCACACACTGCGTGTATCTGTGTCACATGGCTTTTTCAACGGTAAAATACGTGAGAAAAATCCTTGGGTGGCTTTGATAAAAATTTACTGTAGAAATTTTCACATGAAATATAATTCCATATATTCCGTTATATCAATTCCATTTTCAAAATTTCAAACAATAAAGGTCTCTATCTCCAGAAGTATATTTTTATTTCTTATTTCTGCAAGACGAATATCTGCTATCTACCTATTGTATCTGAAAAAAATTATGTAACACGAAATATTGAGTTTTATTGTTCCCCAGCAAATAAAATTCTCATCTCTTTATTATATTAACGCATGAACATACTTCCTACATGTGTACATATTTTTTTTATAATGTGTATAAATAGTAATACAAATTATGCATGAGTGGTAAATATTGACCACCTAAAAAACTACAGGTCAATAAGTCTACTATTACACCTCTGAAAATTATCTATCAAAATCATAAATCAATGCTTTATTTAATCCTCAGTTTTAATCATCTGCTGGTGATGCTAACATGGTGAGTGAAACGCGCGTCGACTGCAAAATGAATTTTTGGTGTATTACGGTGAATTAGTGTTTTATTTTGCTGTTGTAACACCAAAGATTCCAACCCCCTAATAAATAGACTAATCTAAAGTATGATACTTGCATAAATCTAGCGGGCTTAAGAAATTTCCGATCTCAGCAAATAGCAGGCTGTGGCTAAAAATGAACTACAAAATTTCCTTGCAAGAATGCTATAGCGCTAAACATTTTTTGTTTTAAAATTTATTACTGTATATACTTATTTATGTATACTAATATAGTAAAGAAACTCGATGCATATAGACTTGAAAATTACAACAACCGATGAAAAATTATTTGTATAAGACTCAAGAAAACAAAAATTAGAGAAATAGAAAGGAATAGTAGCATAAGTCCGCATAGCCTCCCAGGTGGCAACCACTGCTACATTCTTTTTACCCACGATCTGTTCGAGCAAAACTTCTGGGGAAAATGTATGCGTATGCTGACGATTTAAGTATGGATATATATTCTGACAAAGATTATAACTTACACTTAAGTACAAATAAAAAATGATTTGAAGAAATTTGAAATGTAGAGTGCTTCAAAAAATCACTAATAATAAATTAAAACAGAATTTATGAGATTTAACATGAACAACAAAGAAAACACTTAAATATAACTATAAAAAAGCAATAAATAATAAATAAATAAATAAATAATAACTATTAAAAAGCAAAAAATAAAAGAAATATCCGATGTCAATTATTTTTAAATGAAAATCCATATTAATTTAAATGGGACACGTATATAAATAGTTAAAAAAAACGCCAGAGCAATTGTTACACTTTTAAAACCTAAAAACATAATACCATCAAAAATGAAGAATCCATTATATCATGTATTATTTTGCTCTAGGAATATATATTTAATTAATATGTGGAGCAATACATATAAAATAAACATGCTACAAAAAAAATACCAAAAATAATATTTAATCTAGATAGACTAACACCAACAGAAGTAGTAATGAATACAAAAGAAACAAAATAACTATACATAAGATACAATTAATAAAATACCATAATGTATTCTACAAAAAATTAAAAATTAAGATGATAAATCAAATATTAATTTTAAAACTAACAAACAAACACACTTACGGAACTAGAAGAAAATCAGACAGAACAGCCATGAGAACTCTAAAAAACATTCACAAAAACTAACAACAGAAACTACCACAAAATACAGTATGTTACCAAAATAAATAACACAATTATATTGTTGTGTTATTTAACATTATATTTAAGAATATGATATAAAGGTAGATGACAGACCAATTTATAAAAAAAATACCCTCCATACCAGTTGCCCAGGGAAAGACTTAAATGTCTTCAAACTGATGCAGTTGATGATGGATAAAAGTCATAATATATAAAAAATATTGAAACGTATGATATGTTACACGGTTATATTATAGTTTAGTTAATAAATTATTATAATAATAATGTACATGTGTGTGCAACATACTATTTTTAGAAAATTCCAAGTACCTATTAGCTGTTGAATAATAAGTGTTACGACAACTTTTCTTGAAAACGATTAATTGATTGCTTATTGTCACTAGTCAACGTGACTCTTTAATATAATAAGTGGTTAAAGTCGCGGCAGGTTGGAAAGATAGCTCTTATCCGACAGAAAACCTAAACTTTATTACTCCAATTTAGGAGGGCTTGATTTGCCCCTAGCCGACGGGTTTCTCGTGTCCTCAAAAGGCTCTAATCGCAAATTTAACGGCCGGTCTGCCCTAAAAAGCGAATGACATTACCACAGATCGCAGTAATACAATTTCAGTTAACTATGTTTTGGCGTAATTAGAGGCTAAATTTTTTAGAACTCGGAAACGTCGAACTGGATTTTTATTTGTCACCAAAATTGGGTGGCTATAATTAGCTTCGGTTTAATTCTATTGTAGTTTGTACATTTTGTACAATTTAGAGTGTAATAAAATTCGATGCAATAATAGAATTCGTTTTTCAATTAATTATTGTATTGAATTTTATTTCAATTAACTGTATTTTTTAAATATGAATTAAAAAGAAATAGATATGTTCCCTTTTAGTATCTAAATATCATTCATAATAAAGCATATTTAAAGCCCATTTCACTATATTTGGTATATCATAAAGATTCCGAGATACTAATAGTTGGCATCGAAATCATTACTAAAGATGAGAAGATAGGAATACCTATTAATTAGTACAGGTTTCTGCAAAAAATGTTCAATCTGTAAGAGGTTGATATTGAGTGTGAAAATTTGTATGCAAAATAATATTTTTATTTGCAAGATTAGCAACGCCGCAAGGATTAGCAACGCCGCCACTTGACTGTAGAATTGAACAAAACTTTTAGTGTACCGAGCAATAATGATCCCCATCATGCTAAATGGAAGCGAAGCCTGGGTGACGTACCGCCGACACATGAACACGTTAAAGAAGCTGCAACAGAAACAACTTAGACAACTCTTAAAACAGCGGACGCACTAAGCCAGAAAAAATTCGAAAAAAGTCAAGGTTGCATTTCGTCGCCCAACTTTGAACGCATTTTGATTTATTTCCTGTTGTCTTGACCCATTTCGGTTTGCCTCCACGTACTTTCGATTCTTAAAAGCACCTGAAAGCTAATCGAGAGAATGGCGAGGGGTGATTTTTTTGGCGGTTTTTGTTGCATCGTTTAATTTTGTTTTGCTTTACCGGAGGCAAAGAATTTTTTTCATAAATCTCAGTGAAATAAGTAAACCTAGACGTTTCTAAAATAGCTGTTGTTACGATGATATTTCGTTAATTACATCTCGTTTTATATTATAATGATATATATTCCACAGAATTAATATTTGAACACGCGTTTATTATATGTATAGTAGATATTTTGGAACAAAACTTTTCACCTAAACTGCAGGAATATAATTACAATACTTTTATCATTTAATTTTATTACAATTAATTAGTATATAAAATTACTTCATGAGTAATACTGGTAACATTATCAATATATCCGCTTGTGAAAATTATTAATTGACCCGATGGCCACAAAAGTATGGTCCACGCACATTATTTAAAAGCAATGTTCTTTTATTGTTCTTAAGAAAAATCTGCAAACGATACTTTTATATCCCACCCAAGATGGTATATCCCACCCAGGATAGTTCGATATAAATCCATTCAACTAGTATTTATTATACAGGGCTTAAGACAATTAAAACTAGAGAAACAAAACCAAATTTTTTGCTGCAGACTACAATATAATTGTTACTTTACCATATTATTTATCGTATGGCTGCACATGACATAAAATGCATAAAAGTGTATAAAAACTATTCCAATTCACAAACAAACATTTAAATAGTATATATAGTCAATTGAGGCGTCAGTTGCCATCAGGAAGTCGTCAAAGTTTCCCTCATATGCTGTATTTGGGCATTCCATCACCGTATGTAGAATGGTTTGTTTTTCCGCTCCGCATTCACACCTCGCAGATTGCGCCCTACCCCATTTGTGTAATGAGTCCGCGCATATGCCATGGTTGGTGCGTATTCTGTTCAGTGATGTCCATATTTTAGGGGCTGTTCGAAGGCAGGAGGTTTCATTCTTATGCACGGAAGATTTCTGCCTTGCGGGGGGCGGTTGTCTGTCCATTTTCGTTCCCAAGAGTCTATGGGGTCAAACTGTGACGTGTGCAGTTCTCTTGCAGTTCTTATAGGTGGTCTTCTGGATCGTAATCTGTTTCTGCATGCTTTATCCGTATCCTGGTGTATGGGAAGTTGAGGGTTGCCTTGTATACGTTTATATTCTCGGAGAAGCGCTGCCTAGCGCCGGAAATCTGGAGGAGGTATATGGCTCAATATTGATAGCCAATCGGTAGGAGTCGATTTTAGCGTTCCGCTGATTATCCTCATGGTCTCATTTAGTTGTGTGTCTACCTTTTGGGTATGCGCACTGTTGAGCCAGATCGGTGCGCCGTATTCTGCAGTTGAGTAAGCTAGCCCAAGTGCTGAGGTTCTTAGTGTATCAGCGGTAGAGCCCCATGAGGTACCGCATAGTGTATGAAGGATGTTGTACCGGGTTCGCAGCTTCGCAGCCGTGTTCGCCAGGTGCCTCTTATAGGTCAGTGTCCTATCTAGGGTGACACCAAGATATTTCGGGTGTGTATTGTGGCGCAGTAATGTATCCTCGAAGTAAACCTGGAGCTGTCTATTCGCTGCCTTGTTAGAGAGATGGAAGCACGCCGTCTCCGTTTTATTGGGACTCGGTCTCAGTCTCCATTTACGGAAATATAACCAGAAATAATAAATAATTAGACGATTTTTTAAATAATTTTGTGTATATTTTGTTCATGAGGCGCAATACCGTGGATTATAAGCCGATAAATGGTGGAGCACTAGTTAACAAGGTATACCCTGGTCTACTACAGGCTTGCGTATATCTGCAAAGAACATGCGCTCATTATCTCACCTTAAAAAATTCACGGACAGCGTCTTCTTTCATAATTACGTGAAACTTTATAGAAATGTTTATCGTAAGACTATAAAAGCTACCAAGGACATCTATTATAATGCGAGGCTAGCCAAAGCCGGTAATGTCGCTAAGGAGATTTGGGCTATTATAAATAACTTAAGGAATAAGACTTCTTCGTCTGGCACAGTCTTTAATTCACCTGAAGATTTAAACACTTACATTGTTAATATGGCTAAAAATTTAGTAAACACCATAACTCCTTCTCATGATTCACTTTCATATCTCCCTAAAGCAAATGAGAATTTACACAGTTTCTTCTTCACGCCCGTAGCACTAGATGAGCTCCGTAGTACAATTAATAGTATTAAAAACAAATCCTCATCTGGGACTGATGGGCTTACTCTCAAAATGTTCTCTGAACTTCCTGAATGCACATTAAACCATCTTACTACTTTAATTAACGAGTCATTCCAAAAAGGAATTCTTCCAAACTGCCTTAAGACAGCAATAATTATTCCTCTGTATAAAGGAGGTGATAAAGATGAAGCTTCGAACTATCGCCCAATTGCACTCCTGCCTACATTATCTAAGATCATTGAAAGATTGGTTAAAAAAAGGTTTCTATCTTTTCTCCTTAAATATAAAATACTTACTACCCATCAATTTCGATTTCTAAGTAACAGTTGCACAAATAATGCTATGTTCCACCTTTTTAATAATATATACTCTAGCCTGAATAACCATCACTCTACAGCTAGAATTTTCTGTGATTTCTCTGAGGCTTTCGATTGTGTAAATCATAATATCTTAATTAACAAATTGCAATACTATGGTTTCAGGGGAGTGCCGCTCGAATGGCTTAAGTCATATCTTGGCAAAAGAAGGCAGCTTGTGAGGATTGATACGTCTAAGTCGTCTTGTAAGCCTATAGAATGTGGTGTCCCTCAGGGTTCAGTACTTGGCCCTATTTTGTTTCTGGTGTTTATCAACGACATTGCAAATCTAGACATTAGCGGTAAAATCTGCCTCTTTGCGGACGATACTAGTTTCACTTGGAGCGGCCCAGATGTTGCGGCACTATATGATACTATATCCAGTGACTTACGCACCATTAAGTTTTGGTGCGATTCTAATCTCCTATGCCTCAACCTATCAAAAACTAAAGTTTTGTCATATAAAAGTACTATACAACCTTTTGTACTTAATAACACCACTATTGACGTCGTGGACTCTGTGAAATTCTTAGGACTTGTTGTAGACAACTCGTTAAAATGGGACTTTCACATCGAAGCTATATCAAAGAAACTAAGCGCTGCCTGTTTTGCTCTAAGGTCAGTTTCTAAGGAACTTAACTTCTCAACCTCTAGAATAGCCTATTATGCCCTTTTTGAGTCACATCTTCGTTATGCTCTTCCATTCTGGGGTACTGGCTGCGCAACAAAATTTGATCGTGTTTTCAGACTTCAAAAGAGAGCAGTTCGATATTTATTGGGACTGAACTCACTGCCAGAATTTCTTTAAAAATTTAAAAATACTGACTCTTCCTTCTTTATTCATTTTTGAATCCGTTTGCTTAATCCGCAAGCACAAATCTGCTATTCCCGAAAGGCCATCTCATAACTATCCACTTAGGAATGCAGGGCACGATCTTTATCTGCCACCTCCGAGCTCAGAACTAGTTAAGGGTTCAATACTGTACAATGCCAAAAAAATGTACAATCATCTGCCTTTGAATATCAAGTCGCTTTCATTCTTTCCCGCATTTCGCACAGCTCTAAAATCATACTTACTGGAGAGAGCCCTATATGCGGTAAACGACTTTTTTGTTGATGTTTAATTATGAACAATTTCGAATTTTAAAATTTTGATCATCTCACACACTGGTCAAAGGTCAAGTATTTTATATTTTTAAACTCTAAAATTATATCTATTTACTGTGTACTGTTCTATAATTGTCCATGTATATTCATTTTGCAATTTTAAAGACTTAATTTTTTTTTTGAATTGGATTATTTTTATTGTGTATTTTTTGTTGTTAGTATTTTTTTGTGATTTTGTTGTTTGTGAGTGCTTTGTCGATGAAGCTGTTTTGGCTTTTTGTACAATAAAGCGTTGTTTGTTTGTTTTGTTTGTTAGTTAGTCACTGTTTTATATGTTTTTTACTATATTGTAATTAATAATATTAGACAATGATTAAAACTAAATATTCTTGGAACCTTCAAGGAACAGCCAATTTAATTTACCATCGGTAACTATTTTTATATCAGTTTTCCCATGTTTTTTTACTTATTTTTCTGAAGCCAAAACAACGTTTGACCTTGATTGCCTTGTGCTATTTCACAAAATAGCACGATAAATATAAGCCCGTGTTATAAAAATTAGTTCCCACGTTTCCTGAAATTGATCGAGACGCGCCGTGATTGGTTGTTTATTTTTTTATTGTTAATCTGGGTTATACAATCGTGATATGCAAAACCATTAAAAATTTTGAAGTATAAATTTTTTTTATTTTTTGTAGTTTTCCATTTAGTGAAAAAATATACCATTAAAAAAAACAAAAAAAATTATATTTTAGAAAGTTTAGCTTAGAATTTTGAACACTCTGCAAGATAAAATATTACAATATTTATAGCAAAGTAAGTATAGACCATAAAGTAAATACCTAATGTAGTTTTAATTTCAGGGCAGTTCTTGTGTCTATAATGATTTTTTCAAGGAAGGTTAAACAATATATATTTTTATTTAATCTGAAATTATCGAAATATATTTACTTATATCTTAGGATTATGTAAAGTGATCCGAAAGGAAACCAAAAATATAGTAATATACAGGGAGTTCCATTTAAAAAAAATCATCCCGATGTATTCACATTTTTTTAGCCACCATATAGAAATCCTCGTACATACTTTAGATTTGCACTTCAAAACAAAATTCCCAAGTTTTTTTTATTCTAGGAGCTACAGATGCCCGACGCACTATTGCTGAACCCTGTATAGTTTGTCATAATTAAAATTGCTCATCACGTTCTTTTATTATTTTTTTTCATAAGTAGTAAACTTACTTTTAATTCATTATAAACCTATTATTGTATCATATTAAACTATAAACAGCGTATACAATAAAACGAATGTAAACGCCAAATTGAGCAATAATCCGGAAAACATTTTCAGCATCCGTGTCCTCATCAATGTGCTTAGTTTACAAACTACGAAATCAAACTTCCGAAATTGGTTTCAGTTGCAAAACGCCGGGCGGGCGCAAGCGGATTCGGGAAGCAATAAATCTTAAAAATCTGACGGGAACTTCATTAAAACTGCTTAAGTGTTCCCCAATTTTATTCAAATTCAACACTTTCTTTAATAAATTTATAAAATCGTGACTTTGCATTAATTTAAATTGCTCAAATTGTCGATAAACTGAACCGGTAGCGTTGAATGATATTTGTAGCTTAAACAAGTATATACGGAGCGATTAAAAACGATTGGCATTGGTACTGACGCTGAATCAAATTATCGTTTCAAAAATTTTAGGAAATTATATTAAGTCATTAACGTTAATTATTTGGGCTTTTCTTTACCTTCTTAAAGAAAAATAGCATTAAGTTTTAAATAAAAATACTATTTAAGTAAAAAATTACTTTCTTTTGTAAAACTTGGAAAATAAGTTGGTTATAATAATGGTTTTATAATTCGGAAACTCTCTATTTATTTATCTAGTAATGCTAAAACACTCTATTTTAAAGCCGATTAGAGAAAATAGTATGATTCATTGGCAAGTAATGTAAACATTTACGATCCGGTAAAATTGTGATCTAAGAGGAGGCTTAGCTTGCCTACGGCGGTTCAGTAGTAGACTGGCCAGCCGGCTGTGTGTTGTGTTTTGTCATAGAGCTGATATTTGGGGGTTGAGAGTCTTTTGACTATAAACGTTGCAAGTATTGTAAGGCAACCGGTCGTTTGGCCGGAAGAAAACCTCTGGTGATGTCTTTCCTTCGAGGTTGGTCTTGAGAGTTTGAGGTCTCCCTTGTCTTCTCGATTGACACGATGCGGCGTTGGGGTAGAGAAACTAGTGAGGTACCCCAATTAGCTTATTCGATTGGGATGCGAATCTGTTTAGCGGCAGAGTTGCGTCCGGGGGAAGCCCCTATACTATTTCAGGTGACACTAGCTAGTTGTTGAAGATTATTAACCAATATATAAGCGAATGATATTTGAATTAGATGGAAAATATGGAATGGGATATATTGAATAGAATATGTCAGTGGCTAGGGGGCGGAGTACCCCCGGGTGAGTCTTACCATTTAACTATTAATTTTATCCAGATCAGTAAATTTTTGTTTTGTTATTTTCATGTACAATGAGAGAGTGCTTGCTAATGACCAACGAAATGGATATTTGAGGTGAATTTGCATTGTGAGACCCGGTTGAGTAAGCCCCAGAAATAAGCGATTTTACACTTTCAATATATCTCTCTAGTTTTGCAATATGAAAAAGGAACACTTACATAATTGCAGCTTATTTTCGTACCGGCACTCAAAACAAGGTTAAACAGCCTTACACTATCCCCGAAATGTTCTACGAAATATTTCCAGAAATATTTCAAAAAATTTCTGAAAATACTTTCAGAAGTAAACTTAAATATAAAAAAAACTATTTAAAGAATCGTCTAATTATTTCTTACTTTTGAATGAATTTATATCAAACCATGTTATTGTTATATACATATAAAAGTATCTTTTATTGACATCAGGACAATCATGTCAATAATGTTCCCAATCAGCTCGATATATTGATGATGTTGCCTTTATTACTCATCAAGCAATACTACTATACTACTAATCAATTAAGGCCGAGTAAACAAACATAACGTATACAATTTTATATACTAATTCATTATAATAAAATTAATAATAAACATATTGTAATTATATTCCTGCAGATTGAGTGAAAAGTTTTGTTCAAATTTCTACTCTACATATTATAAATGTGTGTTCAAATATTAATTTTGTGGACTATATATCAACATAAAACGAGATGTAATTAAAGAAATATCATCGTAACAACAGTTATTTTAGAAACGTCTAGGTTTACTTATTTCACTGAGATTTATGAAAA
The DNA here is from genome assembly GCF_002938485.1 of Sitophilus oryzae. NCBI lineage: Eukaryota > Metazoa > Arthropoda > Insecta > Coleoptera > Curculionidae > Sitophilus > Sitophilus oryzae. Next base: position 794,111 of record NW_022146344.1, on the reverse strand, counting down.
AAAAATCCTTTGCCTCGGGTACATATATCCAGATACCGCCACGTTTTGGAAATAGCTCAAAACGAATCAAAATTGAACGAGGCAAGTAGAGGCCATTAACAACGGCTTGCAGGAAGCGAGATTGCCATTTAGCATCATGGGGCTACCCTGTGGGGATCTATTATTATATCTTTTTATTAGCTAGTAATAATGTTCATATTAAACTGACACAAAAAAATTACTAATCGCGTTTATGAAATTTATCAGTCTCATTTTGAATTTGGTGAATATTATGCCTTATATCCACAACGCGCAGCTCACCTCTAAAGTTTTACGTTAATTTAATTAATTAAATTAATTTAATATTTTCGCTTGGAGAAAGAAAAGTATATTTTAAACAAAATTGAAAACCGTTTAAAAACATGCTGCAATTTTCAAAATATATAGATGTAGGTACATAAGATTGTTATGATTAAAATCGATTAATTTTTAATAATTTAAAGTAAATAGCTTGGATTGTGCTAAAGCATAACCTTTATTGGAAGTTTAGAAATGAGCCAAGCAGTGTAAATTAAGTTGAATTGGTTTCAAAAGGGGCCTTAATAAAATTGTTGAGCGCGTGATATAGAGTGAATGGTAGCCTACACTGATATATCTCACGCGACTTTAACAGTTTATGGACTTTATTCAAATTTATAACAGTTTACTTTTATTTGATTTACCTACAACAGTTTAATAAGTATAAGACATAGTTCTTTGACTTATGTTATGATGACTTGTAGATTATACTGGATTTTCTATAAAAAACTTCACTTCCAACGACAGGTTTCTGTCTAATAGGTTTCTCATATACGCCACTATTAGCTCCGCGAAATAGGAAAATTAGTTTTTCAAAAGAACTCTTGTCAAGAAAATTCTTATGATATCTTTGAGCATAAAACCTTGAAGCCAACAAGCCATTGTTCTCACAAAATAAAATCACTAGTAACATACCCATTCCTTCTACCAGCAGATACTGCTTCATTTTTCTTGATAAAATAATAAATACTTATTAACCATATTGTAGGTAAATTAAATAAAGACAAACTTTTATAAATTTAAATAAAATCCATAAACTAATGTCGATTTTTAAAATAGCTACTATGTGTCACTAGAAAATTGCCTCTTGATTACAAGTTTACTGAAAAAATCTCTTTTTATTCAAAATCTGGGCCAGATAGGTATAAGAAACTTTAATATAGTTTGAAAGAGCATTTAAATCTCCTTCGACTTATTTAAAAAAAAATACATAGTGTTGAATTTGAAATAAAGAAGTTTTATGTAAAATATACAGGGTGAGTTTCCTACGATATTCTCTATGGGTATCTCGGAAACTACTGGAGATAGAGAGTCGGTGAAATGGGGAAAGAATTGCAGTTTTGTGGGGTCATAAATATGCGCCTTTCAGATTTTTGAAAAAATTCATGGCTTACTAGATATTTCGAAAAAAAAACAAATTTTGGCTTTTTTAAAAATTGTCCCTAATTCCATTATAAGCTATTTTAGACAAAAAGTTTTCAGATAAAAGTTGTAGATAATCATATCCTTAATGAGTCTGTGTTCTCCGTTTTTTTCTAAAGCCTGCCATTTTTGACACAAACATATGTTTTTGACACAAACATATGTTTTTGACACAAACATATGTTTTTTTAAATGGAAGCCATAGTTGGCCATGACTTCATAAAAAGCGCCATTTTTTAAGCTTTTTAGTGATATAAGCTATAATATCTTTTCTTCGAAAAATTACTGAGTTATAGCCGTTTCTTGTCATTTTTAAACAATTTCACTTAGTTAGCCATGGAAACAAGTTCAATCGCCGTTGCTCTCAGAAATGTGAAGCCGCCACGTTCAAATTTTGTAAATTAAAATAAACAAAAATTGTAAATATGTATTTTTCAAATGAAAAAAAGCGTGTTGATCTCGCACATCAATAGAGTGGTTCCAACAAGACTTTTATTATGATACACCACCCCCTCCCCATAATGAAAGAAATGTTAAAATTATTTATATCATAATAATTATACAAACGCAGGGATAGGAAGAGGTGGACTAATTGCATGGGCCTCCTCGATCACCTGACCTATCCATTTTAGAATTTTTTATGCGGTATAGTTAACAATAAGGTTTAGAAAATAACTTATGAATTAAGAGAGGCACTCGAAGGTACGAGAAAAGTTTAATTAAGTCGATCGGTCCTTCTGTGAGAATAGGTAGTAATTCAGTTTTAAAAAGATGCAACTCAAAACAATGGTGGATTCTTGAACATTTATGAACTTGAACTAAAATAACTTAAAGTGTATGTAGTGATATTATTTTTTTAAGTTTTAGTTTGTGTAATGTAAATTGTAAAGAACCGTTTAGTAATTTATTCTGACTTTTTATAAGTTATAAATCATAACTGAATAAGAATACCATGCAATCTAAGTGAAATTAGTCAAGAAAGATAAGAATTGGCTATAAGTAAATTTGGTGTGTCGTAGTGAAAGTCATGTTGAAACCACTCGATTGATGCGCGAGTATCTAAATTTAATTTGTCATGTCTTGAAAACCGTTCTCTATAAAACGTAACATTCACCGGTCAACATATCCTCGAAAATGTATGGTCAAGAAAAGTTGAACCAATAATCCTACACGCTTTTCTTCATTTGAAAAATGCATATTTACAATTTTTGTTTATTTTAATTTACAAAGTTTGGATGTGAGAGCTTCACATTTATGAGAGCAAAGACGATAAAAACTTGTTTCTATGGCTAAGTGAAATTGTTTAAAAATGATAAAAATTGGCTATAACTCAGTAATTTTTCGAAGAAAACATATTATAGCTTATATCGCTGAAAAGCTTAAAAAATGGCGCTTTTTATGAAGTCATGGCCAACTTTGGTTTCCATTTAAAAAAACATATGTTTGTGTCATATGTCAAAAATGACAGGCTTTAGAAAAATATGGGGGACACAGTCTCATTAAGGACGTGATTATCTACAACTTTTATCTGAAAACTTTTTGTCTAAAATAGCTTATAATGGAATTAGGGACAATTTTTAAAATAGCCGGAATTTGTTTTTTTCGAAATATCTAGTAAGCCATGAACTTTTTCAAAAATCTGAAAAGCGCATATTTATGACCCCACAAAACTGCAATTCTTTCCCCATTTAACGGACTCTCTATCTCCAGTAGTGTCCGAGATACCCATAGAAAACATCGTAGGAAACTCACCCTGTATATTTAAAATAGACCAACAATTCTTGATACCCCTGTATACATTTAAGGAAGAAAAGACAGTTTTTAGTACAGTTTATTTCTCTGGTTTGAAAGTCAGCACAAGAATTAATTCTGAAAAGTAATGTACAAGGTGTTGACTAACTTTTTTACTATAGCATGCATATTTAAATATCTTTAAATATCTCAAAAACCAAAGCTTTGAAACATATTAAATCCTTATAATTGAAGTCTTATATTATGTCAAAGAATCCAAAAAAGAAATAAAATTCAGGATGTCTCATAAGAAAAAATATAACTTTGGTATAGATCTTAGTTCTGACAAACCCTGTACATTTCAAAATAGTTTTAAATTATGCACATTGCCTTCCCACATATAACCATAAAATATTTTGTTTCTAAACCTTTTTTTTATCGATGGCATATTTTTTTCGTGAATCGCTTTGATCGCCCAGTTGTAAATTGCGGGTTTTAATGTTTAATTCGTGTAAATTGTACAAAAAAAATCTTCAAATACAAATCAACTTGACTAGTTTAAATAAACAATTCATATGTTATTGCAAAGTAAAATTTTAAATATAATTTTCAATATATTTCATGTTTATTGTTATTACTATGTGCAATTGTTTAATCGATCTCAAAATATTCCTACTTTTATGTCAATAACAATTTACGTGAGGACGAAAAATAATGAAATATTTTTAGAGCCGAATAAATTGTTCAATAAATTCCCTTGCATATGTTTTAATTTAGAAAATATCTGCTCTATTTCGAAAAATATTTATAGTGTTAGTAAAAATCATAAAACAAATCGAAAGTCCTTTGTTAAATGCGAGCATAAAATAAAGATATTGCTGAGCATAGGTTATAACATACCTTTGACCCTTAAACAACATAAAGTGAATGTTAACTGTCTTGCCCGAATTACTATATTATGTATCTTAATAAACGTACTGCGAAGTGAATTTCCTCTGTCATTTTCCCTGTTTCTGTTTGTTCGCACTAGCACAGATAATGTAATTTAGGGTGTATTATTACAGATTATATTACGGTCTTAATCGATGTATTATGTTTCTCTAGATGTCCCTTTTGCTTCTAATTAATATCATAAAACCGCATTTATATTTATTTGCCGTATTACATTCTTTTTAATAACCTACCTAAGTTATTTGACTTTTTAGTGTTTTTCTTTAAATTAATAATGAAAGTTTCGATCTGTCAATTATATGACGAAAACAGAATGTTGATATTTTGGAGAAAGTTTGAAACACTCTATAAAATATGTTAACAAAGCAAAGAACATTACAGTTGAGGGTTGGAACCTTTGGTGTTATACAGCAAAATAAAAACACTAAATCACCACAATACACCAAAACACTTTTACTTTTACACTAGACGCGCGTTTCGCTAACCATGTTAGTCATCTGGTGATGAGTGCAAGTGAGCTGCGTCTTTGGGCGATGGTAATGATGCTAGGCTTGGTAAGCTTTTGGTAATAGATTTTGCGAAACACTGGTATCTGTACTTATCTAATGAGTCGCATTTTTCGGATCCATATAGATGAAGAAGAAATCGTTCTCCAGCTTTTTGTATATCTTCTGGGGATGCGTTTGGGTCTTTGAAAGTTTGTGCAGCTTTCAAAGTTTCAGCAGTTCAAAGTATGGGTTAATGCCCATTGCTACTTCCCAAGATGCAGCTCCCCAAGAATTATTAAATCTGATTTCATGTAAATGTGCCAAAGGTTGTAATACATCTTGTAGTTGAAGCAAAGCAGGTTTGCATTGCTCGGTAATGTGTGCACTTTGTCAGGGCAAATCATGTTCGAATAGTTTGGAGGTGGCAAAATTAGACGAAAATCAGTACGAGGACAATTTTCCTCTGGATAAAGATCAACGAAAAGAATATTCTGCACCAAGAACCGGAATATCATACTGATGTGGAAGACATTCAGGAAGATTATATTGAACAGCTAATAACATCAAAAAAACGAAGGAACTTTGATGAACCTCCCACCTCAAAAGAAACTTAAGTTGACGACATGTGTATTAGGCCTATTGGAAATGGGGAGACCACTAAAAAAACGCGCCGGGTACTCCCTGAGACATAAGGCGGTTAAACTTAATTTTCCACCAGTCGCGCAACAATAAAAATTTAATCCGTTATTGCGGTCATAATGCAAAATTGTGTTCTTCCATTGTGACCGCGACAGCAGGCTACTGCCAACCAGTAGCAAACAAGTTTTTAGGCTTTATGTCTCGGGGGTGCCGCTCAAGGTGGTGTAGAAACAAGTACAGTTAACCCCGGATATATTGAACACGTACATTATATCCAAATTTTAATTTTGTTTTCGTAAAATTCGATACTTTGGGTAGTCGCACGAAAAAAAACATACAACATTTTCTATAGAGTTTTTCCCTGTTCTTTAATTTTAGTCTCTACATATTTTGCACTAAAGTTGATAGAAATCGAGTTATTGACAAATAATGAAAAATAAACCAAATTTTAGCCACTTTTTCCAAGATGGCGGCCAAATCCGGGCTTTGGGGGTGGTGCAAACTTAACACGTGGTTCCTTACACTAAACTAAACAAAATAAAAAATATTCTAGCTTGTCCGGATTTGCTCCCGCCATAAGCTATTTTTTAATACTTGGCGACTGGCATAAAAATTATTTTTCCTTGCTTATAATTAAAGAATATAATATGAATTTATATTCTAAATTACTTTCTTAACATACTCCACAGGGTGTTTCAAACTTTCACCAAAATATCAACATTTTGTTTTCCATCGTATAACTGACAGATATAAAGCAACTTACATTTTTAATTTAAAAAGAGATACTAAAAAGTCAAATAATTTAGCTACAAATTGCTTGTATTAATTTCATTAAAAAATCATCAAAATCGGTCCTCTAGAACACAATATATAAAATTTTTAAATAAATGAAAATTTTAGGGTACCCGCTTTTCGTGCCGGTTAATGTATATTGAGAATTATGTTTAAAACTTAACTTTGCAATAACATATGGTTTTTTTATTTAAACTAGCCAAGTTGACTTTTTTCTGTTTGGATCTTTTTTTGTAAAATTTACACAAATTAAAAATTAAAACTGGCAAATTACCAAATGTGATACCAAATATACTTTTTGTTCAATGTACTTTCAGCTGGACGATTAAAACGATTCACAAAAAAATATGCCATCGATGAAATGTTGTATACTAATTGATTAATGTGATGGTAGAACGAGAGAAAAATAATAAAAAAAGAGGGGTTAAACAGATGATAAATAAATTTAATACATATAAATATAATTCACTTAATAAATATAATTTGTTTTATTTCTACTCGATTGTTGTTTTCAATTATGTTTACCACCTTTTTCGATATTTAAAGTGACAGTATCCATGACGTTTTGAAAGATATTTCATTTCGCAGCTATTTACGAAATATTTTTCTTTTTGCAACGAATGATGAATAAAATTATTCGTTATTTGTAATTTGAAAACAAAATTTTTAGATCTTTCGAATTAATATAATTTTATAAATTAAGAGATATTAAGTTTGTGCTATATTGTTTCTACTTTTTATTAGAGCGTTGTAACAGTCAAATTTCCTCGCAACGACCTCTATGTGCTAGCTCATAAATTATCGCAAATAACTATTGTTTTTGCATCATGTTTACTATAATTTTATGGTTAAATATTATTTTATTTAAATTTTTACTATTATGCAACCCATTATACACCGCGATATTATATAGCCACAGAATATTGTCACTGGATACCGCCCAGCATTAGAATTTTTGTCCATCTCTCTATATCTTTGGTCATCACTTGTCCCTTGTCACTGTCAGATCAAATCAGATGTTTTTGGATTTATTTATCCTTTGTTTTGGTTATTGAAATTTTATAATTATCAGATGAAATTTCGTAGTTAAATTGGTTATTTTTGATGTGGATCGCAGTGTGCAATTCGTTCATTTAATTGTGGGAATTTGTGAGTTAAGTTCGTTCATTGTCGGGTATGAAATATGACAATAGAAAATATTCTAGAACATCGTTTTTTATTTACGCCTTTTTGTGAGTTGGACTAGTCAAGATATTTAGTTCTCTATCTATATCCTGGAGAGAGATTTCCGGTTGAAATCTGATTTTGTGAAGGAAATCGAATCCTTGCATCACTTCTTGTGTACTCCCCGGCTGAAGAGTGTCGTCGTGAAGAACTGGCTGCCGTTCCGTGAAGCATTCCCTGTTGGTGATTAGCAAGTCTTCCTAGTGAAGGATTAAGTCTTCCGGAACACCTTTGGTCAGAGACGTGGTTGGATTTTCATGATTTTATGGACCGCCGACCAATTTCCGCAATGGGATTAAAATAGCCTAATTTTCCGACCGATATTCCGATTCCACGTGCCCAAGAAGTCCCCGAACAGTTCCAAGGTATGCTATAATTCTTCTGCCTATTCTAAGTCAATGCTCAACTGATTTTTATTCGTATTGTTGACTGCTTTTCGACTTTTCCACGCCCACGTGGTGTAGAAAGATTAGTTGAGTGTTATCTTTCTTAAATCTTATTTGGTTGTTCGTAATTGTAGAGCAAGAAGACCGATCTAGACCGTAAAGCACAGAACAGTCCAGAATTCCATCCGTTCCTGTTGTCCGTGTAGAGGTACTCGTTGAACATCATAAACCCTCGTTGAGGTAAAGTTCAGATTTGATTAGTCCTTCTTTATTACCTTTATTAACTCCTACACGTTGTGCTAGTTCTTGTTCTATAATTGAGGCTCTATTCTAAGACAGCCAATATTATTTAGGGTTTTTATGTTCACCATTTCAAATCTCAACACCTACCTTTCACCTGTACCTCTGCTGACATCCGTTGGCTCCAGTGGCAGTACAACGAGCTGCTGTACACCGCCTTAGCAACCCTGTAGCTATACGCCGTAGCTCAGCCGGAGAAAGTTTTCAAGTATATCACATCGAGTAGAGTAAGACTGTTTGGATTTTAGTTAGATTTAGATTTCATTTGTGTAAACCACCCTGTTTGTATCTAGTATTAAGTTAGATAAGGGGGTTTGACGTCATAGGTTTAGTTATTGCATTTAATTTAAAATTCCATTTTCTTTTCCAACCTTTCGATTTAAATAATTTCTTAATATATTACATTTTACATTTCATTCGTTTTAGTATTGAAAATACTTCTGGCCGCGTTTATATGGGACCCATCTTTGAAAAAACGACATGCTAGAGGCGATATGGAGTTCAATAACCTGCCTAATCAACTTGTCAACACGTAAGTCGTGAATAGAGCAAGGCCGTCCGAGGGCCGAAATGAGGTCTTATTAATGTGGGCCAACTATTTTATGGATATGGATGTTTAGTCTCTGAAAGCCGATATTATTATAAAAAAGAATATGCGTCAAGGCATGGGTTGTTAAGTACAGTTGGGCTGTTTTAATCTAACTCTTTCCGTATGAGAAGCAGGGGGCAAATTATACGTGAAAGAGCGGAATAACATAAATAATAAATTTAGACTAATGCAACTTTTTTCTTGGCGCGTAGGATAATGCGCACAAGCGATGCATTAAAGGGAATAATTAACTAAATCATTAAGTTCCAAAACATATAATAATTCGGGCTCATCGGATTTGCTGACATATTTTGATAAAAAATATGCTATTAGGACCTATATTTTTTTATATGATAATAATTTTTTTAATTAACAACTTAGGACAAAGAAAAAGCTTGCATGGTTTCCACCGCCAACGTAAAACAAATGAATTCAAGGCGGCGCCAAATAATATTTATTGGGATAAGTATTTAACGTTTAAATATTGTCGTAAATAATAATATATAATAATAATATTTCCGGACACTTATCTGTTTATATGAACTTTTTACCTTAAAAACACTCAAAGAATCACCTCCTGAAGTTTGGCCAGATACTTAATTAACATCCTGTATTTAAAAATGGCTAGCTAGTGATTTAGTAAGCTATGTTTATTTAAATAGGAAAAAAATAATTTCATAAAAAATAAACAAACCCATAATACAAATACTATACACCAATTAATTAATTTTAATTGTATCTAAAGGCACTTTAATAATTGAAAAATGGACAGGAGCACTTAAAAATAACTTCATAGAGTATACCAAATATGCTAAAAATAATAATTCCTATAAAAAAACACAAATGGCACATTAAAATCTGCATTATCTGAAATCAAACTATAGCTAAACGGCTAATAAAATAATAGAGACAAGACGCCGACATCTATAACAAGATGAGCAGTTTTTAATAATTATTCCGAGTTATTATTACATACTTGTTTTACAATTATTGTAATACAGTAGCATTCCTTCAAATAAATTTTCATTTAAGTATTGTTAATAAAGTCATATTAATGATTATAGCCCGTATGATTTCTTAAATAAATATTCAAGCGTGTTTTTATCAGAATTATATTTCAGGTCCAGTCCTCAATATTACATATCATTTTTAACAATGTAGTACATGCCATCTCATACTTTTGAGCACAAGGTTTAAAGAAGAATAAGAAGAAGAACACAATCTCTGCTCCTTCTTGCTTTGGTTGTGACACTCGCCGCTAACTTCATTGTGTTTTCTTGTGCGGCGAGTGCAAGGTTAAATTTTTGCCGTTTCGTTTAATTTAATCAATTTTTAGCGCTAAATAATTAGGAAAAGGTATCTGATGTGAGTATACATTGTCTAATTGTTACGTTGTAACCCTATATGTACAAAAACTACGACAGTATTGTTTACTAGGAGTAAAATAAAAAAACTTGTGGTCTAACCTTACATTTGAATACCATAAATAACGTTTTTTTAGCAGTTCTCTTACAGAATGGGCAAGTCTAAAAAGAGAAATAGGGATGAATCCTCAAGCGACTCTGAAAGGGAGTCCCTTGTAAAACGTGTAAAAAAGTTGGAGCGAGAATTACAAAGACAAAAGGCGCATAATTCCCGTTCTCGTAGTCGAAGTCGCCATCATAGTTCGATGCATCGTAATCGAGAGCGGCCAATTACAGATAACGAAAACGCAAGGTTCCCCTGAATGTGTAATTCACCGGTGCCGGAGTCAAATACGATAAAGGCGAGTATCGCATGCAGCGTTCTCAATCATATGCGTCAGAAAATGCGGCGTTGCCACGTGTAGTAGCAAATCAGTCGCGTAATGACAATAGCGTGTGTAACGTTGTGTCAGAAACTGATCACGATGTGTGTAGCATCAGCATCTACGATGGCGAACCAGATCATGATGAACTTGTCGTTCATAATGACGATGATGAACTTGTCGTTCATAATGACGTTAGCCTTCCCGATGACGTCATGGAATTGATAGGAGAAGACCCGAACAAAGCACAATCGAATGTTTTTTCTTTGCACGAGTCGTTGATCTCTAGATGGCAGGCAATTTTAGTAAATGGCCTAAAAAAAGAGGAGTGTGTAACTCTTCTTAATAAATATGAAACCCCAGCGAATCTAACACAGCTTATGCCACCAAAGCTTAATCCAGAGGTCTCCTCGGCCTTATCTAAAAATTATTTAATGACTGACTCCTCTCACCGTGAGGTACAAAACCATTTGGGAAGAGGAATAAGTGCTCTAGGCAAAAACATATCGTGCTTGCTAACTAATGTGGAACAGATTCCACACGAGTTTAGAAAGGACCTCCTTTCAAGTGCGCTAGACTCGGCTCGTATTCTTACAAACCTTTTTCATAGGATAACTACTACTAGAAAAAACTTGGTTGTTCCACACCTAAAAAATATGAAGGAAATCGCCGAAAAATGTACCACTTCCGAGTATCTGTTTGGAACAGATCTATCAGAAAAAATTAAGTGTATTAAAAGTATGGAGTCGGTGAGCAAAGAATTAAAATTACCAATCATGACAAAAAATACCCCGTTTTCAAGAAATCAGAGGGGGGGCGCTGTAAGTAGTAGGCCGAGTAGGCCTCTCCAAAACCGTTTTTCAGCTGGAAACACTTTAAACTCCTATCGCCCTTCCCGTCCCTTGGGGGAGACGGGAACGAGCAGAGGGCAAGCCCCAAGGAGCAGACATCAGACGGAATATCGGAGAACCAGTCAACAAACCAAATCGAGGAACAGTTATCAACGAAGGAATTAATGGTAAGTGTACCAAATTGCGCGGCCGCCTAAGACAATTTCACGAAAAATGGGTATCAATCACTACCAACCCGGTTGTCCTGGGGTGGATAAAAGGGTATACTTTACCTTTTGTTAGTAAACCCTACCAACTTAATCGTTCTCATAAACAAAAGTTCTCCAGCATTGATTATAAGCAAATAGAAACGGAAATCGCTAGTTTAATCAAAAAAGGTGTGGTACAAAAATGTCTTTCCTTACCAGATCAATTTTTATCACCAATTTTTCTTGCAGACAAGCCAAATGGTAAAAAGCGACTAATTCTAAACTTAAAACAGTTAAATACTTTTCTCAACCCTCCTCACTTTAAAATGGAGGATACTAGAACTGCATGTCGGCTAATTCAACCCAACTATTTTACAGCCACAATTGACCTCAAGGATGCTTATTATTTGGTGTCAGTAAATAAAAAACACAGAAAATACTTAAGATTTTCTTTTAATACGTCAATATATGAGTTTACTTGTTTACCGTTTGGCTTGGCAACAGCGCCTTATACTTTTACTAAGCTTTTAAAGCCAGTTATCGAATACTTCCGTTCCAAGGGAGTATTATGCGTTAACTATTTGGATGATTTTTTGATCTTAGGCACACATTTCAAGGAATGTTGTACAAATGTTAATCTTGTTGTAAACGTCTTAAGTTCTCTGGGATTTATAATAAATGAGGAGAAAAGTGTATTTTTTCCTAGTATCCAATGTAAATTTCTGGGTTTTCTGTTCAATTCGAGTAGAATGACAATGGAATTGCCACAGGAGAAACGGAAAAGACTCTTAAATCTATAAAATCATTTCTACTCCGAAAAAGTTGTAAAATTATCCATTTTGCACAACTCCTAGGCCTCTTAAATGCGGCGTGTCCGGGTATAAAATATGGTCGATTATATACTAAAACACTGGAAAGAGCCAAATATTTAGCCTTAAGGGCTAACTACGGCAACTACAAATCTAAAATGAAACTTTCAATGGAAGTTAAACACGATTTGCGCTGGTGGTTGGAAAAACTTCCACGGGAAATGAATGTACTAAGAAAAGAAAATTTCCTAATTGAAATTTGCACGGACGCAAGTTTGTCAGGCTGGGGTGCATATTGTCAGGGTAAAAGTGCTTGCGGGTGGTGGTCTTTAACTGAATCAGAAGATCACATAAACTTGTTAGAACTTAGAGCTATTTTTCTGGGATTAAAATGCTTTGCGGGCAACCTCAAGCACTGCAATATCCTTATACGTACCGATAATACCACCGCTCTTTCATATGTCAACAAGATGGGAAGTGTTAAATTCCCCAAACTTAATAACCTGGCAAGAAGCTTATGGAAATAGTGCGAAAATAAGAATATATGGATATTTGCATCATACATTCAATCCAAGGAAAATTGGCAGGCTGACCAAGCATCGCGAACTTTACCTAAGGAAACGGAATGGTCCCTAAACAATAATATTTTCAATGATATTACGCAGCAACTTGGTCAACCGGATATCGATCTATTTGCATCAGTTGCTAATAATAAATGTAAAAGATATTTTTCTTGGTACATTGACCCAGAATCGGAAGCCATTGATGCGTTCACAGTGTCATGGAGCAACCTAAGTTTTTACGCATTCCCTCCTTTTGCTTTGATCCTTCGGACCTTGCAAAAAATAATTAACGATAAGGCAACGGGTATTATGGTAGTGCCTTTTTGGAAGACCCAACCATGGTACCCATTATTCGTGAAATTAACAGTTGGCCACCCGTTATTTTTTGAACCTAATAATGACATTCTTTTGTTCCCTTATAGCAAAGTGCGACATCCAATGTGCAAAGATCTTATCCTGGTTGCTGCGAAGCTCTCTGGGAAGCATTCAGAAGAAAGGGAATCCCAGAAAGCGCAATTGGAACAATGGTAAAGTCTTTAAGTGACTCTTCCCTTAAACAATATAATTCAACTCTGAAATCGTGGTGGGGCTACTGCAGTAGACTGAATATCTCTCCGTTCACATGCGAAACATCTGACGTGATTTCTTTCCTTCAGGAGGTTCTCGATACAACTAGCAATATATTTGGGTCCTTCAACTCTCACCGCGCTGCGTTGTCACTTGTTACGTCAAGAAACTTAGGGAAAGACCCTGACCTAAAAAGATTTATGAAAGGAATTTTTAGGCTTCGACCTCCGAAACCTAGATATACGTGCACATGGGATCCGGAAAAAGTTTTAACTTTTCTTCGAAAATTATGATATAGTCCCTTTGAAAAACTTAACATATAAGTTAATAATTTTATTAGCTCTGGCCACAGCACAGAGAATTCAAACCCTGTCAGTAATTAAATGCTCAAACATTCATTTTTGCGATTCAGGGGCAAAAATTTATACCCTAGATTTGTTAAAAACGTCCAGGCCTAACGCTCCGCAAACCTGTCTGAATCTATGTTTTCTACGCGAAAAGCCAGGCCTTTGCGTAGCTACAATCCTCAAAACGTATTTAAAAGTTTCGAAGACACTCAGGCCGGATAATTGTGACAATTTATTCATTACATACGCAAAACTTCACAAAAAAGCTTCAAAACAAACTTTAAGCCGTTGGATAAAGGGAGCTCTGGAGTTGGCTGGGATAGATTCATCAGTGTTTAAAGCGCACTCGACGCGACATGCTTCCACATCGGAAGCATTTAGAAAAGGACTTACGATTGACACTATTAGAAAATCCGTGGGCTGGAGCGATAAGTCGAAGGTCTTTGCTAAATTCTACAACAGACCTTTGTCAGGGGCAGAAAGCTTCCTTCAAACAGTTTTTAATGCAGAATAATATCTTTTTTGTCTTTTTTTATTTTGTTCGATTTATTATGTTCGTAAAAATTTTGCTGGAATTTTGCTGTTTTTTTTACTTTGTTTTTTTTTAGGTTATGAATATGTACTGTATTAACATATTATATATTTCTTTTAATTATGTATGTAGGTATACATAAACATAATAATATACTGTTCATTTCAGCTTGATTTTTAGTTCCCCAAAAACGTACTTGAGTTAATAATAATTTTACTGGCCAATTAATAAATCTTTAAACATCTACATTGTTAAAAATGATATGTAATATTGAGGACTGGACCTGAAATATAATTAATCGATCAAAAGAACTTACCTGAAGTTCGATCGTAATTATATGAAGGTCCAGTCCGAAAATATTACATCCCACCCTCCCTCAACCAATTGGCAGTAAAATTATTAAAATCTTTAAAACCAATGAAGTTAGCGGCGAGTGTCACAACCAAAGCAAGAAGGAGCAGAGATTGTGTTCTTCTTCTTATTCTTCTTTAAACCTTGTGCTCAAAAGTATGAGATGGCATGTACTACATTGTTAAAAATGATATGTAATATTTTCGGACTGGACCTTCATATAATTACGATCGAACTTCAGGTAAGTTCTTTTGATCGATTAATTATTAAATGATTAAGTAGAAATAGTTAATATTTAGTAACTTCGTAAGTGTTATATTTTAATATAATTATGGATTTAATAATTAAATAATTATCTTAAGTTTGAATTGTGGTAAACTTGTATGAGTTTCAATCATGCATATTTAAAATCTTAGGGAAGGCAATATAGACTTTGGGCAGGAGAACTCAAGAGAACGACTGTGTAATTAGTAATTAAGACTTTACAATTTTTTTACTTGCCATTTTCTTGTCGTTCACGTTGCACGTTGACTCTTTGTTGTGTCACACACAATCTGAATTTCGGATATGATGCAGAACTGATAAATTGGACCAAATATATTAATTGCAGGTAATCAAAGACATATTTTTGTTAACTTTGCAAACATTTAAGGCATGCAATAATTTTAAAAAATTCTGACGTGAGATTTCTTTATAATTCTTGGAAGTCTTGGATGATAAAGATTTGAATTATTATGGGCCTATTTTGTTTAAGAAGCTAACAAATAATTTCAAAAACTCAACTACCAAAATATAATGGTAGCAAATTTTTAAAATCATGCATAGCTATAATGTTCTATATTAATTGAAATTACTGAATGTAAACTAGGTATAGTTGCTGCAATTGATAATATATTTTGTTGGTTTTTCATATCACACAACATTTTCATCATAACAAAAAACCGTCAATACCGCTACTCATATTATGGGCACCTATGACTTAAATCTCATAATGATGTTTAAAAATACATAGGTATACATACTATGAGTAGTGGTTGTGACGGGTTTTTACTAGGTATGATGAAAAGAAGCTGCAAACTAAGTTATCGTGGAACTATATTTTAATTTATTTTTATCTACAGTAACTATTACTTATATTTTTTACGGCGAATTTAAATTTATGGACCGTCCATAAATTTACACCATAAGTTCGAATATTGGTTAAACCTGGAAATACCCAGGTAATAGCCCGAAATATGCAAAAGAGGAAGTGAGTTTAGGTTAGATTAGAATTAGGTTTTAGTTGGTTTTGCATTAATAAAAATATAGGCCTAATCTAAACTTAACCTAAAGTGACCTTTTTGCATATTTCTGAACTCCTACGTGGGTAACCCTACGTTTAACCAATATTCAGGCTTTTTACGGTAACATAATACTCATTCTGATTGGTTTAATCTGGCTCCATAATGAAACTGTGGGTTCAAGGTGCTATTATCATACCTCACATTTCTATAGTGTCGTGACCGTGATCGTGACCATTCATGAATCCGTACACGTTCATCTCCATCATTAATATTTTTCTTACTAAATTCTTCACTTTTATAAAAAACCATCACGATAAAAATCCAATATGAAAATACTAATACAATATCACTATACGTATCTGGAATATATTTGCGAATGGCAATTAGCGATACGTTAGACTGCCGGAGTGCTGACGTCACGAATGTCAAATTGCTTTCCAAACAAGCTTTAGTTCTTTTATATTTCTATTGAGCTCTGCCAAATGACGCCATAAGTTAATATAAAATGTAAAAAACAGGTGATTGCTGACCACCGCCGACTTTTGTGTCTGGTATTTTCAATACGCCTATGATGGTTGCGCATGTTGCAAAATCTGTGAATTTTTTTATACATATTTAACTTTTTAATGTTTTAATAAATTGCTTAAATATTTTTAGTAGTATTATTTACAGTCTGGTCTCATAGTTAAGTTAGAGTCACTTAAGTTTAACGAGTTATAGCATATTTGAAGTTCATGGTAGTTGCACTCAACAGTTCGAGGTTAGCGTTGAAGTCTACTTAATAGTTACGTCTTTATTGCCGAGTTCATAGAGTATAATCTCGTGGCGCCCTTAATTAATATCTTTGAACCCCGACCACCCGGCTGTTAAAAATTAAAAAGCTAGTGGCCTCTATGCAACTCATTCAGATTAAGTAAACTTTGTGTTTTATTGAACTTCAAATTAGAAAGGGCGTGGCAGCGTAGCTTCAAGAATACATAGTTTCCATGAAAGTCGTCACTTTATTTTTTTGCCAGTAGAGGGGTTTATACTCCCACCACACGGTGGAGTACCACACATTTTTTTGACAGGAAGTTTTTTTCGTCCAAAAATTTTAATTTTTTTTTTCTCAAAAACGGTTAATGTTTGGTATAGAGTGTTTAATATCAAAATTCATTAAATTTTACAGAGAATATAACTATGTATTAAAAAATGGGGACACCCATTTAAAATAAGAAAGTTGTCACCAACTTCCGGTATTTCTGGAAGTGCCGTATTGAAAATATTTTCAATCGATAGATCTCGTTTGAAACAATTTTTTTTGATTTGCTTTGGTCTGTTGTGCAAAAAATCTCCGATCTGGATATTGTAGTTCTCTAAAAACTTCTAATACACGCTCAGCCTGGGACACCCTTTGTATAATAAAATAACTGAGTGTAAACAGAAAAAAAAACTGCCTGATCATATAATGTACTATAAAAATATATTAAAGTTTAATATAATTTCATAAGGAAGAAGTAATATATCATATTTTTCGAAAATAATGTATGAGGTAGTGAAGACATTTGTTTCGCTAGTTGAAGGCTTGGGCTAAATTTTTTATTATGTCGGTAATAAATTGGAAAAAAGATGACAGAAAAAGCTACCTTGGAATGCGTGGAAATTTGTTTTTCCTATGTGGCGTTTATTTCGTTTATTATGTTTTTATGTGAAATACCGGGTGCGTCTCGAAAGTGGCTTACCTCTAACTTTTTTATTTTTTCGGACAAAAAAACGAGATTTGGTATGTTAGTATGTGACATAAATTAGGAATGACTGACGTATTCAATTGTTTTTGGTCACTTCCTGTTTCACCGGAAATGACTACAACTTTTTTTTTTAAATAGCACCCTGGGTATTTTTCTACTTTATTCGATAGAAAATAACATGAATATAATGACATATCATATGTCAGCTTTTGACATTTTCGCTTAAAATAAAATCGTGCTTTAAATTTCAGTCTAGAGTGCCATGGCTGTAAACATTAATTTTCAATCAGAAAGCCTTCGAAAAATAGTTTTGATCGTCTAATGTTTTTCGTGTTTTGTGCAGGCCGGTTAAAAGATGCCCAAATCGTACTTTTAATCATATCTCAATTTTTTCAAATGGAATGAGGGTGGCTCATTAGCATATTTGAAAATATCATTTTTTTACTAATAATTTGATACCACACACTAGGTAGTTCAAGTCAAATTTTCGTTATGAACCGCAAATTATAATTTCAAAAAAAAAACATATGCGAAAATGTCAAAAGTTATATACGTCATTCTAATCAGAGTGTTATTTTTTATCGGATAAGTTAAAAAAATACCGAGAGTGTTATTTAAAAATCAAAAGTTGTAGTGATTTCCGGTGAAATAGGAAGTGACCGATAACAATTAATTACGTCAATCAATCCTGATTTATGACTTATACTAACATACCAAATCTCGTTTTTTTAACTGAAACAATAAAAAAGTTATAGGGGTGAGCCACTTTTGAGACGCACCCTGTATAGATTTTTTTAGATTGCAGTATTAATATAATTAATTTTTTCAGTTTATAATTAAAATAGAGTTTGATATTCAATGAGATAACCAAAAGGCCTAGAATTTTATTTTTCAAAATTATGCAAAAATATTTTTTTTTGGAAATGAAATTTACTGTATGTTCCAGGGTTCAATATGTCTATTAAAAAAAAATGCTGAGTATTTCGCCACTGAAGTAAAAAAGAGTTTTTTGTGTATAAAGCCACTGCCTTAAAATGCAAACGTAAATGTCCGAATAGTTATTCGGGAAACTTCAGCAGCATATTCTGCAAATAATAGTAAGAAAAAAGGTTCGTTTAAATGTATTTTCTAAAATGTTTCGTTTTGGAGAGTTACAATTTTATTTCGTTTTTTTTCCAAATAATTTCTGAACCATAGCCAATATTTGGATACAAATTGGTGTCTCGGTGGTATGATAAATTTGATTTCGATGTCAATATGACCCCTACTTATAGGGGGCCCTACATGACTTTTAACTGTTTGAAGAGTAATAACTTTTTGTCCGTACATGTATAAGATTACTGAGTCAAAAAATATACATTTTCTACATAAAAGAGTAAATTGTCTCTTGGAAAAAATCGCTACGAGCAACCGTTCTCAAGATATTCAAAATGGGAATAGACAATACATGTTATTATTGACAAAAAATAAACATGTTGAGTAGATAGTTATTTGCGAGGGGTGTCTCACTCGGGTAAAAAATGTACAGGTACTGCCAAAATATCCTTCCACTGCTAAGCGACTGCCAATGACTATGAAGAAGACTGCCTATGACTGCCATGTAATTATTATGGGCGACTGTCATAGGACTGCCAATGACTGCCAGCGACTGTCAAGAAAATGTACAGGTAATTCCAATAGTGAGACACCCCTCGGTTATTTGGTTGAAATGATAAATTTGGGAGCTTTTTATTTTGTTAAATTAATCATATAATTTTTCTTCGAAAAAATTATGATAAAACAGTTTCTGTTTAACCTTTTGATACAAAAATATTTCAAATATATTATTTATCATGTCAGTCTAGCAACTTCCTAGTCAACATGTTCAAATGGTGTTAGTTATGACATGTATTAATTATTTAAATTCCAAATATCTCGAGAACCATTACTAATAATGATTTTTAACAAGAGATATTTTTTACGTAGAAACGGCGAAAATATACATTTTTTCACTTAGTAGTTTTATACAGCTACAGACGAGAAGTTATTATTTTTCAAAGCACTTAAGAAATATGTAGGTAGCGCCCTCTATAAGAATTAGAAGTCGTAGAAGTCGCAAAAAACTCCCGAACGCCAATTTTCATCCAAATATCGATATTAGTTCAGACGTTATTCGGAAAAAATCAAAATCAAAATAAAATTTCTACACCCTATATCTCCGAAAAAAAAAACATTTTAAGACATAAGTATATACGAACTTTTTTACTTATTTGTATCTGCTACAAAAATTATGTCAAATCGTCTGCACCCACATATAGAAAAAATCCTCCCAGAATCGCAAACGAGCTTTCGCACCAACCGCGGGCTTTCGCACCAATCGTTGATTCCATATTCTCCGTCCGCCAACTACAGGAGAAAGTAAATGAGCAGCAGAGTAAACTTTATGTTGCATTCATACACATTGACTTAACGAAAGCCTTCGATTCTGTAAACAGAGATGCACTTTGGGCAATTATGCAAAAGTTCGCAGTACCCAACAAATTCCTTACAGTGTGTAAAAGCGTCCATAACAACAAGTCGAGAGTATCACATTATGGGTCACTGGGACTTCCTGAGAAATACAGGAGTTAGGCAGGAATATGTCTTAGCTCCTCTTCTATTCAACATATTCATGGAAGCGCTCTCTATTATAGTGGACAGCAAGCTACAGGAAAGAGGAATAGGTGTTAGATAGAGGTATGATGAAGGCGGTCTGTTCACCATAAAAAGACTCAAAAACACGTATAAAATTCATCACAGAACTTCAATATGCTGATGACTGTCCTCTAGTTGCAAAAAAGTTACAGCATTTACAAGAAATGCTGAAGAGATATACTTGAGCATACCAGGCCCGACATATACCTGAGCATTAAAGGCCTTAACCTAAACTGATAAAATTAAAATCATGTGCACTCCCCCCGGAAAATCATAGCAGTGCTATAAAAATTGGAGAAGAACTACTGGAATATGTAGCGGAATTCAATTACCTTGGCAGTTTGATTTCGGAAAAGGCAACTATCGACTCTGAAATTCAACAAAGAATTAGCAGCGCCTCAAGAGCATTCTGGAAATTAAAAGACAGGGTTTTCTACAATCATGACTTGAGCACAAAAACGAAACTTGCAATGTACCGAGCAATAATAATCCCCACCACGTTATATGGAAGCGAAACCTGGGTGCCGACATCGACACATGAACGCATTAAACAAGTTGCAACAGAGACACCTTAGACAACTCTTAAAAATTAAATGGTTCTACCATGTCTCATAGGTATCGTTCCTTGAAAACGCTAACTGCGAGAGTATTGAAACTATGATTACAAAATCCCGCTTAAGATGGGCTGGTCACGTATGCAAAATGCAATAAAACTGCATACCAAAATATCTGCTTTACGGTGAGCTTGTAGACGGTAAGAGGACGCCGAGTGGACAACTCAATAGGTGGATATTTTCCACGAAAACTTAAAGGGAATAAGCATGCAGCATCAGTGGGAAGAAGCAGCGCACAATAGAACGCAATGGAGAAGAACTGTGAAGTCAGTTAACAGCGATAACCAAAACGTAAAGAGGCAACACAGCAATAAGATTTTTGAATGACGGGAGTGCGGAAGAATATATCCGGTATTTGGAAGAATGTGTCATGTATGGTACTGGAATTAGCAGTAGCATAGGGCACTTAAAACGCGCGCAAAAATATTAATGTACCATTTTTTCTTACTTTTCTTAAAGTACTCTTTGTATGGAAGTCCTGTCAAAGTTTTCATCATACTTTATTTCAATAAATATTCTACGTAGAACAGAAACCTACTCTTAAAAGTTTAGGAAATTTCCTGCAATTGTCGAAGTATCTGCAAAATAAGGCAAAATATTTAAAATCGAATCGAAGGTGAAAGAGCATTAAGCTGTTCTCAGTTATATTAAAAAATTCCATCGTTCCGCGAAAATGTTATTTATCACAGTCGGTGAAGGCGAGTTATAGAGAAAATTGTATTAACAGAAGGCGGGTGGAAATAACGAAATTATATTTGACAAGTTAAATGAAGTGTGTATCAGCAGACATATCCTGGTTAATGGATCGATACGTCCCATGATGGTAATTTCGCGATTATGATTTATCGCTCTTAGAATGATTTATGATAATATTCCGAGATATTTTAGATATTTAGAACAAATGTCATTGGCGTTCAATATGTGTTCATTTAGGTGTCGAACAGGTAGATTAAAAAGGGCAACATAAAAAAAACGTTTTATGTTATTTTGCAGATTTGAAGCCGATATACAGGGTCAATCTTAAATAAGTGCAAATATTTTCAGGGGTGGGATATTTCGACCCCAGGAACACGTCTATGATGTTTTTTGCAAAAAAAAAATGTTGAAAATCGTTTATTTTCTTTTAAATTTTTCTGTATATTTTTGGAAAACTTTTTAGAACTGCCTGTTCACAACAAAATCGGAAATACTCTGTATTATAAAGTGCAGAAATACTTGTTATGCCATTATGATTAATTTATCTATTTTAGTATTCACATAATAAATAACTCTAGAATAAAACACACCCTTTTTTACATCTCTACTTAATACCTCTAATATTGAACACATAAAACGACTGTTTTCAGTGTAATAAATTGTTTTAGCTCGATTTTAAGTGTCTTACCTTGTCAGCACAGGCCAATATCTACCCGATGTTTATTTTTCTGACGGTTTGCGTCTATTAAAATAATGTATTTGGAATTCAAAATTTCTACCTACCTATACATCTCCTTGTACTCCACAGGGAATATATTGCAATTTTTCAAATAAGAAAATAATGAGCTTTTGACGTAATACGTAATATCTCATTAGAGAAAGACAATCTGATTAGAGATCGATAGTTATTATCGATTATTGCGTACAGTATTATAAAAACTCCATTTCAACAACATGTAACAATATAAAAATATAAGTATAAACAAACTGTATCTATCCACTTTTTATCATTTACGCGTTTTCAAACCATAACTGTCTACCGCCTACAGAGCCTCTACAGTAAAGCTAATAAAACCCGTAAAACAGCTGAAACCTCAGAATGTTTTGCAATTTATATGAATATGTTTTTAGGTGCTTTTAAGTTGATATAATTCATTTTTATTTATAGTTTAAAGAAAAAAATCGCTTTAACGCAGATTGCCTTTCCAAATAGATATATCTGTCAAAAGTCAAGTCCTAAAACAATAAGCCAATAAAAGTAAACTTTTACCAATAAAAGTAAACTTTTACCCCATATATCGACATAAAAAAAGTGCAATAATCTTAAATAAGGCGATTTTACAAAGATAGATTTTATTAGTAAATGCGTACGTTTCTTAAGTGCTTAAGGAAATGGGAAGATATTGGTTTTCCATGTTCTGTGTTGTGTACAGATAAGGCAGGACTTGCACGTTAAGAATATAATAAATAGGAACTTAATAGCACAATATTCCCTTTAAATATCAGAGGTAAGCTTTTTCTATTTATTGTGTGGGATTTTGCAAGACCCTTTGGGTGGCGTGTATACATACCATTTCGGTGAAATTTTCAGTTAAAAAATATAATATCTTAATAACGGTACAACATCGGTAGTAGATTAAAATTAGAGGAAAGAAAAATCATTTTTTTAATTTTGAAACTTAAATAACTCGGTAATTTTGGACTTATTTGAAAAACGGTTAAGAGAAAATACGTTTCTTTTATCGAGCTGTCCGAAGATTGGACATCAGACAAAGAAATTTAATGTCGCATCGAACAACCTCGGCAGGCATTCATGAGGTTTCGAAAAGTAATTGTCTATTCTGATTTTGACCGTAACCTCAGATTAAGATTCGCAGTGTTACGTGTGGTCGGTGCTCCTTTATGGTATGGAAGGTTGGGCATTGAAAGCAGCTGCCATTAATAAACTAGAGGCTTTCGAGATGTCTTGAAGATACCTTGGACAGCTAGGTTCACTAATGAAGAAGTTCTGAGACGTGTTAACAAACAGCGCGAATTGTTTGGATTGATTAAAAAGAAAAAAACGCATACCTGGGGCATATTATAATGCGGAACCCCAAATAACAATTTTTGCATCTGTTGATCGAAGGCAAGATCGAAGGCCGAAGGGGTATCGGAAGGAAGAAAATGCCTTGGCTGAGGAATGTTAGACAGTGGCCTACACGATGTACAGGGTGGCTCGAATTCGACGCTCATCATTGGGATTTCGGAAACCGTAAGAGATACAGGATCGGTTAAATGGAGGCAAGGTTGCACAATTTGATGCTCAATAAAATGCCGTATTGCAATTTTATTTTTGCATAAAATATCCTGGTGATGGAATTTTCTGTACGAAACGTCGGCAAATATCAAAGTGACTATATATAGTGTTTTAAGAGTGATGAAAGGATTTAATTAAATTGAAAAAAAAATCAGGTCCGTATTTAAAAAAATTAAGTTGATGATGGTCGCCAAAAGCCAAAAGGCCAGAGTCAATATTTAATCACACAGAGTTATAGAACAGAAAAAGTGGCCAAGAAAATGTGTTTTTCATTTTAAGTTATCTTAACAAATAAAGCCAGGAAACAATAGAAAATAAAATTGAAAATTCCGTTTTTTTTTCGAATATATTCGGAAGTATTCGGAATTTTACAAAATGCAATACGGTATTTTATTTAGCATCAAATTGCGCAACTTTGCCTCCATTTAACCGATCCTGTATCTCTTACGGTTTCCGAAATCCCAATGATGAGCGTCAAATTCGAGCCACCCTGTACAGTAAACACCGCCAGGAACAGAAAAGCGATGGAAAATGTTATCGCAAACATCCATTAATAGATTTGTACTAGAAGAAGAAGATCGAGATCTACAAGCCATAAAATTATTTGCACTTATTTAAGACTTACCCTGTATATAGTAGTTATGATTATACCTGTTTAATTATCTTTCTGTTTTAAATCACATTGTTTTATGGAGTAGTTTAGGCTTTTGCGGCCATCGTTTGAAGAAATTTGGTTTTTCGGGTTATTAGGCCGTCCTTACACTTTCATACTACTTTCATACAGTTTCATACTGGATTAAGGATTATCTGGTTAGTTCATAGTTTGTACAATAATTATCCATATATTGATGGTAGAGCTACAAGGATAATATGTATCTGAAATTAGTAATAAATAAATTTGAAAGATAAAGAAATGCGTATCATGTTTAGCATAATTATGAACACACAAAATTTAAAATGTTTTTATCCAACAGCCACTACTTATACAGACATTACTCACATGTGTACATGCATATAAAATAAATAACAACACACGCGTGAGTTTTTGAAGTTATTCCAAACTAGTGTGTTATAACTTCAAAGTCACGCCATTTTATAGAAATTATTAAGCTTTATTCATAAATTACTAATTCAATTATTTATTTAAATTAACATTATCATTAAATTTAAATTATTTTTTTTGTAGATTCAGAAATGGTAAAACCTTGTATGCCTCCAGATGCTGTCCCTCCACTGCTTGAAATAGGCTCTGTCATTACAACGGCTCGTTCTGGAACACTTAAAGCACCTTGAATCTTTTTCGCAATCTCGATTTTATTGTTGATGGACTCTTCGATATATCTTCCGCAACCGTTGCAGATCGCCATCCTTCGTGTCTTTTTAACGTTGTCATGTTCACTCCTGCATTTGCCAGTAATGTAGCGGATGATCTTCTCATACAATGGCCAGTGTACTGCTCAGGATGCTGTAGGCCCAAGTACTTGCGGAAGATCTTCCTGAATCATTTTTAGGCGTCGTCGCGTCGGTTAGAATTGCTTTCTCACGTTTCGCTAGCACGAGTGGCTAGCATCCTCAGGGGTGTGTTTGCTCCGACTGCTCACACTAGACTGATCTAGTGTGACATCAGTCTAGTGTGAGCGGTCGGAGCAAACACACCTCAGAGGATGCTAGCCACTCGTGCTAGCGAAAGGATAGGAAGCAATTCTAACCAACGACAGCCTAATAACCCGAAAAAACAAATTTCTTCATATTGTTTTAGTTAAAAATAATACACTTTTACTACACATCTTTTTAATAACTAACTTTGACACTCGTCGATACAATGTCAGCGCGCGCCAGTATAATACAGCATTTTTCATATAATTCATAAGGAATTTTCTTATTCAAATACCATCAATAAAATATATTCTGCGTCAAAATAAATCCAAGATAAAAAATTTAAAATTCAACCATATAGGTATAAAGACATCAAGCACTTATTCCACGATGATTTAAATTATCACAGTCGGTAGAGGCGAGTTTTAGTCAAAAATTGTATTAAAATAGATTGGTGAAAATATACAAATTATATTTGACAAGTTAACTGTAATTTAGCGATTATAATTTAGGTATATGGCTCAAATTTATTTATAGTGTTCCCATGAAAATATTAAGATATAGTCTCATTTAGGCGCAATAAGTTTAAATGTGTTAAATATAGTGTAGTTTGGAAAAAATTCACAGTCCTTTACAAAGATGTAACCGGGGGGGGCATTGAAAATGATGAATAAAAACGTAAAAATATGATTAGTGTTAATATGAGGGTATTACATACATATGATTAAATAACGAACTTAACAAAAAACAACAGATTTAAAGATTCACTGAAAAAGTAGTAATGTTAAAATTAAATAAAACATTATCAATAATAATTATGCGATCGTACCTATCCGTAAAACAAGCAAGCAAAAAAAAGAATTCTTACGGAAAGTTACACTTTACGATATAATTTTTTAACTGTTAAAGGCAAACCCCATTTAAACACAAAACTTTCTAATACCTACTACTGTATCTAAAATACTTTTTTTTAAATTACTAAATTCTTAGCCACGCTTCTGTTTTTCTTGTCTGTTGTGCGTCACGTCACAGATTAACAGGCCCACGTTTGCACCACAAGGCGATGCTGCAGACCACTAGGTAGACCGGTCGTAGAAATTTATGTTATACAACTTGTAGTCAATCTACACAAATATTATGAAAAACTTTTTTCTTTTAAAGTGTGTTCAGATTTTGTAAAAAGTATAAGTCAAAATCGCAAAACTTAAATTTGATATGAGTTTCTTAGTTTTTAACTAATATAGTGGCGAATTACAAAAATTCCTTTTCAATGAAAATTAATGAGTTTAATAAAATAATTTAATAAATTACTAGCTTTTTCTCGCGACTACGTTCGCGTTACACCTCGAATCGTTCATGCATTGATTTAAATGATTTTTTACTTCTTTATAGAGGGCTAGTGAGCATAGATGTTTTTGTTTTTCATCTTTTTTTATTTATTAAGAGCACTAATACTCTCTTTATAGGTTATTTTTTATTCTTTGAAGGATAATTGAGGAAGATATATTTCGTTATGATGTCACTAAATAAACCCTTGTATAAAATTTTATACTGTCTGGTTTATAATGTTATAATATTGCATTTTCGTACAGCAAACTTTCATTCCCTATTCTACTCTCTAAGGGTATAAATTTCATAAATTCGCTTTACCTTTGTGCCCATTTTTATGTGTATAATCCAGAGGTCACCAAGTTTTATATAAATTTTTACTAACTTTACCCATTTGGTTGATGAATTTAAAAAAATTCTTCTAATTCTTTTTGTAGGATTTCATTCTTCTAGACCAAATAGTAAGGAATTTTCTTACAACAAACTGTTCCGAGATAATTTTACTCTCTAAGAGGATGAATTTCCTAAAATCGCTTTGTGTAGCTAATTCACTAATGTCGTTTAAACGAACCTTTGTGCTAATATTTATGTATGTAAAGCTGGCGGCATGAACTTACTCTAAAATATCTAAAAACGTAATATATAATCTAACTGACACACCACTGACAAAGACAAATAATTTATATCTGGAGGTATTGTGTGTAGGTGTTTTTCAGGCATGTTTTAGTATTTAGTCGTTTTACACAAAGAAATAGCCATTAAGCACTATAAAAATACTTCATAACAAATCTACACATATATACCTTTCATTTAAAGAAAGAATCATCAAGATTGGCAAAGCGGTTTCGGCGGGATGGATGCAACAAAAAAACCCTTTGAGCTTTTATATATGTATGGATTAATTATTTTTCCAACATATTTTACTTTGCAAATTTTTATAAATATTCAGACTCGCTAATATCGTACTCCACCGTGTCCAGCCTGTTTAGCCAAACGTAGGCCGATTCCTCTTCGGCTGCGTCGTGACCCTGGCCGAAGGAAGAGTCTTGAAGACGCTCATCCGCGCATAGGAATAAGTTGACTGCGTAGCGTATTGCGTATTAATCGATTCTGAAATTTTCTATCTCGGTATAACATGTTACGCAAGTTTATTATTTTAATCTCGATTTTAATAGATAAATGTGTGAAATGCCACCTGAATATCTTCCGCCATGACATGTTTTTACTTTTTTGTTATGGTAAAGTGATTTGTATAAACTTTATTCAATAACGTATATTTTCCTCCATTTGTGATTTTTTAATTTTAAGCGAAAATTAAGTATAACATTTTAGGAAAAAGAAACACTGTAATATTTAAAAGAATAAGAAGAAATTAGTCTTATTTTGAAAGGAAAATATAGAAAAAACTCTTTCTATAGAAAAAGTCTTTATACTAACCAGAATCCGGTGACATATACGCGGTCTCACCGGAAACATTACTTATTACTTCGCATAACTTGAAGAATATCTACTTTTAATAATGAACACTTCAGAAATACACCAGTAAAAACATTTATTATTTGAGATTAAAACTCGAATTAAATTATAAATATTAGTTACCTATGTTGTTATAGCTTTTATAGGCCTGTTTAACGACTTAATAAGTTACCTAGCGAAAAAATCTGTGCGCGTACCTACCACTATTGTTACAGGTTAATTCGTTAAAGAAATATGTTACACAAGTTAAAAACGCTAAAATTTTAATGGTATTACTTGTGCATTATTGGCCTTATAATGTAATTTGTTGGAATTATATCTTCTTTAAATATAATTAGACTTTTTAACGACTTTTAAGTTACCTAGGAAAAAATCTGTGCACGTACCTACCAGTATTGTTACAGGTTAATTCGTGAAACAAATGTGTTACATATTATTCGTGGTATTAGTGGTATTATATTGGAATCAGCTTGGCATTAGTGGGGCATTATATGAGAAATTTTGGTATTTAATTTGTATTTTTGGCATTACTTTGGCATTAGTATACAGACATTTGTCAGCGGTTTACTCCTTGTAGATAATCAAAAAGTTTTTTGATAAAATTTGCTTTTTATGTCAGATCATTTCTATGAAAAATTACATTAGATTTTTATTAAAGACGCTGGGTAATTAAAACATTGACTAATAAAGCTTGTCCACTTTAAATAAGGGGTCACGAAATATCCTCCTTGGAGTGTTTGGGTTAAGGGGTGTATAATAAATTAATCGTTGTTTTATAATAAAAACCATAAAACATTTATTTGTGAGTAAAATAATGCAATGGTTGGATATCTCTCCTTTATAATTAGGTGACTAAAAATACACTAAAATAATTAGAAAAAAAATCTTGTACTTATTTAGTAATTACGTCAATATTAATTAATTGACTTTCTAGTCTATTTTATTTTATGTACAAATATATTATTAAATTTTAAGCATTAAGTAATAAAACACTTTGTGCCCTCTTATATCGTAAGAGGTTACGAAATATACTCCTGGTTACACCCCTTACAGAAAACAGTGTAAGGGGTGTAAATAAATTGTATAATCACTGTTTTTTATAATAAAAACTATAAAACATTTCTTATTTGTGAGATTAAAAAAACAAAACAATGCATTGGTTAAAATAAGTACATTCAATACATATGTATGTGTTATAACATAATATAGCCATTACTATTATACTATTATTATTAAAATAATATGTGTGTAACATATTTCTTTAACGAATTAACCTGTAACAGACATTTATATGCCCAGTATATTTTTGTTTAACAAACCAATCAGGAAAAATCCAAAACCTACCGTTATAGGAGGTATAAGATGATTAAACTTAACTTATGATTGATTAAACAAATTAATTACTACTGTCAGCTAGTTCAGCTACTGTCTAGGTAGAATATACCTAGAGTACCTACACCTACCTATGATGTAGGTAGATTAAAGCTTATTTTGACGTTACCTCCCACTTCGGTGTAAAGCTGAATTTTTCAGGGATGGAAGTACAGTACATGATATGGGGACCCTTATTCCGAAAGTAGTACAAAATTAGACCGGGTAAAAGGGCACTATCATCAAAAATCGATATATTAATACCACCGTATAGAGAAAACAAATACTTATTTTTTGATCCAGTACACACTAAAGTCTTCATAAGGAGTAATTTTTTATAATTATTTACGTAAAAACATTTCCATTAGCGCTTATGACCAAAAAAAACTTTAAACATGAATAATAATTTCAATCATGCGAAAATTTGGTTTAAAAATAGATTTTTTTTAATATAACTTTCATTTAACGAAAAACGAAGGCCTAAATGAAAAAAAGAAACAATTTAAAAGTTTCGCGTATGTCTTGACAAGGTATCAAAGCAAACATATATCAATAAACAATTAGCGATGTAATGGTTTTTGCGCGCGCTGGCCGACTGCCGCCGCTGCGCCGAGATTTCCTATACCCTTGTATATATGACGTCATGGTGTGGCAAATGTAGCATTTTAATTCGATTTGGGCTCCCTTATATAGGATAACAGAAACATTTTCAATGTTAAAAGAACATAGAACTCTTTTGTGTTAACTTACCTGTCAAATTTAGTATACATTTTAAAGTACATCTTTTGATTTCAAACAGAAATTATCAATTCATGGCTATATTTTACTATTCGTATCATATAACAGAAATGCACTTCTAACGGTTCTAGCAAACATCCTGCAATTGTCTCAATACGACCGACAAAAAAAGATTTTAAATCCAACCAAAAGCGAAAGGCATTAGGCTCTCCTCAGCTTTAATAAAAACTTCATTATTCTACAAAAATTTCATTTATCATAGTCCGTACAAGCGCGTTATAGACAAAATTGTATTACAGAAAGCGGGTGGAAATAACGAAATTATATTTGACAAGTTAAATGAAGGGTACATCAGCAGATATATCCTGGTTAATGGATCGATACGTCCCATGATGGTAATTTCGCGATTTTGATTTATCGCTCTAAGAATGATTTGTGATATTCCGAGATATTGAGGACACATATCATTGGCACTCGATATGTAGAAATGTGTCGAACAGCGGTAGTAGTAACTAAAAAATAGTAAAGCAGCATACAATTTTTTTTAATATTATTTTGCATGTTGAACACGATATTAATTGTATAGATATATTGATTTCAGTCAGAATTTCAATAAGTTATGATTATATCAGTTTAATTATCTACAGGGTGTTTCAAAAATCATGTGCCATCTCTCGTGGGGAGATTCCTTACGTAAAATGATATATAATTTTTAATTTAATATTTGTGGTTCTTCTGTTAGTCACTTTTATTAATTGGCATTAAACGGCCTACACAATTTTGATATCAAAAGAAAAAAAAAGGTGAGCGGCCCACGTTTTTTTAATATTCCAGTGATAACCCATATGCACGTCCCTGATGAATTTATCGACACTTTTTTAGCATTAAAATATGTAGCATTTATAGTAACTTTTACCCTCAAAATTTCATTCGAATCACTAAAAGTACCTGGAAGAAAATTATAATAAATCGAAAGATTATTAAGACTTTAACACTCTGTAGCTACGAAATAAAGCAGAATCGGACCTATGTTGATAAGAAAAATAAATCTTATTTTTACGTAAGGAATCTTAATACGATTTACTGATTTTAAACCACTTTTTAAAAATGTACTGGGCTAGGCAGAATTTATCCGTTTTATCATACAGCATCTTTAAAACCGGTGATATTGATAGACCGTTTCTTCTTTTTCAAGTACCGTCTCCTAACCGAGGTTGGTATCATCATTGCTATTGTTATTTTATTTGCGGCTGCTCTAAATAATTCATTCGATGTCATTCCATATCACGGTTCTTCTACCAAGGTTTTTCTACGTCCTCCTTGGATTTTTCCTTCCATAATATTTTTTTAGGAATTAGTATTTATTATCACTTCCATAATACTCTGCAGTATTAGTATTTAGGAAAAGTCTGCAGGCTGTAAAGGATTTATTTTCTGTACATTTTCCAAATATGCCAGATCAGTTATTGAATGCTATAAATGTAAGAGAAGATTAATATTGATGATGGAGATGATCATGGAGAAATAATAAATGAAAATAAGTTAAATATTCTATTACAAGTGGAATATGAAAGCAATGTAAGTACCAGAATATTTGAAGAAATAGACGAAAAATATGGTACCACTGTTTGGCTAATTTGAAGGAACATAATTTTAAGTCATTTAAATATTCCGAATAACAAGAATTATTGGACGGGGGTGAAGAACGTAGAGCCAATTTTATCCATTGTTTAATTAATAGCAAGTACTTAATTTTGTAAATTGTTTAGTGTTTAATAAATAC
Source organism: Sitophilus oryzae (assembly GCF_002938485.1). NCBI lineage: Eukaryota > Metazoa > Arthropoda > Insecta > Coleoptera > Curculionidae > Sitophilus > Sitophilus oryzae. The sequence goes on along the minus strand of NW_022146344.1, from coordinate 761,953 downwards.
ATTTTCTTTTTTGAAGCAGTGTGTTTACTTATCCACGAAATATATTTGATTTTTTAAAGATTCTCGAGTATTTACAGTGTACTTTTTGTAGAGAATATAACTGAGAATATCTTTGATAGATTTTTTTATAAGAAAATCATAATAGACTTGTCATATTGTGACATAACTTGTGATTGTTATGTTTGTTTGATCAGGACCGTATGATTTTAAATTTTCGCCAAAGGCTAAGAACATAGTGAAGCGACGAGGCTAGCGGCGAGCAAGCAGCGCGACATCGCGTCCAAGATAAACATGTGAAGGCAAGTACGAGTGGAACATAGTAAAGGCGATCTGCTCGGCTGGTTAGATTGAGGGCGAGATCAATTCAAATAATTTTGTTTTCGTAGCTCTGTCGCGCTGTAGAAAAAAATGAATCCCAAAAAATTATATATTTAGTATTTTTAAGAGAGATTTTATGGGACAGAAATATAGTAATCACCATAACCGGAAGATTTTAGATAAGTTATTGTAGCGTTTTTTAAACAACTACCACTGCGAACGGCAGCATTGCGAACGGCTACCACTGTGAACGGCAAGTCACCCTCGTCATACACTCAAAAAAACTCAAAGGATACACTTCCTGTATCAACATAACAGTCCTAGTATAACTGTCACAACAAAAAAACTCCAAACGTACCTAAAGTACCAAACAGGACAGTCTAACAACTGTCGATAGTAACTGACAACATTGAAGGTTCAGATGATGAAACATAGTAAATGCGATACTAAATAAAAATATTGGCATAAAAAATATTGGCATAGAAACCTGAAGGTAAACTAAACAATAAACGAGATGAGATTAACTCTAACGTACATAAAAATAACCCTAAATGTAAGTTTAGCAGCTCGCCCTAACAGTTATCGATAATCACAAAAACTTTTAAAATTAATTGCAATCAATTAATCAACACAAACAAAATCAAAATGGTCAAGTTGTGACCACCCAGTATAGTAAATGTATCAAAATAGTCTCAGCTAAGTATAACGTTTAAAATTTATATCAAATTTCAAACACCCAGAGATATAAACAAAATCAAAGTCGAAAATTTAATGCTTGTCCACCCTGTTTAGGGAAAATACAAACCAAAATGTCTGTAAATACAAAGCTTCAAACCTTATCAAATGTCAAACACCTTGAAATTTAAAAAAAATTTCAAAGTCACAAAAAAAATATTGACCACCCTGTATAAGGAAGTCCCAACAATAGATAAACTTTCAAGTTTATCTACCAAGAAAAAATTTTAAATAACTATTAAAAAAAATTTTAACCCCAAAGAAAATTCAGGTCCAAGCATTAAATCTTGACCGCCCTGTATATCAGGTTCAAAAATATATCAAAATATCACAAATATGAAAACACACAGCTGACACATCTCCGTTATATGAAATTGTCCAAATTCGATAGACCCAAATAATAATAAATAGAAATATCAAAAATAAGAAAGAGAATAAAAACTTCAGTCTTAAATCGTACCAACAAAACAACAACTGTTTCCTCCCCTGTATCATGCCAAAAAAAATTAAACTACAAAAATTAATTTAAGAAAATTAATCAGGAAAATTGTCAGACTCCAGTGAAATACATTACGAGTAAAAAATACAAAACAGACTGAATAATATAGTTTCGAATTTTCTCGAGGACCCACGTTGGGCGCCAAATTATGTGTAGCGTTTTTTAAACAACTACCACCGCGAACGGCAGCTTTTCATCGGAGAGCAGTCGTGGATAAGGTATTTCACTGGAAAGAAAACTAATTAAGAACAATAAACAAAAAAAAATAGATATTGGGCGCCAGGCATGTACAGAGAAAGAAAACACAGTTGTATATTACTTAAAACTAATGACTATAATTATTCATGATGAATTCTGATGGTAAATAGCATTGTACAATTTTAATAATTATTATAGTGGTTATTTGTTGAGTAAAACTATGTATGTAAATAATATTAAATATGTTCTATGAAAAGACTATGAAAAAATACAATGCGTGTAACGTTATAGAAAATATAAGAAAAGTTGCATTACTTTATTTAAATTGTTAAATTTTATGCGGTATTAAATCTGATATGTTGCAACCTGTAGATTCTAGAATCTATGTCTCGTTATTCATCTGTTAATATAGCGCAATAATAATCTATAGAAAGTAATACTATTACAAGATGTAATATAATGAAACCTAAAATCTAAATCACATTGTAACTACTGAATCGACATAAATGTTCTTAATAATCTAACCACTAATAATAGTCTGTACGATATTATTTAAAATATACGTTACTGTTTAAGACTGAAAATATAGAAAATCTAAAACATAAAAACTAGAACATAAATCTACACTTAGCTGTTCTTTATGTAATCTTGCTTCAAACAGTAGCAGCGTGAGGTGGTCTCGCATCTCTGTACTCAGCCATCCAACACAACCAAAGGGGCCAGAATGAAACACCATAAATTGGTACAGCCGTAACTAACTAGCTTACAGCTGGGAACGAAGCAGCATGGGACTCAAGCTACATCCGCGCTGTGGCACTTATATGTAAGAAAAAATCGTTCTTACTGGGGACACTCGTCCACAGGACATCCGTACATAAGATAATGTCCGTACATAAGACACTAACCGTACGTTGGACACAGTCCATACCTTGGACACAGTCCGTACCTTGGACACAGTCCGCACCTTGGACACAGTCCGTACCTTGGACACAGTCTGTACCTTGGAAATAGTCCATACCTTGGACCCTAAAAATATGAAACTCTTGTTTAAAACCAAACAAGGTCTAATAAACAAAATAAACCTACCTCGAAATACTTCCGAGGGCTCAATAAATAATAAACAACATGTCCTTTCTTCCATGTGACATTCTGGAGGACAAAAGAAAAGGGACGCTAACGTGCCAGCAAAACACAAATACAAGTTGGGACATCCGTAACTCTACCCTAAAAATATTCAATAATAATATCGAATCTATAAAAGGTAATAACTCATCTTTACCTGTAGCCTCGAAATAGCAGCTGATTCAAATTATACAGCAAGATTTAAATAATCACCATTTCTAAAAGCTGGAATACAACAGAGCGTCAAAACAAAGTGAGGTTAAGCACGGAGAGAGTTGACAGAAGTGATGTTGACAGCGCCTCCTCAGAGCGATAACAGGGTTGTGTCGAACGATAACAGGGTTGGCGACTAGGGAACGTAAAAATTACGCGTCAAATAAACTATCCGGCCTGAACGAGAGGGAATCCGGTGATGATAGGCCAGACATCATATATTATGTATAAAAAAGACATGTAACGAACTAAAAACGTTACACTGCCCTCCTCCGAAAAGAAAAGAAATGGACCTGTCCCCAGAGTTGTAAAAAAGAAAGTGTACCTTTCTTTTTCACAACTCTGGGGACAAAAAAAAAATCAAAAGAAGAAAATTATCTCGTGAATTTCAGAATAGACGAAACCCATTTGAAAATTGATCAGGTTCTCAAAAAGGAAGCGGCAAACCAAAATAAGAACGAAAAGTACCAGTAAAGAATATATGATGCAGGAGATCATAAAAACTAAAGGTGTAAAATTACTAAAGTTGCTGGTCACTGGATACGCCGTAAAGTACAGAGATACTCGAGCCATTGTTCTGCTAAAATAAGACAATACGGAGGTACATCAGCTATTATGGTATGCAAGATTAAAAAAATACTGCTAGAGTTAGGTGTTATAAAACGATATAGGTGTAAATTATCGATAACTCAGGCTAGACAAGTGTAGACTCCAAAATACGCAATATTCTAAACAACACGACTCAAAAATAATTAAAGAGAACGTCGATCCATTCACGAAATCGATACGTCTCGGTTTATAATCTTGGTGATAGTTTCTGAAACCAACATTCTAGTTCATGTCAGATCAACTACGCCAGAGAAGGAACACTACAATACTAGAGCAGATAGAGGTATATAACGGCCGGTAACCTAAAACCAAAACAACCAAACAAATTTACTGTACAAAGTACAAACCTTCTCTCGGACGAAATGAACAATACTAACAACGCCAGACAAGGAAATATATGGAACTAGAGCAGTTAAATCAAATCAATTTAATAAAATGAATAAATATAAGTTTTACTTACCAAGGTAAAACCTATTAAATAGGTATTACAATTATAAAAGGGGGAGCCTTAATTTTTATTGTATTTACAATAAAAATGACTTCATGTAATTTTTATACTTTATTCTCCAATTTTGTTTATTTCTCCATACATAACAACTAACAACACCATAACAACCAGCTACCCATAATTCTATGCTTCCAGAAAGGAGTTGTCAGCCTAGTTTTTGGCGCTATATTTAAATAATTCTTACAACTCGACCATCCTGACAATTAGAACGACCTCGTTCTATCCTAACGTTAACATAATACTTTAGGTTACATAAGAGGTTACATAAGCAATTCTTAATCAAAAAAATTTAACATAAGAGACATAAGAATTCTGATCATAACACATAAGTATCGTAATTCATAAGATTAATTCTAAACATAATATTTTTATGATTTCATAACATCATATCATAAGTAATTCATAAACTAACTGCATAACATAATCTTTATGAGTAAACTAGAAACTAGTACATATTACTAATAAAACTAATTCAGTACATCATAACATAATTTTCATAACCAAAATCATAAATTTTTGCATTATATAATCATAATGTTTCATAAATTATCTCATGTGATTAAATTTTAAATTATTTTCATAAGTCAAAATAAAATAAGTCAATCCAATATTATATGACTCTTTCAGGAAAATAAGTTAAGTAAAATCAATTTGGGCAGATTCAAAATATTAACATTGGTCAAGATTTTGGTCAATGACTTTAATCAATAGTGTCAGATAATTTTAACCATAATTTCAAACTATTTGAATCGAAAATACCTTCACAAGGTCTTTGAGATACCTGGAATCCTTCAATATCAGTTATTAAATATCTGTCATTTGGCAGACATTTTTTTATTACATAAGGACCTTTATACTTTGGTAATAACTTTTTATTGATACCTGGAGTCACATCTACATTAGGTATCATCACATAATCACCTTTACTATAAGTTTTACCTTCTTTATGCTTTTTGTCGTAATAGTTTTTATTATATGATTGGATTTTTTCAATATTCCTATTTGCCTTATCTCTAGATCATCAGGGTTTGTTTCTTTTTCCTTAGGTGATAAAAGAAATTGTTTTAAATCGTCATTCATTAACCCTTCCTGTGGAACTCCGAATAATAGCTTCGCAGGGGTTTCTCCAGTGGTACTATAAACACTATTATGTACAGCAAATTCAACGTCATTTAAGATATTATCAGCCCATTTCTCTGGAGTTTCTGTTAATTTGGCAATCATAGGAATAATACATTTATTTAATCTTTCTACCTGACCATTTGCACGTGGAACACCAGTCGCAATTAATACATGTTTTACATTATAATTTTGAAGAAATTCTGAAAAATTCTTAGAGGTGAAGGCAGAACCTCTGTCTATGATTATTCTAAGTGGTTTACTATAATCAGCAAAATATTTCCTTAAGTATTTTATTACCTCAGTTGAATTGGTACTTTTACATGCGTATATTTTTACAAATTTTGTAAACCCATCAATTACAGCAAAAATAAATCGATTTTTCTTTTTGCTGGTTTTTGCTAAAGGTCCGCAATGATCTAAATGTAATGTAAGGAATGGTTTATTTCCCATTAGGTATATTATGTAAAAAACCCTCTTTTTCCACTTACAGGAGAATAAGTAATACATTTAAACAGTTTTTATATATTCATCAACTTTAGTTCTCATGTTTGGAAACCAATAGAGTTCTTTTATAGCATTAATACATTTATCAATACCTACATGTCCTAAATCATCGTGACAACTTCTAATTACATTTAATTCCATAGTGTTAGGTACATAAAATAGTAAACGTCTATTTTCTTTTTATAAACAAGATTGTTATTGATTTCAAAATCTTTACTTTCAGTTTTCTCTAATTCCTCTCTAATTTTGTTAATTTTTGAATCTTGATATTGTCTAATGCTAAGATTTGTTTCAAAAGGTGTCTCTTCTAGTACTAAAACATTTTGATAGCATCTACTTAAAAGAATCAACATGTTGCATATTACTTCCACTTCTATGTTCTAAAGTATAGTCATAATTTTGTAAAATAAACTCCATCTCATTATTTTCGGGTTAATGTCTTTCTTCTTAAGTGCTAAAGTGATACTATTACAATCTGTATAAATTTTAAATTTAATGCCTAGTATATAGACATGAAATCTTTTAATGCTATTTATTATGGCTGCTAATTCTAAAATAAAACTATGTTGCTTAGACTCTGACTCTGTGGTACGTTGGCTATAATAAAATACTGGATGGAACTTTAAATCTTTTTGTTTTTGCATTAAAATACCGGAATAACCATGCGAACTAGCATCACAATGAAGCTGAGTTTCTGCTTTAGGTGAGTATAATGCTAAAACTGGTTTAGACATTAATATTTCTTTTAAATTATTAAAACTAGTAAATTGCTCAGATCCAAAATTGAATTTACTGTTTTTTAGTTAAATTATATAATGGGCCAGCAATGGTTGAAATTTGGAACAAATTTTCGAAAGTAAGAGGTCAAACCAATGAAACTTTGAACCTGTTTTACATTTTTTGGCACTGGGTAATTTTTAATTGCTAATAAATGCTCATCATTCGGACGAATTTCTTTTTCATTAATAATATATCCTAAATATTTTATCTCAGTATATAAAAAAGTACATTTATCTATTCTCAAAGTCAAGCGATTTTCCACTAATAGTTTAAAACATGCTTTAAAATTGAGATATTTTCTGGTATAGTTGTAGTTGGTATTAAAATATCATCAAAATAAATAAAAATTTTATTTAGATCAATAAGTTCTTTAAATATTTCGTGAATGTACCTCATAAATACAGAAGGAGAATTTTTAAGACCAAATGGCATCTTTAAAAATTCGTATTGAGCTACTGGGGTTACAAACGAAGTATATTTTATCGAATCGTGTTCAATATCAACGTGATAAAAAGCACTTTTAAGGTCCAGGGTTGTGAAATATTTTTGACCTTGTAATTGAATAATTTGATCTTCAATCAGGGGAATAGGAAAGTTATCTCTTACAGTAATTTTATTTAAAGCTCTAAAATCAGGACACAATCGATAATCATTAGTTTTCTTTTTAACTAGAACTATTGGAGAGCTGTACTCGAAGTACTTTTTGTATTACATTGTTTTCTAACATGTCGTTAATCAAATCTTGCACTATATTTTTTTCATAAAAGATAAACGTCTAGGTTTAAAATAAAACGGAGTATGATTTGAATTAACTACTATTTTCATTTTAATTTTAGATTCTATTTTTCAGGTCGCTCAGGTTGTATATAATCTTGAACAAAAAAAGATCAACTAATTTTTGACGATTTTTTGCATCAATTTCAGAATTTATATTTAAATCAACCTCATTTTGATCAATGTAATCAATTTGTAAGATTTCATTATTTTCCTGATTTTCAATAAATTATCATTTTAATACTGATTTTATTTTGACTTTTCCAGACTCAAAAATTAAAGAAATATTTTTATTTGTCATAAAATTTCTACCTAATAGACATTTAACAGGTATAGCATCATCTGGTACTATATAAAATAAAACTTGGACATCTATGCCTTCAACATATACTTTAAACATTATTGAACCTATAACATCTAATTTAGATTTATTAACACCCTCAAAATCTACAGATGGGGCTTCTGAGATTTCAAAATTAAATGGTCTGATTATGCTATTAGTAATAATAGAAATTACACTACCTGAATCAAGAGTACCTTCGATAAATAATTGTTTACTGTCTTTTACAAGACACAAAGGCAAAGGTGAATCTATCAGGGAATTTGTTCTCGACCATCAATGCTTCTTTCTCTTCAACTTCTTTCTTGGATGTAGAGGCTCTTTCTCCTTTAATCTTTGGACAGTCTCTTATTTTATGTTCCATTGAGCCACAATTGAAACACGAACCCCTCACTCTAGGCATCTTTTTTTGCATTGCGACGCCAAATGTCCTAGCAAATTGCAATTGTAACACTTAATGGTTTTATTATTAACTTGATCTAAACTGGTAAATTTCTTCAGAGATGCTTCAATTGTCTTCTGTGGTTTTTTAATTTCATTTTTTCTTTCAGGCAATCTATTTTTCCTCGCAGTAACAATTCTCTCGTATGCTATAATGTCCTGGTATAATGCATCTTCATCTATATGGAATTTGGACATGACAAAATTACTTAATTCTCTGGACCATAATCCAATAGCTATCTGCTCTTTCTCTTCTTCGAATGATAAACTTAACTCTTTGCATAATGATGCTTTGGAATGAAAATATACGCTTACATTTTCATTGACAGACTATACCCTCTCTTGCATTCTTTTCCATAATTCGGTTTTATTCTTGGTAAATACAAATGTTTTAATAAAAGCCATGCGGAAGGATGACCAATCTACAACTTCACTGCTTCGCCCTGAATACCAATGGCGTGCAGCACCAATCAGATTACTTTTGGCTGTTTGGAAAATAAACGCATCTGGCCAATTGTGAAGTGTTGCGGCAGTTTCCAACTGCTGTAACCATAACAACTTTACTTGGCTCTTCTTCAGCACTGAATATTTCTATAGTTTTCGAGAGATCTGGCATTACGTTATAATTTCGAACTGGAGATTCTTGATTTGGCGCATGTAATGGCTGCTGCTGTTGTTTTTGTAGCATTTGCAACATCTGAGTATTTTGTTGCAATAAGGTTGTTATCGTATTCATAAATTGATTAATATTAGCATTACTGTTTGGATTTTCTTCAGCTCTATTTTGCACAAATCTTTCAAAATCATCAGCAGAAAAATTGGTGACTCTGGTTTTCGTCTTGATCTTCCATTTTATTTATTGCCGGTAATCTTCAAACTATTGTTATAACTTATCACTCTTCTTCTCTTCTTGGGGACTACGCAGATTTAACCCCACACCTGAAGTTATAAAAGGGGGAGCCTTAATTTTTATTGTATTTACAATAAAAATGACTTCATGTAATTTTTATACTTTATTCTCCAATTTTGTTTATTTCTCCATACATAACAACTAACAACACCATAACAACCAGCTACCCATAATTCTATGCTTCCAGGAAGGAGTTGTCAGCCTAGTTTTTGGCGCTATATTTAAATAATTCTTACACAATAAAGTAATACTATACACGTAATACCACATACGTAATACTATTCACGTAGTACCACATACGTAACATCACCCATATAACACCACACACGCAATACCATATACGTAGCACCATATACGTAACATCACACACATAATACCATATACGTAACATCACATACATAATACTATATACGTAACATCACATACATAATACTATATACGTAACATCACATACATAATACTAATTACGTAGTATGTGGATAAGGTGTACGGAAAGAATTTCCGACACTCTCGATGTTCTGAGACTTATCACATACTACGGTGGCATTTGACGGACTCTTCCGTCACGAGGAACCCATACATGGTTATTCTTTACTGTTGAGCATGCAACTAACCAGTAGCACACTCAACTCGCCCACCATGTAGAGCGGATACACGTGCCCCAAGGCCACCAACCATGACCATAGGCTAGATAATAGCCATAGATCGAAACAAAATAAAAAAACGAATGACAATATGACAATCAAACAAACTCAAAGACTTACAGAAAACTGTAAAGTCAAAAATTACAAAAATGTCAAACACGACACTGCTCAAAGCCAGACTCAAAAAAATCACAATTGCCAAACGCAACTAAACTGTAGGGCTAAATAAAACTAACGAGCTAAACTAAACTATGCATAAGGGACTAAAATGATGAAATTGTCTCTATGACAACTCATCAGGCAAAAACAAACTAACAATTATCTCACTGACAGTTATTCTAAACCAAAAAAGTGGTGTAATTGCTCGTGAAACAATACATCTGGACTAAAAACCAGAAAAAGCTAACAAAACAGAGCAATCATCATCTCGCTATGCACGCCACTAAGAAACTCAATGCATCTGCACTCTCCATACAGACACTGCCAAAATTCACTAAAAAAAACTAAAAATGATATAGATGTTACCAAGACAAAAATATCTCACAATACAAAAAGATCTAAACCTGACACAAGTGTCATCAAAAAAATATATCTCATCAAATAAACAGAGAAAATTAGAACTCCAACTAAACGCAAACTATTGACTCGTTTTGACACAGATATAGTTCTTCGAAAACATTGCATTGGCTATCAGATCTAGTAAAAACTATTAAAACCAGGCAACAGAATCCGAAAACAGAGATGTCAAACGTCAATCCTCCATAAACTTGAGTCACGAGCGCTAAATCGCTCAAATAACTCAAAAACAATCATCATGTTAAATGATGACAACACGTTAATGATCTTGGACGTCTCCAAAAAAAATCATTAACAACCAAAATGTTCACAGTAGCCTCCTGCTAACTGTAAACCATAAATACGACAAATGCTCCCGCATGTGTCGTCTGCAACACTGCAAATAATTTAATGTCCTCCTGACATTAAATCACTAAACGGTAAATGTCTGTATGAAAAGTTAGTCGGCAACTATCATAACAGAACCAGTACCAAACATTCCTTTGACACAGCTGTCAAAAGAAAACAAAACGATACCTCACGTATCAAATATGACAAGTCACCCTCGTCATACACTCAAAAAACTCAAAGGATACACTTCCTGTATCACCATAACAGTCCTAGTATAACTGTCACAACAAAAAAACTCAAAATGTACCTAAAGTACCAAACAGGACAGTCTAGCAACTGTCGATAGTAACTGACAACACTGAAGGTTCAGATGATGAAACATAGTGAATGCGATACTAAATAAAAATATTGGCATAAAAAACATTGGCGTAGAAACCTGAAGGTAAACTAAACAATAAACGAGATGAGATTAACTCTAACGTACATAAAAATAACCCTAAATGTAAGTTTAGCAGCTCGCCCTAACAGTTATCGATAATCACAAAAACTTTTAAAATTAATTGCAATCAATTAATCAACACAAACAAAATCAAAATGGTCAAGTTGTGACCACCCAGTATAGTAAAATTATCAAAATAGTCTCAGCTAAGCATAACGTTTAAAATTTATATCAAATTTCAAACACCCAGAGATATAAACAGAATCAAAGTCGAAAATTTAATGCTTGTCCAACCTGTTTAGGGAAAATACAAACCAAAATGTCTGTAAATACAAAGCTTCAAACCTTATCAAATGTCAAACACCTTGAAATTTAAAAAAAATTTCAAAGTCACAAAAAAACTATTGACCACCCTGTATAAGGAAGTCCCAACAATAGATAAACTTTCAAGTTTATCTACCAAGAAAAAATTTTAAATAACTATTAAAAAAAATTTTTAACCCCAAAGAAAATTCAGGTCCAAGTATTAAATCTTGACCGCCCTGTATATCAGGTTCAAAAATATATTAAAATATCACAAATATCAAAACACACAGCTGACACATCTCCGTTATATGAAATTGTCCAAATTCCATAGACCCAAATAATAATAAATAGAAATATCAAAAATAAGAAAGAGAATAAAAACTTCAGTCTTAAATACCAACAAAACAACAACTGTTTCCTCCCCTGTATCATGCCAAAAAAAATTAAACTACAAAAATTAATTTAAGAAAATTAATCAGGAAAATTGTCAGACTCCAGTGAAATACATTACGAGTAAAAAATACAAAACAGACTGAATAATATAGTTTCGAATTTTCTCGAGGCCCCACGTTGGGCGCCAAATTATGTGTAGCGTTTTTTAAACAACTACCACTGCGAACGGCAGCTTTTCATCGGAGTGCAGTCGTGGATAAGGTATTTCACTGGAAAGAAAACTAATTAAGAACAATAAACAAAAAAAATAGATATTGGGCGCCAGGCATGTACAGAGAAAGAAAACACAGTTGTATATTACTTAAAACTAATGACTATATTTATTCATGATGAATTCTGATGGGAAATAGCATTGTACAATTTTAATAATTATTATAGTGGTTATTTGTTGAGTAAAACTATGTATGTAAATAATATTAAATATGTTCTATGAAAAGACTATGAAAAAATACAATGCGTGTAACGTTATAGAAAATATAAGAAAAGTAGCATTACTTTATTTAAATTGTTAAATTTTATGCGGTATTAAATCTGATATGTTGCAACCTGTAGATTCTAGAATCTATGTCTCGTTATTCATCTGTTAATATAGCGCAATAATAATATCTATAGAAAGTAATACTATTACAAGATGTAATATAATGAAACCTAAAATCTAAATCACATTGTAACTACTGAATCGACATAAATGTTCTTAATAATTTAACCACTAAATATAGTCTGTACGATATTATTTAAAATATACGTTACTGTTTAAGACTGAAAATATAGAAAATCTAAAACATAAAAACTAGAACATAAATCTACACTTAGCTGTTCTTTATGTAATCTTGCTTCAAACAGTAGCAGCGTGAGGTGGTCTCGCATCTCTGTACTCAGCCATCCAACACAACCAAAGGGGCCAGAATGAGACACCATAAATTGGTGCAGCCGTAACTAACTAGCTTACAGCTGGGAACGAAGCAGCATGGGACTACTACAAGCTACATCCACGCTGTGGCACTTATATGTAAGAAAAAATCGTTCTTACTGGGGACACTCGTCCACAGGACATCCGTACATAAGATAATGTCCGTACATAAGACCCTACCCGTACCTTGGACACAGTCCGTACCTTGGACACAGTCCGTACCTTGGACACAGTCCGCACCTTGGACACAGTCCGTACCTTGGACACAGTCTGTACCTTGGAAATAGTCCGTATCTTGGACCCTAAAAATATGAAACTCTTGTTTAAAACCAAACAAGGTCTAATAAACAAAATAAACCTACCTCGAAATACTTCCGAGGGCTCAATAAATAATAAACAACATGTCCTTTCTTCCATGTGACATTCTGGAGGACAAAAGAAAAGGGACGCCAACGTGCCAGCAAAACACAAATACAAGTTGGGACATCCGTAACTCTACCCTAAAAATATTCAATAATAATATCGAATCTGTAAAAGGTAATAACTCATCTTTACCTATATCCTCGAAATAGCAGCTGATTCAAATTATACAGCAAGATTTAAATAATCACCATTTCTAAAAGCAGGGATACAACAGAGCGTCAAAACAAAGTGAGGTTAAGCACGGAGAGAGTTGACAGAAGTGATGATGACAGCGCCTCCTCAGAGCGATAACAGGGTTGTGTGGAACGATAACAGGGTTGGCGACTAGGGAACGTAAAAATTACGCGTCAAATAAACTATCCGGCCTGAACGAGAGGGAATCCGGTGATGATAGGCCAGACATCATATATTATGTATAAAAAAGACATGTAACGAACTAAAAACGTTACATTATGAGAAGTGGCAACAAATTTTCGTAAAGATAACTTGCCACTCTCTCCAGTTTTTGAAAATTTCATGTACCTATACACTACACCTTCTGGTTTGTTGGTGTCAAATCTACCAAAGTTGCGACACTACTGCCCACCAATTTTAGCAACATTTTAAATTATCAATTTTACAAACATTTGAAATTATCAATAAGCAAATGAAAATGATAAATTTTTACAAGTACTTCGCTATTCCTCGCCGCTCTACTATGTTTCAGCACCTCGAGGCTTGCTCGTCGCGATATTGCGCTGCTTGCTCGCCGCTATCCTCATCGCTCCACTGTGTTCTTAGCCTAACTTAGTATTTTTGTATCTCTCACAACTCAAGAACGAATTCGTATAAATCATTCAAAATGAACGATTTGCTTCATTGAGTTCTTTAAAAAATGTCAAATTCATTTTTCTTTAAAATAAAACGGGGAAAACTTATTCATCATTTTTAAAATTTACATGGGGTTACACATGGAATACTGGATGTCGCTTGACGTTAAATTGAAATTTGACTTTGCAATCTTTTCAAATTTTTATAAATCCAAAAAAAAATTTAATTTAAATAAAAGTATTTTGAGAATTATTCCAATAAATAATAGCTATAATCAGAAACAGAACAGACATAAAAAGTATTAAAATAAACCAATTATTATTCTAACTGAACTGCGTTATATTATCTCCACTTATCCACTGGAAAATAGGATAGGGAAATAGTTACACTGTGTCGCTTCAACTGACGTCCGATTTAATTGAAATGCATTTGAATGTAATCAATTTCGTATAAAATTTGTATTGTTGAAACCTAATAAGCTTAAGTTTTGTTTATGAACTGGTACTCGTGTGTGAGAATATTCTATTGGATTATGGTAGCGTATTATATCAGTATAAATTGTATTAGTTATAAACATTGGCGTAGCTAGGGGTGTTCCATTTAAGAAAATAAAATTTTAGTTCATATCATCAAAAATATTTTTTTCGTAGAAAATCAGACCACCACCACTGTATTCTACGTGAAAAGCTCTAAAAGAAACAGTTTTTTAACAGTACAGTACTCAACAGAAGAGTAACATTATTTAAGAAAAAGTAATCTGTTCATATAATACATGCATTTTATTCCGTTGCTTCACTGGTAAAGAGTTCTCTTTGTTTTTATCGTTTGTCACAGCTTCAATATAATATCGTTCTTTCCTCGATAACGACTATTCAAAAAGACCCTTCTTCGAGGCGTTTGTATTAGAGCTGTAATGTCTACTAGTAGAGTAAAACGAGTTAACTGTTGTTTTTTTTAATGAGTGATTCTGTAGATTCCTATATCTTTATATACTGCACTAAAACAACATGCGTTAAGAGTATATTATGCTGTACTGTTCGGGTCGCTGTCAGGGTTCGGCTAAAGCGGGTGTGTGGCCGAAAAAAATATATATTATATTTCAGAAATCTGCTTAAGCCTTAGCCCGAACTTGCTGTGTTAAGCCACACACAAAATTCCAGACACACATTCTTTGATTAAGGTTTGCAGAGCTTCAGCATTTGTTACAAAATAGCGAGTAATTTGTTACAAAACCATATAAATTATAAATCACTGTAATCACAAAACTTCAATCTATTTCCGTATTGTAACGGAATTTTAAATGATGTCTTTATTTTCGAGAAAATTTAGTCCAAACATAAGGAGTATTTTGTTGATGTTTGACCATCAAAATCTTAAAAATAAAGAAGTTGTCTAAAATTGTGCTACTATAATCCTTTATCTTTAATTTCCTTCTTCATTTATGTAAAAATACCTAGCCAGTTTTACATAAAACGTTAAATGCCGAACGCTTATTTTGCTAGTTTTTCGGACTAATGAAATGGACTCTTAAGAACCGTACAGACTGTGCACATCTTATCTACAACATATTTCGGAGAAAATTTGGAGAATCTCATAATCTCAACAATAATTTAAGACTCCTACAGGTGTATAAAACCGGAAACATTTGATTATATTGTATGCAAAATATCTGAAACAATTAAAAAAAAGTGGTGCTCTTGAAAACGTGCCCACTCCACAGTGCAGAAAGGTCTAAATCTAAACGTTTTCCGATTCTCTTATCAAAGGACTACAAAGACGCGCTAATGTAATCATAGCTTCCACATAAAACACTTTTATAGAAAATACATTTTAATTTATTGCTTCGCTAATATACCGTGCGGTGGTGCATCGGAAAATGATCACCATCGATTTAAATTCTGAAAACGGCAAATATTACCTATCTTTCCAGATGACTTTTTTGAAGAGACGTTAAAATTAGTGTCTCCAAAAAAATCTTATATGGGTATTTCGCCACTGCAAGAAAAACTACAAAATAAAATAGCTATTTTTGTTGTAAAGATTGCTGCGTTAATCCAACGAAAACTACTTGTCAGCAGTTAGGTTTACAGATAAACAAATTTGCCTAACGAACAAAAAATGCTTAACGTTACGCAAAGTTTACCTCTTTCCGTCGTCGGAAGCAAAAAATACAACAAATAAAGAAAAAAAACTATTTAAAATATTAAAATGCAACTATTCGAGCACACTTTAGTTTTTTTTTAAACAGATACGACTACAAAACACCGTTGACGTTCTGTTAAAAAGACATTATATCAAGTTAAACTTCAAAATTAACAATTACTACCTGATGACAATTACTTAATAAGGTAAAGCCAAAAAGCCTCAAACTTTCTGTATGATTATTTTTACTTTTTACATATGTTATGTTTATTTGTGTTATGTTCATTAAAATCAAAGAAGCGATTGCCATACATTACTAACATACAGATTACTTTTATTATGTGATATATATTTATTTTAATTAGATTGTATTAAAAAAGCTTCTTTTATTTTTTATCGCTCCTTTCATTATAATTTTGACGTTGTTAAAATCTATTCTGTGCCCTGTGTCCCATGAATGCTCACAAATTTTAGATTTGTGAAAATCGTCCTTTCTTAAATAATCCTTATGTTCTTTAATTCGAACGTTTAAGGATCTAGATGTTTCACCAATATAAAATTTATCGCTATCATTCAAATGGTATTTTATATATTACATTTTTTCTTTGTTGTTCAGTATTTATTGGGAATAAATAAAATAAAAAAATTAGTGTTTTCGCCTATAATTTCGTCTTTCGCCTTTCGTCTCGAATTTATAATACGGCCCAAAGAAAGCTACAATTAAAATACCAACCAAAATATGATTTTGTCACTGTCAAATTCGATGTGAAATTTTGTTTACAAGAAATTGAATGTGCAAAATAGAGTAAATTTGTATAAAATAATTATGGCTTTCAGCACTTCCAAAAGAGCTACGATGATTAGATACTATTCTCAACTAGATACTATTCTCAACTAATAATGAGTGTCTCAACAACTAATAATTCTTTTGTAGATGAATTTCAACTTAGAAAAAAATAATAGCCAACTTTCCCAAACAACACAAATCCTTGTAAACAAAATGTGACGTCGAATTATACAGTGACAAAATCATATTTTTACTGGTATTTTAATTTTCGATGTACTTAAACAGCCGTTAAACGGTAGCCTACTAAAATGCCGTTAATAGATATTGTGACGTCGTTCATGTCGGCGGAAAGTAATGCCTGGTTTTAAGCATTTTGCAAGAGCACCTGTGGTTCCGTCGGTGAGGCTATCGCTTCGTGAGCGAATGGTCCGTGGTTCAAATCTCACGCCGACCAAGACTTTTTTATATTTTTTTTGCTTATAGGGGTGGATAGCGTTGGGTAGTCCTTATAAAATTCCTATATTTCATAAAGCCGTCAAGTGCGTCACATCAACGACGTCATACCTATTAACGGCATTTTAGTAAGCTACCGTTTAACGGCAGTTTAAGTACAGCCTTTAATTTTAGCTTTCCCTGGGCCGTATTATAAATTTTATTATTTGCCTAATAAATGCCTATTCCAAATAAAACAAAACTATAGACAAAAGTTCAACTTTAACTCCTCTTCAAAAAATCTAACACAACTTTTGCGTAAAATCATCTGGGGAGACAATATTTGACTTTTTAAAAATTTACATGGGATTTACTATGTATCGTGTTCCGATATACACCACACAATTTGCTTTTATAGTTTATCACAACTCCGACAACACGGCCTAACTCGATACGCCTATGGTAATAAATGGAAATTGCTTGAGGTATTAATAATATTATACGAATAAAATCGTGCAAATATTCGTTGAAAAATAGAAAACAGGCGTATAAAATCAACAGAGGTGTATAAAATATTAATTTTTATATCCCCGGAATTAGGTTCAATTAAAATAATACAATTAACTTTTTGAGGATTATAATTTTATTATTCTACGTATTGTGTTAAAATATAAATTGACAATTTTCATATATTTGTGAATGTAAATTTTCTTCCTTGCGATTTTCTTTGATTACTGGATTACAATAAATAGAGATGGGTCGTTATTTAATTATCTGTTATTTTATAATAGTAATTTAGAAATAACATAAAGCAACCGTTGCTACTTATAAAAAATAACGGATATAAAATACGACCTTGAACGATAGGTTAATTGAGAGTAATTTCTTAACGTGCTAAATGGCGTATCAAGTTTTTATGGTAGCCTCAATATTGCGTACAAAATTGTTAAGTTATTACAGTTGCCTAAAAACTAACAGAAAGGGAGATATTTTGTTTCTTTTTCTATTGATCTAAGCCACACTTTTTCAAATTTTATACCGGTCAATCATCAGCATCAGCTGTTTATTATTATTTCTGAACTTAATTATGTCTTCAGTGTTGCAGCTAATGTATTTTTTCACTGGATTTGTGATTTTAGAGATTTTTACATTTTTAGATTTATTGCGACAGGTGAGAAAGTAATTTGCAATAAAAAACATCATTTTCATAAACCGAGTTAGTAGTTTGTGTGAAAACATTGTTGATTTGAAATTAAATTGTTTCAGGTACCTACATACTTTATTACAAGATTTGTCCAGTTTTATATACAATAATTTTTTTAATTTAATACTTCTATTTTTATGAATATTTAAGTTACTTTTACTCTTACTTTTTTTTTGAAAGATAATGTACAGGGTGGGTCAAATTCGACGGAAAAGGAAAACACCCTGTTCTATAGGAGCTAGAACTAAGAGTTATCAAAAGAAAAAAAAAATTTTGGGCACGCCCTGTATATTTTTAATTAAATGAAAAGAACATAAAATTACCTTTCCAAAAATATAGCACACTTGATATTTTGTTATAATTCCCTTCGAAATACAGATTTTTTAAAAGTTCGCCACTTATAACTAGTAGGCTTTGGAGCCCTTATTGATGATCTTCCCCTAATGGAACTCGAAAATATATTTTTCCAGCAAGACGAGGCACCGCCTCAGAACGCCGAAGTTATCAGCTAACTTTTGCAGCCAATTTCGAGAATGATTGATTAGCTAACCAACATCCCAGCCGTTGGACGTCGAGGCCGCCGGACTTAGTACCTATGGATTTTTATCTTGGCGAAAGAATAAAGGTTGTTATTTTTAAAGTGTCTCTATAATCTAGACAAGAATTTAGAAGTACTTAGCGGTTATGCGAGAGTATCTTTCACCCCCATACCATGGACTGAATGAATTCCGTGAGAAATGTTCAAAAACGGCCCCGTCTGTCCATAACAGAAGACGGTCGACATGTCGAACACCTGTAGCACAATCTCATGTCTTGGTTTGCTATTTATTTTTATTGTTATTAGATATAGTTTAAATGTGTTGATGTTGTTTAATATAGTTTAAATTGTTATAAAATTATACATCTCTCGTTGCACACATTATTTTCGTTTTAATTGCTGCTCACAGCTAGAATTTGTGTGCATTACAGCCGGCGCCGTTCAAAGTGTACTTATTCAAAGTGGGCGAATTTTTAAGAACTCTTTATCTCGAAGAGGAATCGAGAAAAATATCAAGTATGCTATATTTTTGGAAAGGTAATTTTAAATTCTCTACAATTAGTTAAAAATATACAGGGTGTCCCATATAAAAATTCAAATTATCTGTTGATCATTCTTAAATTGTTAATTTAAAAAAAATATACATAAACAATTAAATTCCATGTAAAAAGGTGCTTTGGAAATGTTTTCATAAAAATAAAAAAAATATAGCAAAAAAGGTACAGCGATTTGTTAAAAATGCACATTTTTG
Organism: Sitophilus oryzae; assembly: GCF_002938485.1. Taxonomy (NCBI): domain Eukaryota; kingdom Metazoa; phylum Arthropoda; class Insecta; order Coleoptera; family Curculionidae; genus Sitophilus; species Sitophilus oryzae. The sequence goes on along the minus strand of NW_022146344.1, from coordinate 742,135 downwards.
AAAAACACCCCATAACTCCAAAACGGTAACAGATGTGCGATTTTCACCAACATGTTTTTGATAAAAATTGAGATCCAGACACCGATGTTAGTTTTCGTCTATCTCCTATAGAAAAGGGTGTTTCCCTTTAAAAGCGTCCAATTTGGCCCACCCGGTACCCAGCTTTTGATTTTTAAATCTTACAGTTAACGGTATATAACACAAGTTTTCAATTTAAACTTCCTACAACAACCTTAACGATAAAGATTCCGCAAAGGGTAATTCTTAAGTTGAAGTTCAAGCAAGATCGTTTCGCATTAGCAAAAGCGCTCGGCAGATTGCCGACAGTAAAAAGGAAAGAGCGGTTAAGTACTTACCAATAACAGTTACAAGAATCATCAAGCCAAGAACCACAGATAATGCGCTCATAAGGATGACGTCGGCGAGGGGCTCCATAGAATCGAGACCAATAATAGTTTCGTTAAGAGTGGAATTTTCCCGAGTATCGTTGATAAAACAGATCGGCATGGTGCAGTTCGAGCGGTAGATTGCTTCTAAGGAAGACGAGACGTTTCGGGATGGAGGATACTCAAAGATAACTGAAATAAAAAATAATATTTAAGGCGACTTAAAAGTTATACGAAAGCATAGGTAGATAATAAAAAAAAATACAATATTACACCATAATATTAGAATAAAATCAGTTTATTAAGTTGGTATACTAAGAGCTGGCAAAGAAATGCTTAAAAAAATACAATATTACATATTACACCATAATATTAGAATAAAATCAGTTTATTAAGTTGGTATACTAAGAGCTGGCAAAGGTTAGTCTTGGGTCGAGATTTCCGTATGTAAGAAGAGCACAATGCGTTTATAATGTACTGAACAAAGAGAGGACAGTAAACACGTTGCCAAACATATGAAATAAACCGAGAAACTGTGCACATCGCTAAGAGACGTGGAAGGGGATATAGCAGATTTGTCGCAGTTGGCCGGTCGACCCAATCAATACCTCTGTGAGTACTTAAAGTTCTAGGAAAAGGTGTACGGCATGCGTTCAACTTCACGATTTAATTGCGTCTCGTGATACTTAATTTGTTTACTTATTAACGAGTCGTAATTTTCCCTATAGCTTGAATTCTTTTAAGTGTAAGCTAGAAACAAATAAATAATAATTTGTAAGCAAAAAAAAATAAGTGGAATTGAGTGGGTGTTCGATAGTGGTCGCGCTATTAGAACTCTGAATTCAAAACTCGATATCTCGAAATCTATTAGAAATAATAGATTGTAGTTTTTTCAAGAACTTTGTTAATATTTCTGCTGTATTTTCTATATAGACAGTATGTGAAAATCTTTATCAATAAAAAAATTACACGATTGCTGAAAATTGCTATGCCCTAAAAGTAAATGGATGAATTGTTTACTTGATTTTTGAATGGAAAAACAACCTTATCAAATTTTTCTTATATAAACATATTGTAAAATATCCGATCTTGAAAATAAAAAAAAGTTTCAATATCTAAAGTGGTTCTTGAGTTATGGCCTGTTATGTGTTAAAAAGTTTAGTTTTTAAATTATCGCGATTACTGACGTTTTCTCGTTATAAAAAAATGACACCCTAATGATATCCTTATAATTCCATTTCAGATGCTCAGAAACTCTTGAAAAAAAAAAGTCTTTTAAAAATAAGTGGTTTTGCGAACGTGATTTTACTTTACTTGATAGGGAAAGGCGTACCGGCAACGCCGCAACAGCACACCGTCGCGCGTCGCATCGGTCGGTCGCATTTCTCTCACTCCGACTTATTAAGATCCCTATGCGATTTACTTCCACACATGTAAATGCCGACCCAAAAGTAACAGTTGCCAGCACGGTATAAGTAGTCAGTAGTCAGTATTCCGCAGAAAAAAAATAAGTAAAAAGTTCGTATAAATTTGTTCTGTGGCTGTAATACCCTGATAAAAATAAATATAAATAAAATTAAAAATAATAAAATAAAATGCTTCGTTTCGGAGATAAAGTGTAAAATTGTCATTTTTATTTTGATTCCTTCCCAATATTATCTCAGTTAACGTCGAAGTATGGATGAAAATCGGTGCCAGGCTATTTTTTGATATGAGAAATTTGATTTCGATATCAATATGACTCCTACTTGTAGAAGGCACCACCTACATGTTTTTCGACAGTTTCGAAGTGTACTGACTTTTCGTCCCCACCTGTATTAAACTCCCGAGTGAAAGAATATTCTTATGGTGTTTTTTTTTATGTAAAAAGGGCTCTTGGGAAATTTGGAGATCGCTACTAGTAATGAATTGTTCTCAAGATATTTGGAATCAAAATAATCAATGCATATCATCATTTTTCTTGATAAGGCGGACTCTCAGGACTCGTGTACTTATACAAACATTGATTATTGGCCTATACTTGCCATGTCGTCTGAGCGGTTTCCTTGTATAATTATTTGTTACTCGTCGAGGTGCGTGAGCGCCAAGCTTGTTGCAAAAAAATGTTGTTTACGAAGATAGTATACTTGCCAAGTACGCAAATATTGGCGTACTTGCCAATTACACGATTCGTGAGAATCCGCCTTTATATACAGAATATATGCTAGCTTTTTTTTTCTTGGATATGAGGTTTTATAACAGTCTTTTTTTTTTCTAGAGAGCTATTACTAACGCCTAACAGTCGGTCTTTTTGTTCTCGGGCGCCACCCCTAAAGTTTAAAGTGTTTGAGAGACCTCGGCCAATATGGGTAGCTTTTCTACAGTGGAGAATCCAGGGAAATGGGGTAAAAGCCAGTTAAAGTCGAATATATTCCATAACGAGGTTTATTTAAATAAATTAATTATGAATCCAATATCTTCAAATAAATCAAATATGAAGAAAATATTAAAACATGAAATATCGCAAAGTCTAACACAGAGAAATTAAATCAGTTAATTACAATAGCAAATAATTAGTTCATATGATTTAAATTCAAACCTGTAAAGAAATATTATCATAGAAACTACCAGCAATACATATTCCCATGCATCTTTAAATAAATCAAATATAAATCCAATATCTTCAAATAAATCAAATATGAAGAAAATATTAAAACATGAAATATCGCAAAATCTATCGCTAAATCTATCACATAATTAAGTTCATATTATTTAAATTCAAACCTGTAAAGAAATATTATTATAGGAAATACTAGCAATACATATTCACATGCATCTTTAAATAAATCAAATACGTAAGAAATATTATCATGGTAAAACAAAAGAGGAACCTTAATTAACTCTTCCTCCGTAAAGGAATTTTATACCATAAAAATAAAAATAAAAACTCTACTGTGCTTAAACTAAAATTTGCGATTACTAGAACTCTGATGGGGTATCTGGCGGTTACAAAAAAAAAGAAAGAATGCGATTACCTCTTTTTCTGAAGGAAATCGGCGTCGGATAAAACGAAACGGCCTGGTTTTCTGAATCGCCTACAGCAGCCCGGAATCCGGTCACACTAATTATTCACGGTCAGGTATAAAGAAAACTTAAAATCGGCGTCGGATCAAAACGAAACGGTCTGGTTGTCTATTCACGGTTAGGTATAAAAAAAACTTAAATGCTCGGTTTTTTAACTATCTATACTCATAAATCAGAAATACGGTTTACACTTATTTTAAATCAAATCTCTGGGACCACGATTTATACTTATTTAAAATCAAAAACGGAGATACGGTACTTTTACTTTAAAACTCAAGAATTCGGTTTTTTACAGCAGCGCTGATAAAAAAACGGATCAGAATCGACTTAAACTCACGAGGTTTACTTAGAAAAGATCACCGGTACTTAGTCTCAACAGGAAGGCCCCGTTTTCGCGCTCCCGTCGCTTAAATAATATTTCCCGTCGGGAACCACGAACCACGTTCGGTTACCATCGTCCTACCTCCCATCAAGATTCCTTACAGTAAAAAAAAACGGTTTTTACCTGTCGATCCTACAAAAAACCATTTGCTGTTTGTACCAAAAAAAAACTTCAACGTCTCCATGCAAATCGACGAAATATTTAACACAATTTTATCAGCAAATAATTTTTAGTATTAAAAATATTTTTCAGTTTTAGACTATCATAACAGTTCTAAAAATAAAAATAAACCATACTAAGCTTGTCTAAGAATTATTTGTTACCATAATCCTTCAAAACAAATGAACATATCAAATTCTACTTATATACAGTATGGTTCATAAATCCACAAACGCTATCCGTCCTGGTGATAAAAAAAAAACAAATATTTAAACATTTACCATGAGAATATTAATGATAAAAAAAATAAATAAAAAGTTATGGCCCAAGGCAGGATCGAACCCTGGCTCTTCGGTGTACCAGCGAAGTACTTTCGCTCCGAGCTATCGTGCCGTGTTGGATACATGTTCACACCTAGCATTTAACAGATTAAATAAAAAAATATACGGACTTCATTACAGTTTATTGTAAAATATAAAAGGTCCTTTTCTTTTGTCGCGCTAATAAAATAAACTGACTGAATAAAATATCAGATACTAACTTATCTGATATTTGAAAACAATGATATTTTACTTATGACAACACTCTACTATGATCCCTTGAAACACACGCGTTCAGTTTTCACCCATTGCTAATTGCATTGTAAACATTTAAATAATACACTTTATCATAAAAGTTCCTTTACTTTTCTACGATACTGTAAAGTACCCGCAGAAACAGAAAAACAAATTTATTATTCATTACAAATATATATATTAAACGTTATTAAAATTAATCATATTTTTGTCAGACAAGAATAAGACGAATCTATAGATTATAGCATTAAATATTTACGTTTTTTTTCTTTTTCTTGAAATTCTTGCAAAGAAATACCACACAAATATTGTTGGCCTATTTCAAGCATCTGTCTGAGACCGTATGAGCTTCGCTTCTTTTTGTTTCTTTAGAAACTGCCAGTGTCCCAAGAGAGGCTGTCGCGGAGGCCTTTTGTGGCTCAGGACGGTTGTTTCTTGTTTTTGTCGCTATACTTTACTTATATATCGTGGGCGTACAAGGAAAACCATGTAAGTCCAAAAACTAAAAAGGTGAGAAAAAGTGATTTTAATGTTTGAAGTGATATGTAAAATCCAATTTTATTTTTTGACTGTATTAAAAGAAATCGTTTGACATTAGGGTTATTTAGGGCTAATATAGACTAAATTAAAATACAGGGGTTTTAAGAACAAATTGTTTATTGACATTTTTATATAATAATCTGACTTAATGGATTTTTCTGAAAAAAAAACTTAAATTTTACTGGAGTTAGTGGGTTTTTCTTGATTGGCTCCTTTACTTTTTGGGATCAAATAATGAGCCAAAGGCTCATTATCGGAATCACAATCGCTTTCTTGATCAGAAATTCCCACAGATCCATCTTGAACATTTTTTGCAGAGGAAAGAGACTGGTACCATCCGTGAAATTCGTGAGGAATTGCACCACTTTTGCACAGTTTTAAAAGATCTTCTTTTTTCTTTGTGCTTATTGGTAACAAGTTTCTATACAAATTTTTTAATTGTTTTGGAGGGGCTGGTGGTCTGCCTCTTCCCCAGATTTTTATAACTTTATATTCACTGCTATGTTCATACTTATATTCGATTATATCAGCATGCTTTTTTGAGTAACGTAAACTCTTAATTAGCAACCAATTAACTGTGTTCCCCTCAATGTCCTTAGATCTGTTTTTTATGAGCAATTCCGACAAAGCTTTTAAATCATAAAATTCATTGAATTTTAGTTCTCTGACATGGTATGGTTCACTATGTCTATTGCGATTCCTTCTGGATCTTGCTATACGGAAGATATTCAGCCAATCTTGAATGGTATACACTGGTATATACTTTTTCGCATGTTCTATTGCACTGTGCATCGAATCTGCTTCCATATAGGAATGACCACTCTCTAAAAATTTGTGTTCAATCACTTCTATATGGCTCACATTTACTAAATAACACAATAGCGCTGCCACATGTTGGTTTCTATTCTGTCCTCCGCACGTGTCTGACCAAAGCGAAACTTCTTTTATTGTAAGTGGCAAATTGTTCAAATATTCAAAAAGACAAGAGCCGATTTCAGAGCTTCCCCGTTTCCCATTCAGCTCCGTCCAGCAAAAGCAAAACGCATTATTTGGGGGAGCTGATTCATAAATAGTGAGATTGTAAACACAAATTTTTCGCGAATAATACATTGGACTAACATCTGAACAGGGAATTTGTAGCACAGACTGTAAATCAAATGTTACCGAGCAAAATGTTTCTTCTCTTATAGCTCTCTCTTTATCTTTCTTTTTTTCTGCATAACAGTCTTCTTTTCTTCTTAGATGACTGAGATAACTCTCATAATTTTCTTGCTGATGGTCTGCTGTGACTGGCTTGCTTTTATTTTTTTCGCATATCTGACAGAGATCCTTTTTGGGTTTAAAAAAAGATAAATTATAATATTTTCCAAATATTCGCTTATAGGTAATGAACGAGGCAGCTTGTTTCTTCTCTTGCTCGCATTTCTCTTTATATAAAGAGTACATTTTTGATATTGAAAGAGTACTATCTAAATATTTCTTTCTTGTTGATTTTCTTGTGTGATGGGACTCATTCGTTGGGAAACTTTCAATGTGTGATTTTATATCAGCTACAACATAGTCAGGAGTTTTATTCCCAGGTTTAGATTTTCCTCTTTTATCTTCTCCAATGTAGGTGCCGGCTGGTCCTTTATGTGAGAATGCATTCAGAACTACATCATTAGAAATATTTAACGTCTTTAGGAAAAAAGCTTGGCATACCCTCAATTTATCTTTGTTTTTCTCAAAATAATATTGTTTGGAATCTTTTCGTGGGGGTCTATTATTGTTTCTGTATCTACGCCTTTCTGGGGTTTTGGCAGTTACACAATTTAAAAGAAAATCTTTTTGTCTTCGAAAGTCGGTAAGTTTCCAATAACTCTGACAGAGTACTTTTCTTTCTTCATCAGAAAACTTATTATGGCACTTGTACCTACACGTTTGGCAGTTTATTGGTTTTGGTTGCTTAGCTGGTCGTTGTTGTTTTTTTATTTCATAACTCAAGCTGTCACTTCTCCTTTTTTTTGCTACATTATACTTCCATGTTTCTGGATGACTGGTTTTCCATCTGCTTTCAGTTTTACCAGATGTATTAAGTCGCTCATCTTCTAGTAATTAAAATATTTTAATTATTAATTTCTCGCTGACAGTAATTAAAAACAACAGTACTTACCCTCGGAAGATGTTCTATGGTCCAAATCATTAAGGGCCTTCTCTTCTGGAAAATTGAAATAACTCTGTTAAATATCTTGCTATCGGTTGTAAAAACAATCGTACCTACCTTCGTAGTTTGGATCCTTTAATGAATCGTCACTATCTTCAGAATAAGCCAGTATTTCTTCCAGATCTGGAGTGCTATCCACAATTATTACTTTTTTATTAATTGTGGAACTTCCTAAAAATAGGTAAACTCTATGAAAAACTTTTTTTTTTAACTTGATAAAAAAGGTTGGTCCAGAATTTCAACCTAAGAAAAGATAAAAAGTGAATACGTACCTTCTTCCGGTTCTGGCACTGAACGGTTACAGTCTACTAGATTATTGGTACCACCATTATTAACATCTATTTCATTATTAGAAGCCATAGAGCCATCTCCATTCATCGTAGAAGATTCTAATATAAAAACACAAAAATCAATTAAGTCCATAATAAGCAGGTATGTTAAGTAAAAAGCAATTAAGTCCAGTTGAACGAAAACATTTCGTTAATAACACATTCACATTCACAATAATTTAAAATATATTATTTTATGTTTAGATTCAAGATTTTAACATATCATAAGTACTCACCTGCAATCTTTATCTCTCCAGAATAACTTGGTGGTAGTGTTTTTTTATTATTGATAAAAATCCGAGAAATTTCAAAGTCTTTATTTTCACAATTCTCTTTTACTTTTTCATAAGCCAACATTATTTTCTTTATTCTAGAACCCATTTTACTGCTTTAGTAACACTGAAAAACAGCGCTAAACGAAATACCGACCCGGTCTCTATCGAAGCGTGGCGATAACTAACAGGTCACAACAATTGTTTTTCTAACCTCATTTTGGACCTCGTTTTGGACTTAATGGATTTTTGCAGAGTGTTAAAAAATTCATAAATCCATTAAGTGCACTTAATAGATTTTTCTGAGCGAAATTTAGTGTCTGTGGACTTAGTTATTTTGAAGCTAATAATATCTCGTATATTTGAACTGTATTGGATTTAAATGATATTTAATATGAGAGGTTATACCTAAATGGACTTAGTAATGTGAAAAAACGATTTTACGAAAAAGTGGACTTACATGGTTTTCCTTGTACGCCCACGATATATCTAACAATGACATGTTAGCTTTTAGTATATTTATGGATTAGATAAATAAAAACTAAAGTATATTATTTAGAAACTGAAAAGTTATTCAAAATGTATTAAACGCTCATTATTTTCCATTAATTAATAAACAAAGTTGTAAAATCAAAATTAAACATAAAAAAAATATAAGTTATAACAGTTGTCAGGTACTAAAATAATGAAAGATCCCCAGGTACATCGATCAGGTATGACGACCGAGAAAAATTTTCGTCGATTTAAGTAAGTTGTTTATACCCTACTAACAATCTTCGGATTGTCACGGGGTTTGTAACAGGACACTGTCTCCTTAACAAACATCTCAGTAGATTGTAGCTAAGAAACAAGATCACCTCATCAGTGAGTGCGCCGAGACGACGACCATTTGTGCCAAGATGTGTTGTACGAGTGATATCGAAGATGGAGAACTAACCTCTGTAAAAGCGCCACAAATATTGACTATTGTCAAAGCTCTGAGACTGTATGATGAGTTATAACTTATTATAACTCAAGAAAAATGGACACAATAGATCTGTAAATTCGTGGAGGTTATCTCCTCTCTCATACATTCTACATTCTACCTATTCCCAGGTAAACGAAGAAAAACAGAATACAACAGAGTACAACAGAATACAAAACACGCTTGACGCCGCGCAACCACGAAAACAAGCAGGCTTTAGAAGCGGCTTCAGCACGATTGATCACATACATACACTAATAGAAAATCAGTTGAACAAAAGAATACAAACTTTATCAGTAAACGCACATTCAATTTAATGGAATTTACGTTTTTTGTTTTTTTTTTAAATAGTTTGTTATCTCCACAAATAAAAATATTTAGAACCCATTCAATTTAATTGAGTTTACGTTTTTTCTTTTTATTTCAAATAGTTTGTTATCTCCTTAAATTAAAATATTTTACTAACCTTTTTTTTTCATTATTAGTCATTATTTATCATCAGCAATAATTTCCCAACTTTATGCGTACAGGTTAAAAATCACCCTGTATAGAAGGAAGACAAATAAAACAATCCCAGAGTTCCCAACTGGATGAGAGTACTACAGGGAGACGCGATATTCCTAAAGCTGTTTACAGTAACACTAGAAGAAATCTTCCATCAACTGGACTGAACCAACAAAGGATTAAAAATAGATGGAGAATATCTCAACCGTCTAAGATTCACTGATGGCATAGTCCTAATTCCCAATAGCCCTGAAGAACTCCAAGGACAAATTAACGAACTAAATTCAGCCAGCAATAAGATGGGTCTAAAAATGAACTAAACAAAAACTAAAGTAATGTACAACGAACTAGTGGACAAAAAAAAAACATTATAATAAATAAAACAGCACTGAAAATTGTAGAAGAATACATATATTTGGGACAACTAATACACAACTCGGGATAAGGGATTACTTAAGGAAGAACTCTACACGGAAAAAAATCTAAACTGGCTTAAAGATTATTAATCTTGAACCAACGATATGCTAGTTTCCCCATTCCGCAAATCTAGTTATACTTCTTTTCAAGAAAACCTTATCCTTAGAAGCTAAGAAAATTTACCTTTATTTAAGATTTACTAGTATTGAAATTAAGATTATAACTACACTCCAGACAATTCTAGATAAAATCTTGTTTCGAGTACTACTTATACTTTTTGTAAATTAGCAAATTATTGCATTAAGTATAAAAATTCTTTGTGTACATGTAATAATTACTTTATTCTAGTGTAATATCACCTACCATAAAATAAAGCCTCTTCTTACTTTTAGGTTAGTTACTAGATGCGCCGACTAGGTAGTTTATAAAATTATAAAGTTTTTTTGTTATCGTTTGTGCTTGTGATATGTGAAAATGGAGGACCTTCTTCAGGCATGGGAGATGACGATTTGATCCCAAAATTTCAAGGTAAGTTTAGCAATAATCCTACATTATTTGATGACATTGGTTGTAGGTTAGGGGGAAATTTTTAGCATGTCCCAACTCTATTATATTCATGTATGTTACCGGGCAAACCCGATTTTAGGATAAACTAGTTTTTCTTAGGACGAATATTAACCGGGATCGAAAAACTGCTCTTAAAAAAAATATAGTTCTCACAAAATTCGGTAACGTGTACCCTATGCTTTCGGAGGTTCGGGTTCGATCTTGTTAGAAACTCTTGTTTTGGTAAAATCTTTTCTTAATTTTCATTTACAATAGGTATGGAATTTTGAAATATCACCAGACTAACCCCGAATATGGTTAATACTTTTTAAATTAGATTAGCCAAACATCACCTACCAAATTATATGCTTTTCGTAATAAGAAAATAAAAACTGTGTAATTTCCCAATATCGGTAGATATTGGACAGCGGCATCGCTAATTAAAAACGAGAGACAGTAATAAAAATTGTTAAAACATAATTGAATCATTCCAAACGCGTACATACCTAGTTTACCCCCAGTGTATAAGAAATAATGCATATTAAAATAGTAGTCCCCCTAACCTCAAACTAATGTCATCAAATAATGTAGGATTATTGCTAAAATTACCTTGAAATTTTGGGATCAAATCCGTCATCTCCCATGCCTGAAGAAGGTCCTCCATTTTAACATATCACAAGCACAAACGATAACAAAAAAACTTTATATAAAGTACCCGGCGGGTCTCGTGTCGCAGAAGAGAAACAGAAACCCAATGAAATGAAGATAGGAATCAGGAATGCACCGTTGCGTTGTTACTGTTGGGGATGGTCACTTAATATAAGAATAGTAACTCTTGGAAATGGGGTGTTATTCTCGCGGCGAGAATAATATACTTATTTAAAGTCTTAATACACCGATTTCAAATAAAAGTTTTAAAAAGTTAAGAATACTACTTATTATTATATAAAAGCATTTATACTTTTAATATAAGTTTTTCTTAAATATAAGTCATTTTATTCTTTCTTTTAGATTCAAAATTACTTAAAGTGACTATAACTATATATAAAAAGCAAGTGTAAAAGTAAAATAGTTCCAAATATTTGTTGTACTCATGGAAAGAATACTATCCTTAAAGAAAGTGTAAAATTTTAAGTGTATGATTGTTCTTGAATATAGAAATTATTTTTTTCCGTGTATCATTTCCAAATCTAGAATGCCACTGTATCTAAAGAAGAAAACATTCGACCAATGTGTACTACCAGTCATGACCTATACATGCGAAACCTGGACACTTAAAACGGACATCATAAGGAAACTGCAGATCGCACAACGCTCGATGGAACGAAATATGTTGGGAATAACCAAGAGAGACCGCAAAAGAAATAGATTGGATAAGCCAAAAGACCCAAGTAATAGATGTCATTCACAGAGTCAAATCCTACAAGTGACAACGGGCAGGATATCTAGCAAGAAGGACGGACAACAGATGGACCACAAAAATTACAGTATGGTACTCACGAGGAATTGAGATACCTAGAAGAAGACCGAACCTAAAATGGGACCATGATATTATATTAGGAAATTGTTGGACCCGCATAGCCAACAATAGAGAACAATGGGCCCAACTATAAAGAGAGTATCTAATAATGTGAGGGAGGCTACACCATAATTGAAAATGCTTGAATAAACTAAAAATGATGATGATGATAATGCAGCGAAGAAAAATATAAATTATTTTATATCACTTTACTTATATATACGTATTTTATGCGGTTCTTTCAATCTAAGATAAATGTATTGGATTTTTTTTTGCATCACTCTAATCAACTAATTACGGCTAATGTTTACTCCCTTAAACATCATATAACATATATTAATTAACTATATTTTCTTCTTATTATTTCTTCCCTTGGTATAATATATTAAGCAAGAAAACATTTCGTAAATGTAATTAATTATATTTTTTCCATTTACTTATGCCAGATACGATATATACATAATTTTTTATTAAAAGTGTCTTTATATAATATGTATTATATACTTATATGGAATTTTATGAATATATGTTTTGTAAAGAAACACGGAAACCCTCTTCCAAAAATATGTGATATTTTTCTACGGAAATCGTAATATAAAAACTGCAAAAAATGTCAATGTCAAAGAATGTCCAAGAACAAGATTTATGTGCAGCTTTATGGACTACAAGCAACTAAAAAAATCATTCACTTCATTTTAATGGTACCTTCTAATAATTATATTAATCATATACTAGATAAATCGCCACAAAACAATATACTTGTTATAGACCAATTAACTCATAAGAATATTATTCCCAAGAAAAGAACTAAAAAAGAGATTCTTAACAAACAGTTCATTATAGATGTATTTTAATTCTCCAGGACACAAATTAAGTAATTATTTCGCTAAGAAGTAAACAAGCTTAAAATAGATGTTCTCTTAGAACTGAAGGTTAGTCTAATATTTAGTATCAAATTAAAATCTTTATACCAAAAATGTTTTTTTTTTATTTTTCATTTTTGTTAAAGAAAAAAGCTTAACTAGAAGAGAATATAAGTAGATAGTATGCTATTTATTTAATTAATTTGGTATTATTCTATTAGTACTAATTTAATTGCGCTATTTACTGACGGATCCAAGATGGATTCAGGTGTAGGTTCGGGTTTCTTCTCGGAAAGGTCTTGACATCGCAAAGTCTTACCGGCTTCCGGATAGATCAAGTGTTTTCCAAGCGGAGATACTGGAAGTCCTGCGAATGGTTGAGCGAGGAGACAGGTTATGACCGAAAAACTGCAGTAATCACTTACAGCCAAACAGCAATGTCGGCGCTGAACTTTTCTACCATATCAAAGGCGATAATCGTGCCTTGGGCTAGACGCATCAGCTTCTCCCCTCGATAATATAAAAAAGATATTCACCACCATTTTCTGTCTATGGAAAACAGTAGATGGAAAACTTTAAATACCTGCAGGACAACCAAAAAAACTTGGCCCAAATACGACCTTAAGAAATCGGGAGAGCTCATAACTAAATCGGGTAAGGATATCGCCAGGCTTACGGCGGGCAGAGGGCCAGGGTCACTAAAACATTGAATATCTCCAAAAAAAAATATTATTTCAAAAAACTTGTTATCAATTTACAATAAGTAGGCTTTGGAGCATCACAAAACAAAAGCAAATGAATAACGGAATTGTCGTAACATGTCGAAAATCGCTTCACTTGAAAGTAGGCTTTGCGAAATGCTATTATATCGCAGCAGAAGAGTCTCAACTTAAAATGCGTGAGTTAAGAGCTTTTTAACTCACTGACGCAGATAAAAACATTTAATCACTAGTTGATTAAAAAAAGTATATCATTAATATTCCAAATTATATTTTATCCTCTCCTAGTATATGCCTTTTTAATTTTTTGATTATGTAACGAGCACATGTTTACTCACTTGTTTCGTCGAACTGCTTGAATCCATTTTTACTTTTGATCAAATCGGCTTGAGAAACTATGAAGCGGGAGAGTTAAATATTCGGGAGAGTTGAATATCCGGGAAAGTTGAATTATTATTGAATGTTATTGCACCCAACAACGCCCTAATTACGCTCTCCTTTAAGGCTGTCGCTCACTAGAGAGTTGCGTGCCGGAGCGCAAGGTAGCGCGGCGAAAAGGAATTTTTATAATACGTACATAGTTTTAAATCGTTTCGCTGCCGACCGCTGCGTTTCCGCCAAGTGAGCGCGCTCCCATTTAAAACTATGTATTATAAAAATTCCTTTTCGCCGCGCTGCCGCTGCCTTGCGCTCCGGCGCGCTTCCGTCTAGTGAGCGACAGCCTTTACGCTTTAACATTTTTTCGCCAATTTTATTAACATTTAAAATTATCACAAAACAACACGACGCCTAGTTCGAATTCTTTTTCACTTATTTTTTACTACCCCAAACAACGTTGCATCAGACAAACCTCGTACCTGAGTATTTTATAGTCTCAATAACTGCACTAGAAAAAAACTAAAATTCTTAAATATTATGACAAAACCACGATTTCAATATTATTTTAATGCGATCAACATGACGGTGCGGCGCGGCGCACAGTGCTTCGTCCCATGGACAAAAATCGAAAAAAAAATAAAATTTACTAATATCTCAATATGTAATTTTATACTTATGAACATTACTTAGCAATGTTCAATCATCCTGTATATTATTTTTCTTAAACAGCGTTTTTTGTTAGCAAATATTTTCACTAAAAATAAATTTTGCGATCATTATCTTATCAGTAAAAAGAATAACATTCATAGTAGTTCTGTATATTATGGAGTTAAGCGGTACGTAGTTAATTGAAAACCATTATGGATATTGTTAAACAAGGTATATACTTTAAATTTATTTCTAAACAAGTTCGTGATTGTTCAGTTTTTATTTATTTTTTAAGATGATTCTTAAATGGGTATAAAAATTTTACGTTTTCAAACTTCAAAAAGGCATTTAAAAAAACATATCAAAACATATCGTATTTATTGAATATTTTTGTTGTCATATTCATACACTTTTAATTTTTGTATAGTTCACCTGCGTCTTCTTGCGACGAAGTTTATTTTATAATACTTTTCAGATGGAGTAAAATTGATAAGCAATGCCGATCTGGTTAATACTTGGCTTGATCATAGGGACAAGAACTCAAAATTATTTGTATTTCAAAAAATGTGTTCTTTATTAGATATTAATGAACCTTCCAGTCAAATGAGACACCACTTGTGCCTGAAAAAGCCCACTATGTTGGAGCGAAACGTCGCATAAAAAAAGTTTCTATCTTTCAATTTATTATAAAATCTTATACCCAAGAAAGGGAAAAAATAATATATGGATATGGTCTATTAAAGAGGTAACTATTAACATTTGAACCCCTCATACCAACAAAAAGAACAGTAACAACACGAAAAAGTAACATATTAGAAAATTATGTACAGAAATATCTTACATGTGAGGATACTTCATCTACCTATGATTTGGATACTATAAATTTGGAAGATTCTGTCAGCAGTGATTCTTCTGAATCAGAGTAGTTACGATCTACGCATTTTGTTGTCCTAAAGTAAATTTATATTATTTTAAGTTTTTTTTTAATTAAATATAATATTAATGCTTCTTTTTCATTAAAGGAAAACATTTTTATCTTATATTAGCTTATATTGTAGGAATCATGTTCTAATGTTATTTCATTTTTTTTATCACAGGTATTTATTTAATACTTACACCGTTTTGATACTATAAATTATTATTTCCTTAGATGGAACACAGCTCGAACATTTTTATTATTTATAAGATTTTTTTTTACAAACGTGGGACATCATCATTTAGTATAATGAGAGTACTCATCGTTTGTGTCAAATAAACCTAGTTTGAATAAATTGCTTACAATAAAAGAGAAGTTTTGCATTTTTGTCCTCTAGAGCCATATGTTCGAAGTACTGTGCGGCGGCCTGAAATAGGTAGGGATAATTTCTGATTTTTGCCGTTGAAGCGTTGCAGTTGGAATTTGTTAAAATCAACTGAAATGCACCAAGCCTATAGCGCTCCTAGCCAAAAACAACGCTAGGTTGTGACAATATCAAGAAAATACTTTCGTGACTTAAATTTTTTACTATAAAACTACATCCTATACCACACACATATACACAATATTCATAATTCGCCCCCCCCCAATTATAGATAAATTCCACTCACAACTAAGCTTCCTATCAATAGATTTGGGCGATTTACTAAATGTCGCTGCTTTAAGATGTACCCGACATTAATAAAATAGAGTTATTAAAATCAACTGAGAATAAGTTACACACTTCGCCGAACAATTCATTAAGCTTAAACCCCATAGATTTATATACTGTCTAGGAAATTGCACGTACGTTTTGCCGGCCGCCGCAACGACCCTACTTCAATCAATTACGGAACTGGTTTATCCCCTTAAGGACAAGACCGAAATTTTTAATCAATTGATAGACGATTTAAAGAGTTTATTAGTAAGGATTATTACACTAATTAATTATACTAAACAAAAACACTTATTTATATTTGATATCAATTAAAATTTTAGTTACGTAACCGAGGGCGAGATTTGTAAATTCATTGTTGCCAACCATGAACATATTAGGCGCGGTGCTGAGTAACTAGAATTTAAATTTCCCGCTAGGGATTCAAGTGGTAGCTCTGCTGTAAAAAATGTCAAGTTGGCACATTTAATTATTTATTTTCTGACATTGTCATTCATTTTAACACTTTAGTTTTGTATTACGAGTTTTTGGTTTAAATAAACAGTGTTGTGATATTTTACGCTTAAAAATATTTACTAGCAGACCTTGCAGTCGAACATTGTTCTTTTTAGAACTTCTTTTAGTGCGAAGTGGTAAAAGGTCGGTTAACAGCCGTAAAAAAACGCATCGCAAATGTATATGAATATTTTCAACGGGAAAGCGGTAGTAATGGTCCTTTATGACCCTTAAGTGCTGTTAGGAAGGTGAGTTTTGTTGATGTATATCATAACTGTTTATATGTATGCTATATTGGTCCACCCAGTACGTTCACCCGGCAGGCCACATCCTATTGCGACACGTCCGGCGCGCGTTGCGAAATCGCGAACGTATCATAATAATATTCTATTGTTCTCACGATTATTGTCAATCTAATCATTATTTTTATTATAAAACCCAAATCAATAAGAGTAGTTTTAGTTGCTAAACGAGACTATGTCCGTTTGAATTTTTATAATTAAATTAAAATAAATTAATAAATAAAATAAAATATAAAATATTATAAATGTGTTTAAAGAAAATAAAAATTTTTTAAAAAGTGAATCTCATTATTTGTGATCTAACATATATTTATAATTATTTTTTTTAAAATATCTTGATTAAAACAAAATATATAAAAGTGGGCAACGCTGTGCCTGTCAGCTTAATCACGTGACTAAAAGTTTATTAATCAATAATTAAAATTCTATGAATAACAATCTATCAAAGAATCAAGGCGAAGTTATATTACCATAGAAACGGGTTTTGATTTTTAAGACTTATCATAAATTCAATTATATTTTCATGTTATTTTTAATTTTCTCTAAAACGATATGGAAATTTGGAAAAATATAAACGAAATTAACCATTAGAACAAGCAAGAAATTTTATAAAAAACTCATTTTTCTCAAAATGTCAATAATAAAAAAGTTTTTCCTCTTGTAAAGACAATCCGGAGACATACTGTATTACAGATGGGGGTTGGAACCTTTAGTGGTACAACAGTAAAACAAAGCACTAAATCACGAAATCAGTTTTACTTTTATACTGGACGCGCTTTTCGCTAACCATGTTAGAATTCGTGTTAGCATCATCAGTAGATGATTAAAACTTAGCTCTAGTGTGCACTGTAAAAGTAAAAGTATTTTGTGTATTGTGTGATTTAGTATTTTGTTTTGCTGACATACTGTTTATCAAAAAATATTAATAATAAAATAAAATATAAATAAATTCAGAAAAATGGTTGTTCAGTTTTATTTCTATTCATTTTTGTTTACACCTGCCAATGTACTATTTGTAATCGGGTTGCCATGCACCAAGCGATGGCGCCATCTATTATAATGTTTGTTAAATCTATATTGGTCAATAAAGTTATTTTCTTTTTCTTTCAATCAAGCTTATCGATAGGTAAAAATGTTTTCTAAATGTAATGTTGATCTCCTCGACAACAAATAATAATTTTAATAACTTGTCTGTTAAGATTCGCCTTGAATCATGTAACAAAACATTTTGCCATAAGACCTTGTAACCAAATTACAGTCCACTAATAAATACCCAAAAATTTAACCAGTGCATCCATTCATAACCCGGTTGGCTTAGAAGTTTTTCATCCAAGCCTTTTTGGAAGCAAGCAGAAAACTAACCTCCAATGATTAATATTGGAGGTTAGTATTTTTTTAATGGAATATTATATACAGTACTGATAGTCAAACTAAGAATGATTATATACTTACTTTGGGACGACGCAGCAAAGATAGAGTGGGGAAGAATTAGTAAAGCAGTAAAACCAGTCGTTGAGCTCCACATCTTTCCTTTTCTGCGAGCAACCTCCATATCTTTAATTTCACTGGATTCCTCAAAGGTTTCCTAAAAGAAAAAGAAAGAATATTATACATGATGCACTAAATCTATCCAATAAGCGAGGGAACTTTTCGATAGCCGACATTCAAAAAATGGCAGAAAATATAATTTAGGCTGTATATATATATATATATATATATATATATATATATATATATATATATATATATATATATATATATATATATATATATAAGTCGGTTCAGAACGTTCTACGACGTTTTCCGACACCTAGCCTCCACTCTTCTCTATTTAGCCAGAGATCATCAGGTATTTCTCTATTTTCTAGTTCTTTATCCACACCCTCCCTCCAGCTTCGTCGCGGCCTTCCTCTTTTATTTCTGCCTCGAGGTGTCCACAGTAAAATTTGTTTTGGTATTCTGGGATCGGGCATTCGCTGTACATGACCAAACCATATGAGTTGCTTTGTTCTTATATCGTCCACAATTGTGTGTTCTGCTCCCATAATCTCTCTTACTCTGCCGTTGGTTATTTGTTCTCTTTTCGATTTTCCAGTAATCCATTTCGGTCGCTAATAGCATGTTCTCTGTTCTGCTTTTCAACTGCCATACTTCGCTTCCCTAAGTTATTATGCTTTTCACTACCGTATTATATATGTTCTTCTTATTAACTTTAGAGATTCCTTGATCCCAAAGTACACCATTCAACATAGATATTGCCCTCCTGCCTTGCATTATTCTATATTTTATACCCTCATCGAGATTTCCATCGTTAGTTATTTTTAATCCAAGATATTTATATTTGTCACAGTTTTTTATCACGCTTCTGTCCTCTAAGACTATGTTCTCTTGTGGCTCCCCTACAGTCATACATTCAGTTTTGGTGATATTTACCTCCAAACCCATTTCTTATACTCCGCTATCAGCTTCCTTGCCATATATTCAAGGTCGTCGTGATCTTGGGCTAGGACTATCTGGTCGTCCGCAAAAAATAGGATGTATAGGGTGTTCTCATTTATTAGGGGGATTTCCATTCCTCTACACTTAAGCATCCATTTTTTAGTGCTTGTTGCAGGTATATTTTGAATAGTATAGGAGATAGGCAACAACATCCCTGCTTGAGGCCTTTTGAAATTTTTATGCTTTCTGACAATGAGTCTCGTCTTTTTATTCTAGCTGTGGTGTTCTGGTATAAGTTCTTAACTGCTTTTTGTAGGTTGATATTTATATTAGTCATTTCCAAATTTTCCCACAATTTATTTAATGGTATGCTGTCATAAGCCTTTTGGAGGTATATATATAGTAAGTGTACCTCTTGATCTTTTGCCGTTTTTTCCTCTAAGTCCTATGTTATGGTAAACAGATGATCTACAGTAGACCTTCCCGCTCTAAAACCCGCCTATTCTTCTATTTCTATCTCTTTATATTCATTTTCTATTTTATTCTTTAATTTAGGCTCTATTGCGATGTAAAATCAGTTTAATTAGCTTTGTAAACTACGATACGGATCGGTCCCTGCAAAATATTGCTTAAATATGGAATGGTTTGGGAAAACAGTAGAAATATCGGTGATAATGTGATGTGTGGTGAAATAACAATTTTTTTATCTTTCACGCTGATTTCGTATTTTCAATAGACTCTAGTATATACTTTAGGTTTCACTTAAACAAAATTCCCAAATTTTTTATTCTAGGATCTACAGATGCCCGACACACTATTGCCGGACCCTGTGTTTATTTTGTTAAAAAACTGAGTAATATATTTCGTGTTCGTCTCTTTAAATCACATTTGAATGTCTTATAATAGAAATAATATAAAAACAAACTAATACCGATCTATCATAAAATATATCTATTAAAAGAATGGTTTGTTGAATATCTTATGAATACATTTTGGAAAACAAAATTGGATTGAATTGAGAAGTACAATCATTTCTAATTCTTCTATATTTTTTCTGGTCATATATTTGTTTCAGAAGATAATTTCATAATTCAAGGAGATATCTCTAACGCAAATGTATAAAAAGATGTTCTTTCTAAAATAGAACCAGTAAAGCAAGCATCAACTTAAATTCTATTAGCTGTTATAAATTTCTTTATAGACATTCTAAAAGGTAATACAATACGGTTCTCTTTGCGCGAACTTTCAGTTGAAAAGGCCATTTGCATTTCAAAAGATATGGTGAAAATATGTTTATTTTATAAGAAAGAAACGCTGCGTAACCCGGTGTATGCATCTACTTCAGATATTTTTCTTTTATTAAATTTAACAGAGCGCATCGCCAAACGAGCTTCAACCTGCACATACTAATTCAGCTAAAAGGTCTTTTAAGCAGTTTTTAATGTTATTTTTTGCTAAATAAAATAAAGTCATAGTGTGGAAATTGTTATTTAAATATTAGGCTATTTACTTTTTTTATATATTTTTCGTGAGTTAAAATTTTGCGAACATAATGATGTCATGAGACACAAATCATAATAAAATACTGGTCATGAAAAATTTTTAGTTTTGATACCGTCAGGAGAACTTTTGTTTGGCTACCTTTGTAAAATTGTAGATTTGTGGTATGAATTTGTATTAATAGTTTAAAATTTTTATGTGATATAGTACGGCAGCCGTATAACTCTTACTAAAGTTTTAATTATAAAAAACAATTGCATTAATTGAAATTGTTAATTTCTAGTTGTTTTAAAAGAGAGCGTACAAATTACACAATATCAAAATAGTTTTGAGTATACAGATTACTTGAAAATAGTGTAGCAGATACACTGTTTTTAAACGTAACACCCTATTTTCCTATTTTATTTTTGCATATTGCCTATAATTCTTAATTTTTTTATATGTAATGTAATTACCTAAAACTAGAAGTTATTGTCACATTTTACTTAAAAAATAGAATTTAGTATGGCAAAAGGTCGCCTTGGGCGCTGTTGTTTATGAAGTTGCAGTACTAGCAATTATGATAGGATTTTTTTTTAGAAATTAAAAGAATAATCTACAGAATGACAAAAATAAATTTGAAGGTATTGCAAATGTCATATTCTATGTATTATTATTTTTTATAATTTATTTTTGATGCTTTTACGATTTTTTTTTATTCTTAAAAGTTTGCAATTTATTCTGATTTTCTCTAATTTTACCCATATTTCTAATACATTTACGCTGCAATGTTTTTACGTTAAATATATACGTAAGTACATACGTTTAGGATCCGATTTCAATTCTTTATGATCAAAATCAAAATTTGATGAAATTAAGAAAATATAAAAAATGTATATAAAACACCACAATATATAATTGTTCGTAAATTTCTATAAAAAATATTTTTTTATCCAAAAAACAATATATTTTTATAATATATAACATAACGATTAAAATACTGAGAAATCTAAAATATAACTAGATATAATAAAGCTCAGAAATTTATAAGATTTCATAAAATAAAAATAAATGATTTAATATTAATTATAATTATTATACACTCTTAATTAACATGTATAAATTGTCTCATAATATTGTGAATCACAAAAGTATTCCTAAATTACACCATGCATAATTTGGTAGTATCGGATATGCAATTTCTAAAAGTAAACTTCTGAAACAAAATATACACAAATTTGTTTATATGCTTGCTTCGTCCAGGTTACCGTAGATGGAGCTAAGAAGGCTTAGGTAGAGTATATATAATAAATGATCAAAAATACGAGTAGCGGAAAAAGGGCCGAAAAACCCTACATATATGCATATTTGGCGGTATGATCCGTGATTGTCACGGCTACCTCTAGATGGCGTAGAGCGTTTAGCCCTCTCACCATAGTAGTACTTATTGTACTCAAATGCTATTCTCTGCTTTTCGTTGGTCAGATCGAGGGTTACAGCAAAGTCGGCCTGACGATGGAGAAAAATGGCTGTTCCCTTCGGTCTGATGAACTTAATGCAGAGAATAAGCATATATGTAGGGTTTTTCGGCCCTTTTTCCGCTACTCGTATTTTTGTTCATTTAAATTTGTTTATACTTGACTGTGACATTTCTGACTTTAGTTCAACATAGCTGTCTAATTAGTCCAACTTAAACAACTAGTTATCATTTGAGTCAGTTAAAACAAAAAAGAATCTCAGAAATTTGCCAAAAATGCAAACTTATCCTACATCAGAGAAAATTGATATGATTCTATTAGTTGGTGAATGCAGTGTGCGTTCACCAATTAATAAAATACTTAAATGCTCCTGATCTTATCTAGTCTGGGTTTTTTTATGGGGATATGTTAAAGACAGTGTTTGCAAAACTCGACCAACCATTGTCGACAACATGAGAAAAATGATTGCAGCTGCTTTTCGAGGTAGAACTCCACATACGCCTTTTAAAATGAAAAGATCTTTTTGAAAAGACAATCATTTTATGCAGTCAACAGGAAAGGAATCATTTTGAGCATTTGATTTCATCTAGCTAATTTTTGTCAGATAATTATATATTTATATCTAGTTTTACTTCTGTAATAATTAAAATATGTTTTAAACGTGTCTCTTTTTATTACCATTGAGTATTTTAATCTACAATCTCTAATTTTTGTTAAATTAACAAAAGGTATATTACACAGCCACCCCCCCCCTAGATTTTTTCAAATAATAAAGATCTACTGACGCAAAATCATAAAAATTAAAATATCTGGGAAAATCTTTGTTTGAAGGGATGGCAATCTTAATAATATTTTGAAGATATATAAATTCCCCATTGAACACCCGAAAAATATACTGGGTGTTTCTTATAAAATAAAGGAGTAATTAGCTTTTAAATGTGACTAATGTTCCATATTAATTTTGTCTCACCCTGTATAACTTTGCGGGTCAAATTTCAATTTGGTGTAACATACAATGGTTACTGTAATTAAAAATCAGGCGATACAAAGTCAACAAAAATTTAGGTAGCTGTTATCAAAATTTAAAATTTACTCTTCATTTTCACAAAATGTAAAATATGTCAAAATCCTTAGATTTTAGATATATGATTCTTTAATAAAACTTAACTTTTATTTTTTTCCTAGAATCCTAAAATCAATTAATATATGGGTGTTCTATTAGAAAATGATGTGTTTTTTGAGGGACACCCTGTATAATTTTATATATATTTTTTTTAATTAATTTCTTTCAGTTAACATGTTCGTTTCAGTTCATATGCTGCCAAATTTTCATTCCGATATAAAGTACCGATCTCCTAGGAGCTTTCGCGGCTTATGAAAGGTGCCACCCTGTATATAAAACACCACATTAAATAAATTTCTATAAAATAAATATTTCTTTAACGAAAAATGAGATCTATATGAGAATCGCGTATCAGGACGATCTAAAATTTACGTACATTATACAAACTTGTATTCTATACTGTTTATTATATTAATTATTTGTATGCACTCGTCACGAAGCCAGAAAGAGATAAAAGAAATAACTTAAATTTTTAATATAGATAAACATTTCAACATTCCCAATATCGATCCGGTGGTGTTTCGACGTTTATAGCTGTTCCGGCAATAAACTCCTTTAAATTTTACGACCCAGTTAAATTTATGTCGGGCGATTTGTTGCAGATTTCGAATCCGTCAAATTTTTGCAGTTGGTTTTGGCGGCAAACGCGACGTTAGAAAGCAAAACAATTTTGCTTTAATTTCAGTGATTTATTCGCTATCGACAATGACCTGATTCAAATTACCCCGTAGAAACGGATTCTATAAAAGCATGCTTTGCTCACAGCCAATTAGTCAACGCGAGGGCACAGCAGTCCCGGTAAATCAACTTATTGAAACAAACGACAACAGGCGACAGTAACATACAAATTAGATGGGATCTCACTTAAACAAATTTAATTTAAATTTTATGTTTTGATTTTTTTGTAAAACCCTCTTTTCTATTTTATTTTACATAATACCTATAATTCCTAAGTTTTTTATATGTAATGTAATTACATAAAACTACAAGTTATTGTCATATTTTATTTAAAAAAATAGAATTCGGTATGGCAAAAGGTCGCCTTGGGCGCTGT
This sequence comes from Sitophilus oryzae, assembly GCF_002938485.1. Lineage (NCBI taxonomy): Eukaryota > Metazoa > Arthropoda > Insecta > Coleoptera > Curculionidae > Sitophilus > Sitophilus oryzae. Next base: position 717,667 of record NW_022146344.1, on the reverse strand, counting down.
TGTTCATGAAGTTGCAGTACTAGAAATTATGGTAGAATTTTTTTTTAGAAATTAAAAGAATTATCTACAGAATGACAAAAATCAATTTGAAGGTATTGTAAATGGTTTATTCTATGTATTATTATTATTTATAATTTATTTTTTATGCTTTTACGATTTTTTTCTTTATTTTTAAAAGTTTGCAGTTGATTCTGATTTTCTCTAATTTTACCCATATTTCTAATGCACTTATGCTACAATGTTTTTAAGTTAAATAAATTATTATTTGGAATGTTATTTTTGGAATGTTTTTAAGTTAAATACATACGTAAGTACATACGTTTAGGATCCAATTTCAATCCTTTATAACCAAAATCAAAATTTGATGAAATTATTAAGAAAATATGAAAACACCACAATATATAATTTTTTGTAAATTTCTATAAAAAAATATTTTTTATCCAAAAATCAATATATTTTGATAATATATAACATAACGATTAAAATACTGAAAAATCTTCCAACTAAAATATAACTAGATATAATAAAGCTCAGAAATGTATAAGATTTCATAAAATAAAAATAAAACATTTACTATTAATTAAAATTATTGTAGATGCTTTCTTAACATGTATAAATTGTCTCATAATATCGTGAATCACAAAGTTATTCCTAAACTACACCATGCATAATTCGGTAGGATCCGATATTCAATTTCTAAAAGTAAACTTCTGAAACAAAGTACAAACAATTTTTACATCACATATAACAAATCTATATGAGAATCGCGTATCAGAATCTCAAATTTACGTACATTTTACAAACTAGTATTCAAACTTTTTATTATATTAATTCTTTGAATGCATCCGTCGCGAAGCCAAAAACAGATAAAAGAAACAAATTAAATTTTTAATATCGATAAACATTTCAACATTCCCAAAATCGATCCGGTCGTGTTTCGACGTTTATAGCTGTTCCGGCAATAAACTCCTTTAAATTTTACGACCCAGTAAAATTTATGTCGGGCGATTTGTTGCAGATTTAGAAGGTGTCAAATTCTTGCAGCTGGTTTTGGCGGCAAACACGACGTTAGAAAGCAAAACAATTTTGCTTTAATTTCGGTGATTTATTCGCTATCGACAAAGACCGGATTCAAATTGCGGCGTAGAAACGGATTCTATAAAAGCTGGCTTTGTTCACAGCCAATTGGTCAACGCGAGGGCACAGCGGTACCACTAAATAAAAACTTTGAAACAACAGCTACAGTAACGTATAAATTAGATGAGATCCCATCTAATTAGTTAAATAAATTCAGTTTAAATTTTATATTTCGATTTGTCTGTAAACCCTCTTTCTCTATTTTATATATACATAATGCTTATAATTCTGTTAAGTTTTTTTATATGCAATGTAATTACATAAAAATATTAGTTTTTATAATATATCATTAAAAAATAGATTTAAGTATGGCAAAAAGTCGTCTAGGGCGCTTTGGTAATTTTGGTAAGAAATTTGTTTAGATATTAAACCGATACTCACCATTATGATAAAATCAGATTTAAAGGTATTGAAAATGACATATTCTATGTATTATTATTTTTATCTACAACCCTTTAGTTATAACGTTTTTACATCACTATTTTTTTAGCATTTCAGTTACGTTATGAGATTCATAACACAACTAGTGGTGTTATGAATCTATAACACAACTAGTTTTTATAATAATGAAAAACAACTACAAATATCTAAATATTCAGGGTGGCGCACCTCATTCGCCTCGGTTGATTATACCAAAACGGAAAGATGTAGAAACGAAATATATTATGGGTATATGCGGGGAGGGAATGTGCACAATTTAAAATTATTTTGGAATGTACAGTGTGTTTCAGAACGAAGATCCATACCAAAGTTATATTTTTTCTTATGGAACACCCGGTATTTTATTTCATTTTTGGATTCTTGGGCCCAAAAAAAGGTAGTTATTATAAGGGTTAAATATGTTTAAAATCTTTGGTTTTTGAGATATTTAAGAATATTTAAAAATGCATGCTACATTAGAATAGACTATTAACACCCTGTAGATTGCTTTTCAGAACTAATTCCTATGCTAACTTTTAAGCCAGAGAAATAAACTTTTCTGAAAAATTTAATTCCTTCGTTTAATGTATACAGGTGTATCAAAAATTGCTGGTCTATTTTAAATATTTATTTTACATAAAAACTTCGTTATTTCAAATACAACACCCTGTGTTTTTTCAAATAAATCGAAGCAGATTCAAATGTTCTTTCAAACTATATTAGGGTTTCCTATACCTATCTAGCTCAGATTTTGAATAAAAAGCGATTTTTCAATAAAATGGTAATCAAGAAGGCTGGTGTCGCTATGGCAATTTTCTGGTTAAAGCTAATAACTCTTTTCAAAATCGACATAGTTTGTGGACATTATTATTTAGATTTATAACAGTTTACTTAAATTTGGCTACAATAGTTTAATACTTATTAAACTTCATTATTCATTATTTTATCAAGAAAAATAAAGCAGTATCTGCTGGCGGAACGAATGGATATGTTACTAGTGATTTTATTTTGTGAGGAAAATTGTTTCTTCGCCTCAAGAGCGTATGCTCAAAGATATCCAAATAGGAATCTTCCTGATAAGCGTTCCTTGAAAAAATACTTTTCTATTTCCCAGAGCTATGGTAGTGTGGTTTATAAAAAACCTATTAAGCAGAAACCTGTCGTTGGAAGTAAAGAAAATGAATTTCCCGTAATTGGCTCTTTTATACAAAATCCATATATCTACGAGTGATCATAAAATAAATGAGAGAACTACTTCTTCGTCTTTCTTGAAAGAATAATAAATACATATTTAATAAATATTATTTATTATACTACTGTAGGCAAATTAAAAAAAAAGTAAACTGCTATACACATAAATAAAGTCCATAAACTAATTTCGATTTTGAAAATAGCTACTAACTGTCACTAGAAACTTCACATCAGCCATCTTGGTTCCCATTATATTGAAAAATGGCTCTTTATTCAAAATCTGAGCTAGATAGGTATAGGAAACCCTTATATAGTTTGAAAGAGCATTTAAATCTGCTTCGATTTATTTAAAAAAATACAGGGTATTGTATTTGAAATAACGAAGTTTTTATGTAAAATAAATATTTAAAATAGGCCAGCAATTATTGGTACCCCTGTATACATTAAACAAAGCAATTAATTTTTTTAGTAAAGATTATTTATCTGGCTTACAAGTCAGCACAAGAATTAATTCTGAAAAGCAAGGTACAGGGTGTTAATAATCTATTCTATTGTAGCATGTATTTTCAAATATCTTTAAATATCTCAAAAACCAACGATTTTAAACATATTTAACCCTTATAATAAATACCTTTTTTTGGGCTCAAGAATCCAAATATGAAATAAAATACAGGGTGTTCCATAAGAAAAAATACAATTTTGGTATGTATCTTAGTTCTGAAACACCCTGTACATTTCAAAATAATTTGTAAATTTTTTGAATTGTGCACATTGCGTTCCCACACATACTCATAAAATATTTCGTTTCTACATCTTTTCGTTTTCGTATAATCAACCGAGGCGAATGAGGTGCACCACCCTGTATATTAACTTTTCCGGCAATAATGATTCCGTAGTACGTACTGGTAAGGCAACTTCTACATCTGAAGGGAGACTTTCGCAATCGCTCATCATAATTTTTAAAATGATTTTTTTGGGCAAAAAGTGCTCGCGTTTACTTGACAGGGCAAACTGACTTTTCAAAAAAAAACTCTCTACTTGATAAACAACGTTTGTAACTATAGTCTGAAGCAGGTAACAGTTCCCCACAATTATAATTAAAAAAATGTGACAAATGTCATAGTTAAAGGTGGGCGACTAATAAACGAAAATTAAAACAGCATTTTCTTATTTTTCGGTTGTAGATAAAACGTTGTACATGACACGTGTGTTTAAACATGAATACACCACTCGTGTGATTAGAACGACTCGGTCTATGACCTCGGCGTTCTAATCGTTCACACTCGTAATCATGTTCATAAACACACTTGTACTGTAGATAACTATTACGATTTTACAAAATTTCCTAAATTTTTAAATGTTTGCAGTTTATTCCGATTTTTCTAATTTTACCCATATTTTTAATACTGTTACGCCGCAAAGTTTTTATGTAAAGTAAATACGTTTAGTATTCAATTTTAATTAGTATTCAATTTTATTTAAGATATACCAGGTCAGAAAAACTAAACCAACAAAAACACATTTACACTGCAATGTTTTTATGTTAAGTACACACATACGTTTAGGATTCAATTTCAATTTTTTCTGATCAAAATCAGCATCATGTAAAATTGCTAAAAAAGGATAAACTACTATAAATGCGACACATTTTAAGACTAAAAAAGTGTCACCATTTTCACCAGGGACGTGCATATGGGTTATCACTAGAATATTTTTCTAAAAAGGCATGTACGCTACTGACTTTTTCTTTCTCTTGGTAGCAAAATAGTGTAAACAGTTTAATGTCGATTAAAAGTTGTCTCTTGATATTTTCTCGATTTCCGCCTCCTTGATGAGATAAACGCAATTTTATTAATTTTCCTTGACTCAAGTCTAATAGCAACTTTAAAAAAAAAATAATATCATTAACTTGCAAAAGTTTTAAATAAGTATTCATTGATTCCTCATCCAAAATATGAAAAAAAGTTCCTATGAACATGGGTATGAAAATGCATAGTTTTAGAGTTACAGGATGCTAAAATTTTTAAAATTAAGTTTTTCTTAAACTTAAATCTTAAATGTCACAATTTTTTTATTTGAAATTGCTGTAGGTTGGACTAATAGTAATAATAACTAATCGTTATAATATTGAATAACAAATTAGGTAAATTATATACTTTAGTAATGTCATTTTTATCTTAAGTTTATTAATTGTAATTAATAAAATTGCGTTTTTCTCATCAAGAAAGTCGAATTCAACCAAATATTAAGAGATAACTTTTAATTGGCATTAAACCGCCTACACAATTTAGATATCAAAAGAAAAGTCAGTGGCATACATGTTTTTTTTTGAAAAATATTCAAGTAATAACCCATAGACACGTCACTGATAAATTTATCGGCACTTTTTTAGAATTAAAATATGTAACACTTATAATAATTTTTACCCTCAAATTTTCATTCCAATCACTAAAACTACTTGGAAGAAAATGATAATAAATCGAAAAATTATTAAGATTATAACACCCTGTAGCTACGAAACAAAGCGAAATCGGACCTATGTTGATATGAAAAATAAATCTTATTTTTTCGTGAGGAATCTTCTCCCACGAGAGATGGCATATGTTTTTTGAAACATCCTGTATAAAGCACCACAATACATAATGTTTCGTGCATTTTTCAAAGAATATATTTAGAATTATTATTCTTCCAACTAAAATATAACTTGATATAATAAAGTTCAGAAATTTATAACATTTCATTAAATAAAAGTAAAACACTTACTATTAATTACTTACTCAACTTAAGTTATTAGTAGATGCTTAATTATCATGTATAAATTGTCTCATAATATCGTGAATCACAAAGTTATTCCTAAATTACACCATGCATAATTCGGTAGGATCCGATATGCAATTTCTTAAAGTAAACTTTTGAAACAAATTACAAACAATTTTTATGATATCACATATAACAAATCTAAATATATGAGAATCGCGTATCAGAACGATCTAAAATTTACTTACATTTTACAAACTTGTAGTCTATAATGTTTATTATATTATTAATTCTTTGAATGCATCCGTGTCGAAGCCAGAAACAGATAAAATAAAATAAATTTTTAATATCGATAAACATTTCAACATTCCCAAAATCGATCCGGTCGTGTTTCGACGTTTATAGGTGTTCCGGCAATAAACTCGTTTAAATTTTACGACCCAGTAAAATTTATGTCAGGCGATTTGTTGCAGATTTCGAGCCGTCAAATTCTTGCAGCTGGTTTTGGCGGCAAACACGACGTTAGAAAGCAAAACAATTTTGCTTTAATTTCGGTGATTTATTCGCTATCGACAATGACCGGATTCAAATTGCGGCGTAGAGACGGATTCTATAAAAGCTGGCTTTGTTCGCAGCCAATTGGTCAGCGCGAGGGCACAGCGGTCCTGATAAATCAAAACTTTGAAACAACAGCTACAATAACGTATAAATTAGATGGGATATCAGTTAAAAAGACTTAGTTTAAATTTTATGTTTCGTTTTGTCTTAAAAACATTACTCAAAATTTTTATTAAATATGTTTGCTTTTTGGTTTATAATTTTATTTTTATATATTAAATTAAATAAATATTCTCATCGTTGACAATACAACAATAATTACCAACAATATAGGTATTATAAGAATTATAAGAACCTTAACGGCTTTAATAGATGTGTTTGTGTGCTAAATAACTAAATTATCTTATAATTGTGTATGTTTAGAGATTTTAAATAGTTTTCTTTTACTCTTTTCTTTGTTACTGCCCTGAGACATTAGGAGCTTATTGTTCCGTTTGTTTTCTGCGCATCTAGTTTTCGTTTGGTTTCTGCGCAGTGGCATTTTACAAAAAAATTACTTTCCTCTTATTTTAAATTATTGTTTCAGTGACATTTTTTTCATAAATAAACCCGTTGCAAAAGTTTACACATTAGATACTTAAGTACTTTATTGTATGACTGATTATCACACTCTAGAAGATGCATAATAATATTCATAACATTTAATACCGATACATTTAATTAATTTAAATTATTGTAATACATAATAGGAAACCTACAAATAGTTTTATATTTTTCCCTTAATTCATTCGTTATTTTCAAAATATATTTCTAAACTACTAATAATAATATAATTAATACATAATATAAAATAATGTTATATCAGAAGAATAAAAAAACACTAAAACTATTCATGACTCTAAGCTGAGACTGAGCAAAAACACTGACACTAAGCTGAGAATATTGAACAATAATGTAAAATCGGTTCTCTTGTATGGATGTGAAACATGGAAAGTGACGAAAACCCTAACATCAAAGCTATAAAAATTTGTTAATAGATACATACAGGGTTGTTCACCACATACGACACGGAGTATTGTAGCTAAACGATGATATTTTTACAAATTGTAAGTTTTGGGTTCGATGAAGGACTATTAGAGGTACAATTTAAAAATAATTTTACAAGATACAGAGTGTCCCAAATAAGTAAAAAATATCAAAGGTGTATTTTTTTAAATGGAACACCCTGTATATTATTACATTTTTAGTTTCTACGATTAAAATAAAGGTAAATTTGATTAAGATTTATTATACTTAAACCTTACCGTTTTTGAAATATTTTCAATTTTGTGAAATTGCAGTAAAAATTTTAAGGCTTCATTTCTCCAAGGGTATCAAAGTTTTTAATACTAAATATTTACTGAAGTTTATTTACTGATCAGTTATTGTGTTGCAATAATAAAAATAATACTACCTTATACAGAGTGTCTAAAAATTTATTTTAAATAATTATTAGCTTCAAACGGCATTAATTTGTTTAATTTAAATGGAACACCCTGTATATTTTACGAGAATCAGATCCACAATTTAATTGTCTATCAAATTATATTATACCATTTTTTACCTATCTCTTTAAGTTTCCGTAGAAAATGCATTTTCTTGTAATTTAGAACTTATTTATCAATATACCCATGGACTATTGACATTTTAGATTATTTTTAAAGATGTACCAAATTTTTAAAGAGTACAGATACTAATATTGTCGATATAATTCGTTTATTTCATTAAAAAATAAAAAAAACTGTTAAAGAGGACCAATTAATATGATTCCAGTATTCAAACTACATTAACTGACTGTTTGCGTTGATTAATAATAATTGCTCCAAATACTAAAAAACTGAATTTTGTATGGGCATTAGACAGTGTGATAAAAAGTAACACCTTAAAAATGATATTTCATTTTTTAATAAATGCTTATTTATAACAACAAAGACTTTAATTTGATAACTTATTATTATATTGATTTCTGACTCAAAAATCCACATTTATTTATAATAATTTATTAACGAACACAATTAAGTATGTCATTAATTAGTATATGGGCGGAAATAATGGTGTTATATTTAATTAATGGTATACTCTTTTATAAAGATTTAAATAGTTTTCTTTTTGCATACAAATTGGCTAGTAATATTATCGTTTTGCTAAAAACGATAATATTACTACTCTGTACATTTTGTACATTTGTTGCTTTAAAAACAATCTACAATATCAATATTCCATGGATATATTGATAAATGAGGTCTAAATTATAAGAAAATGCATTTTCTACGAAAACTTGAAGGGATAGGTAAAAAATGGTATATTACAGTTTGATAGACAATTTAATTGTGCATCTGATTCTCCTAAAATATACAGGGCATTCCATTTAAATTAAAGAAGTTATTGCCGTTTGAAGCTAATAATTATTTAAAATAAATTTTTAGACACTCTGTATAAGGTAGTATTATTTTTATTATTGCAACACAATAACTGATCAGTAAATAAACTTCAGTAAATATTTAGTATTAAAAACTTTGATACCCTTGGAGAAATGAAGCCTTAAAATTTTTACTGCAATTTCACAAAATTGAAAATATTTCAAAAACGGTAAGGTTTAAGTATAATAAATCTTAATCAAATTTACCTTTATTTTAATCGTAGAAACTAAAAATGTAATAATATACAGGGTGTTCCATTTAAGAAAATACAACTTTGATATTTTTTATTTATTTGGGACACTCTGTATCTTGTAAAAATATTTTTAAATTGTAGCTCTAATAGTCTTTCAACGAACCCCAAACTTACAATTTGTAAAAATCTCATCGTTTAGCTACAATACTCCGTGTCGTATGTGGTGAACAAACCTGTATATGGCCGAACTGACCAAACTAAACTGGCCAAACTAAAATAGTCAAAGAAGTGATCATACGAAAGTGGGGATGGATAGGACATACTCTAAGACAACCTAACGACAACATCGCAAGAAATGTCCTTGACTGGAACCCACAGGGACGACGGAAAATCGGTTACCCAAAATAAATATGGCGCAGGACCTTAATGGAAGAGCTAGCAAAGTCAAGAACATCATGGTCTGAAGATAAGACAATTTCTGAAAACAGAATAAGATGGAAGATTTTTACTGAAACCCTATGCTCCTCTTAGGAACTAAAAGAAACAATGATGATGAAAAATATTCATACTAAAAGCAGAACGCGATTTGTACTAATTGACAAAATGGTCAAATAATATCAATCAAGGCAGAAGATACGGCTCTACAAACAACTACACGTCAGAATTGATATGAAACAGTCGGCTATTTTGTGAATTCATTTTAATCTATTGAAAAGCTCGCGTAAAAAGTGAAGTATTCTATAGACATTATTTTTCCGCCAGATTCGTAATTCGATTTGATGGTTTAAATTTATTTTTTGAAAGTTCTACTTTTAGGAATTTGGAGGTTTACTAACCAAGTTTAATAAATATTGAATGATCAATAATATTTATTTTATAATTCATTGTACAGTGTCTTCCGAAAATATCAGAACAACTGTTTTTATTTTTAAATACCGATTTCTCCTTTTTTATTTTTTACGGAAAAAATTGTGTGTGCACTAGGTACGAATATTTGTTATTCTAAGTGACATTTCTTACTTAGCAGCTATTAAATTGGGGACATGAATGAAGGATTTGAAGGACATGTTTGAAAAAGTGACATATAATGCTGTTTTTATTTATGTATCAATGTTTATAATCAATGTGCCTGTTCTTTTAGCTTGTCAGAAGAGAAGATTCATTATTTCAGATTCCACGATTATTCGGCAATTTTTGTTTTGTGGTTGAGATCCAGACAAAACGTTTCGTTTAAAGGTAAGTTTTATCTCGGTAATTATTTTAACATAACCTAATAGTAATAGTGAGTGCACATAATAATCACCTGTTTACTCCCAACCAAGTTAGATAAAAAAGATATTGAAGATTGCAGCCTTGAGTTGGAGTATGGCAAGGAGTATGGAGTTAAATAAATTATTATGTTCCTAAACAGTATTTTATTTATAGGCTTTAATGCTTTAAAGTCTAATAATAAATTTTCATTGTCAACAAAATAATCTAAAAAAACTACGAAGATTTCTTATTATAAACTTGAAAGATTAAGATTCGGTTCAAATATGCAAATTTTAAATTTTTATAGCCAGTATATAGGTATGAATGCAACCTACTATATCGATAATGCGCTTATAGTTCGGGTTAGACGCCAAAGGCCGCGCCACTAACACAGTCTTCAAAAATTAACGTTGATCGGTCTCTCTCACTTTAGTTATTAGTGAGTTTCTCTCTGATTTGACACATTTGAATTTGATTTGAAATTTTGTGGATTTGTCAGTCTTTACGGAGCTTATTTTAAGTTATTTATTATTTATTCTACTACTGATAGTAGAATGTAGAATGTTTAGGAAGGGAGTTAATTACCGCGACCTTATAGATCTATTGTGTGTTCCCTTTCTTGAGTTATAACGAGTTATAACTCATCATACAGTCTCAGGGCTTTAAGAAAAGCCAGTATCTGAGACGGCTCCACAGAGGCCAGCTCTCCATCCTCGACATCAGACGTATCAAGGTTCATGACACGAATGGTCGTCGTCTCGGCGCACTTAGTGATAAGGTGTTCTGGTGTTTCCCCATTTTCCCCACAAAATCTGCATTCGCCGTTGTTTCTCAGTTTCAGCCTACTGAGGTGTTCGTTGAGGAGACAGTGTCCTGTTAGAAACCCCGTGACAATCCGAAGATTGTTTTTACTTAAATCAAGGAAAACCTTTGATTTTTCTCGATCATAAGTTCTAAGGAACTTTTTCGAGTGTCTTAGACCGTTGGAGGACACCCATTCCAAGTTACGGATGGAGTCTTCCAGATACTTCAGTTCCGCTTTCAGTTGGTTCCCGTTTGGAAAACAGAACGGTTCTGGTCCAGTTAGTGGAGTGTTCGCTCCTTTTCTAGCTAGATCACTTGCTTTTTCATTGCCTTCTATCCCTTGGTGAGCAGGCACCCAGAGTAGGAAGACTTTATTTTCTTTGTCTAATTCTACTACTGATAGTTGTTAGTATTGACACTATCGCAATTTATCGAAAAGGACTCTAAAATAGTTGATTGTGTAGCGTGCGGTAGATCTCGGCAAAAATCGAGTGAAATAATGGAACACATTTCCGCTAGTAAGTGACTATATAATATACATACGTGTAGTAAACCGATCATTTATGAAATTCACTTAAATTAACTAATTATATATTTTTTCTTGCATTTTTGCTTTTATTTACTACTTGTCAAAGATTAGATGTCAAACAATTTAGATACGTCAATTTGACTTACCTGCTTCAGTAGCGTATCGGATGTTTATAGTTATAAATAATTGTTAAACTTATCTATTTTTGGACTTTGGACTTGATTTTTTTTTAAATAATAATTAAATAGTTTTGTAGCTGTTAAGGTACCCAAAAGAAAAAAAAGTGTAAAGTGTGACATATCGTTGTACTCACGAGACTGAGTTCTTTCAAAATCTGAAATAAAAAATGCAGGTCCGTATTAAAAAAATTAAGCTGGCCTCTGTATCTTACAAATTATCAACTAATTTGAAAATCTAAAAATACTATCGTATAGCCCTAATAAAGTGGCTATGAGAATGTGCAATTAGTTTTTTGATTTTCTAAAAAGTAACGACAGGAAAAAAAAATAGTTTTCAAAAAAATCCGTTTTTTCCAAAAAACTTAGCAATCCTTGAATTTTTTAAAACTTTTTTGATGGCATCTTGGTGAACAGCTTAAGGCGCAAATTTGGCCCAATTACCAATGCTCGTACCTCGAATTGGTAGCACCCTGTATATAATTTTCAGTATATTTCTATAAAAAAAATACTTCTTTATCAACTTCTTTATCAAAATGTCAATATTAATTTGATATTATAAAATAATGTCCGAATTATTTTTTTATAGATACATAATTAGCATGTAGAAATTGTCTCATAATATTGAGTAACACAATGTTATTTCTAAATTATAGTATACATAATTCGGTATGAGATACATAATAAGCCAAGGATCAGTAAAATACTTAGGAGTACATATAAATAAAAACATGACTTCCACCTTACGGATACGGATACTTCTCGTTACTGCGAACTGGTTGACAATGTCAAATACACATTTTTCCATTGCGCAAGATGGAGCTTTATTAGACATGCTGTAGAAGAAAAAGTGGGTAAACTAACACCAGATACCCTAATCAGAGCCATGCTGAAGAACGAAATATTTTGGAAGGAAATAAGCAAAATGGCTAAGGAAATCCTTATGGATAAAAGAAGAGAGAGAGAACGTATGATCCGATAGGTCCAAACCAGCTACATAGAACGGAACATTTACATAAAACCCTCCTTCTGAAGTAATGCTAACACGGTTCCAGAAGGAGACACATAAAGGTTCTGAGGGTTGTTTAGTCAGTAAGAGCCTGACACTTCGGTTGTCTTTCCAAGCTACAGTTACAGTTACCAAGAGCCCATGATGGTTTGTTTTTTCCCTCAAAAATCGGTATTAGATGATATACAATTTCTAAAGGTAAACTTTTGAAATAATAAAGTATAAACATTTTTACGATATCACAATTAACAATATCTAAATGAGAGCCGCCTACGAGAACGATATCAATTTTCGTATATTTTACAAATTTGTATTCTATGCTGTTTATTACAGTAATTCTTGAATGCATTCGTCACGAAGCTGAGACAGATAAAAAAAGAATAAAATAAATTTTTAATATCGGTACACAATTCAACAATCCGAAAATCGATCCGGCGGTGTTTCGAAGTTTATAGCGCTTCCGGCAATAAACTCATATAAATTTTACGACCCAGTAAAATTTATGTCGGGCGATTTGTTGCAGATTTTTCGGAGCCATCAAATTCCTGCAGCTGGTTTTGGCTTCAAACACGACGTCAAAAGGCAAAACAATTTTGCTTTAATTTATCGACAATGACCGAATTCAAATTACGGTGTAGAGACGGTTCCTAAAAAAGCTAGCTTTGTCTTAAGCCAACTGGTCAGCGCAAGGGCACAAAAGTCCTGATAAATCAAAACTTGTTGAAACAAGAGCAACAGTAAGGTATAAATTGGATGGAATCTCACTTAAACACACTTAGTTTAAATTTCATGTTTGGATTTGTCTAAAAATCTCCTCTGGTTTCTAAAATTTTAACAAGTCTGCTTTTTAATATTACATATTTTCTCGAATAAACCATACTTATTGTTGACAATTTAATAATTATTAACTATGTAAAACATAACGTTAACAGCTTTAAGAGATGTGTATCTCTCCTAAATAACTAAAGTATATTTTAAATAGTTTTTCTTTAGTGTTTTGTTAATGACGACGTGGGAGTTGAAACGTTGAAAAAAAAATTGATCATTAAGAAAATTTGTTTAGGGTAAAAAGTGACAAGCTGATTTCCGTTTGGATTCTGACGCTGTAATTATTGTCCGTTGAAAAAAGAAACATTACAAAAGTAATAGGCATTATTTAGTTAAGTGCGTTGTCATGTAAGTGAACGTAGGATAACGGTGGAACTATTACAGATATGATCACACATTCAACATGTTCAACATTTGGCACATTAAATTGCAGCAAATGTATTTTTTGTTGAAATATATTTTTATCCTTGATGCTTTTTCTACATCCTTGATAGTGGTCTCTGATTTGGTAAAACTGGCGGAGTGTTTTTTTTGTCTTTTGAGCTTGTGAGGATGGGATTTGATTCCCGAAACATTTTGCCCCCCCCCCCCTTAAATAGTAAAAATTTAAAATACATTTTTACACAAGACTGTGAGTTTGAGTCTCCTTTTCCTTAGTAGAGGATTTTAGCTAATTATATTAGACATTTAATACACATACTGAAATATTTTTGTGTTTAAGGAACTTATCCGAAATCTAGTAATTTCATTGAGCGATCCTCTTGAACCAGATCTCCCGAATCAAAATATCTGATTCCAACAAGATGGTGCCTCTATGGTACCTCTCTATTTTACAAGACCTGTTCGGGAAACTATGGAAAAAGTCTTTCCAGAAGAATAAAAGAACATCATCTTTCATAGAATGGAGCCAGTTGAATGGTCAACGAGTTCTCTAGATAATAACACTCAGTTGAGATACGCCTACTATTTATTGGGATAATTGAAGCGTGTGTAACGAGAGATTCGTAAATATTGAGGTAAGAAAGAGAATACGACAGGTGAGAGTGTAGACTTTTCTTCTAAAATTATTGTAAATATTAAAAACGAATTTTATTTTTCTGCCAGCATGTAAATGGTCAACCATTTGAAAGTTTATCTTAAGGAGATATCGAATAAGTAATAGAATAAAATTTGCTTTTAAAACGTTTGAAAGACACTTTTTAGTACAACCAGGACCGTTGACATATATAACGTTAGAATTTTTTTGTCTCATATGCTTATACAACACAAAATAATTTTTAATTAATCAAAAATATTAAGTATACGATGTTGTATAGTGTACATATTTTTTATGGAGGATTTATAAAAAAAATAATATAATAAATAGTTTTTCAATAAGAAAAAAGATAAAAAAGATAAAAAGTTGGATTAACGCAGCAGTGTTTACAAAAAATAATTATAATATTTTGTAGGTTTTCTGCGCAAATTACGAAATCCCCATAGGACTTTTTTGAAGAGATGAATCCGCCACAGAGTTACAGACATTTTTATTTTTTATTATATTATAATAAGTAGTTATTCTAAGAACAGTGCATAATTATCTCCAGCATATATGAATTATTTCCTTTAACAGGGGTAAATATAAATCTTGTGTTTTGAGGGTTCAAAAAATATTATTATATTGTGTATAAAGATCAAAACTAATCAGTTTAGCAACTTTAAGCGACTCTTATCCACCGCAAAAGAAGAAGTCGCGCCGCCCATAAACCGTAGTTAAAGGAAATAATTCATTAGTACAAAATCTTAAATGGTCAAATGTACTAAAAACTTTCTTACTTTCTACAGAAACTCTAAGAATATTTTACCTAACTTTGTTAAGTAGTAATTAATTCCCTACTTACATCTTTAGATTTTGGTTAGAGTAAGTATGATGCGGTCAAAGGAAAACGACGTTACACTGCCCTTTAATTCCATAATCGATGTAAATTTCTGTCTCTCCGATCTCTATATCTCATGATTAAAAGCTGACATAAGAAAGTTCAAATTTAAACGGAAACCAATCAACATTTATATAGAAATAAATATTTTCAAAAACAGATTTGCGTTGGTGAAATTCACTGTGTTATAAATTAGGAATTAATTATCGATTAAACTCTTTAATAATTTATACAGGGCATTTCAAAAAACATGTGTCATCTCTCGTTTTGAAATTCCTCTCGTTAGTATAGAATTTTTTTTTCAATACATAATCATTCAATAATAATTCCTCTGCATAAAGGAGGAGACAAAGATGAAGCTTCTAACTATCGCCCAATTGCACTCCTTCCAACGCTATCTAAGATCATAGAAAGGTTGGTTAAAAGGCTGGTATCTTTTCTGTTTAAATACGAAATACTTAGTGAATATTAATTTGAATTTCTAAGCAACAAGTCCACAAATGACGCTATGTTTTCCCTCCTTAATAAAGTTTACTCCAGCCTAAACAACCATCCCTCTAAAGCAACAATTTTCTGTGATTTTTCTAATGCGTTCGATTGTGTAAATCATAAGATCCTAATTAATAAACTGCAGCACTATGGGTTCAGGGGATCATCTCTCGAATGGTCTAAGTCGTATCTGAGCAACAGAAGTCAACTTGTGAGGGTGGATACCACGTTGTCTTCTAGCAAGCCAATAGAATGTGGAGTACGACAAGGCTCAGTACTAGACCCTATTTTGTTTCTTCTTTTTATTAACGACATTGCTAACATAAACATCAGTGGCAAAATATGTCTTTTTGCGGACGACACTAGCTTCACTTGGAGCAACAAGGACATCACGGCACTTCATAGGATTATATCAAATGACTTAATCACCATTAAATCTTGGTGCGATTCGAACCTCCTGAGTCTCAACATTTCTAAAACTAAAGCTTTGTCATATAAAAACTCGTTGCAGCCTTTTGTACTTAACAACACCACCATTGACGTCGTAAAATCTGTAAAATTCTTAGGACTTGTTGTGGACAATTCTCTGAAATGGGACATACATATCGAAGCTTTGTCGAAAAAATTGAGCTCTGCCTGTTTTGCATTAAGGTCTGTTTCTAAGGAGCTTAACTTGTCAGTGGCTAGAACTGTTTATTATGCACTTTTTGTGTCGCAAGTATGCCCTTCGTCGGGGGTATGCCCTTCCATTCTGGGGTAAATGTTGTGCGACTCAATTTGACCGCATTGTCAAGCTCCAGAAGAGAGCTGTTCGATATTCACTGGGACTAAACAGCAGAACTCATTGCCGGGACTTTTTTAAAGAATTAAAAATATTGACTCTTCCTTCCTTATTTATATTTGAATCCATTTGCCTAATACGTAAATATGTATCAGCTTCTCAAGAAAGGTCATCTCACACTTATCCACTCAGGAACGCGGAGCAAGATCTTTATCTACCTACCCCACGCTCAGAGTTAGTTAAAAGTTCAATATTATACAACTCGAAAAAAATGCACAATCACCTGCCATTTGAAATCAAATCCATAACATCATTTTTTTTCATTTCGCAAAGCATTGAACTCTTATTTACTAGACAAGGCTTTCTACGCCGTAAATGAATTATATTTTCAAAAATCGAATTTGATCTTGTAAACACTGGTCTAATGTTTACTATTGCTATATTTACTAATGACATCGAAATGAATTTATTTAGAGGTCATTGATATTTTACTATAAACTCGTTAAATATTTTTGAATATTATTTTTATTTTTTTGCTCTTTGACATTGTAAACATTTATAAATGTTTATTTTAACAATAAGACTGACAATATTATTTGTATAATGTTTTGTATTATCTTTTGTTTGTTTGTGTGTGTACCTTGTTTTTTACTTTGTTTGTTAGTTTACCTTTGTCTACAAATTGAAAAATTTTTTGACAATAAAGGCATATATTTATTTATTTATTTATTTATTTATTTATTTATTGATTCATATCAACATGTGTTCGATTTTTTTTCTTCGGATTCTCCCAGATCCCGTAGAATACCTGGTGACGTGTTAAGTACAAACTCTGTCGATGTCCAGGGAGTCGGGTAATTTACCATGTACCCATGTGCAGCTTGATGAAGCAATCTAGAAACTGGAATTTGCTTGTCAAAAATGTAAGTTTCAATTTGATCTACTGAAGGTTTGTATTGTTTAGATTGAAATAATTTCAATATTACTTTATTATGAGTAATTCCATTTACTATTAACTATCATATTTACTATTTACTATCATTTAAACCATATCTTATGAGAAAAGCTAGAAATTAATTGTTTCTTTTATTTTAGGAAATACTACAGTATGGTCTAAAGACTCTGGTCTGTCCATTAGTAATTCCACTGTAAAAGTAGATTGTCCTAGCTCATGAAACAATCTGGAAATGGCAACGTTCTGTTACAAATGTAAGTTCATAATTTTATTAACACTAATAGCTGCCCGATTTAACTGGTTCAATGAATGTCTAAAACACATTTTAGAGTACGATAAAGCCGATACTTATTTATTTATTTTATTTTAGGGTATCTATATTACAATACATATTCCTAACACTTGGCTAACCTCCCATATGTTGATGGAACAGCAGCAATAGATTGTCTTGACCTGTTCACAAATCTCTACGTAGGTACAGGTGTGCTCTATGTATCTTCATTTTTTTTTCGATTTATTATAATTTTCTTTCAACCGCTTTTAGCCATTCGGATGAAATTTTGAGAGTGAAGGTCTATTTCTAAAGTCTAGTGTCTATTCTAAGGTCGATTCTAAGTACGACTTAGACAGAATATTGGTATTTAAGATAATTATTACAAAAGGCCGATTTTTTAAAAGTTTTAACGTCCTGCAATTTTAAAACTATGCATTTCCGTACCCATGTTTATACGAACATTTTTTCATTTTTTTTTTGATGAGGAATCAATAACATTTCGGCCAGTTAATGGCATTATTTTTTTTAA
Source organism: Sitophilus oryzae (assembly GCF_002938485.1). NCBI lineage: Eukaryota > Metazoa > Arthropoda > Insecta > Coleoptera > Curculionidae > Sitophilus > Sitophilus oryzae. The sequence goes on along the minus strand of NW_022146344.1, from coordinate 699,411 downwards.
GATTGCTATTATAATTGGAATATGGAAATTTAATTAAATTGCGTTTATCTCACCTAGGAGACTGAAAACTACAAAATACCAAAAGACAACTTTTAACCAGTATTTAACGGCCTACACAGTTTTTCTGGCAAGAGAAAAAAATCACTGGTATATGCACCACTGATTTTTTCTTTTAGAAATATATTCCAGTGATTCAGTAGAAATATATATACCAGAAATATATGCCCTGGCTAATACATTCGAAATGCTAAAACTACTTGGAACCTGAAAACTACTTTACCCCCTGTAGCTACGAAACAAAGCACTCGGACTTATGTTAATATGAAAAATAAATCTTATTTTTAGAAGAGGTGTCGAGAGATGGGACGTGTTTTTTTAAACAACCCTGTATAATCGTAACGGTCGATATGACAAAAATTATCATCGTTTTTCATATAAACGTAATTTTTGATAGCTATTCCAAATATTGTATGTATGTAATTATTCGAATTCACGAAACAATCAATCGAACAGGACTAATCAAATTTGCAACGTAATATTAGTATTTTAATAAAACACGCTTTTAGATGTATCAAAAAACTTTTAATAAGAGTAACTTTAACACTACATATATGTTTCGGCTTGTTAGGCCTTTTTCAAGAGTTTTTAAGAAACTAATCGTCTAACTACACTGTAACTATACAGGGTGGCCCATCGAAAACGTTCCGCTAGGCATAACGGCCAGGGTAATTTTTTTTTCAGAAAATTCAAAAAGACGTCAATTTTATTTATGAGGGGGACAACGTTTGCCCCAAAAATGATTGCAAAATCTTCGACCCTCTAAGCGGGGGTGTCATCCTCCCATTTTTTTTTCAAATGAGAAGGGGGTCAAGTGGTACCGCAATGAAAAGGGCTTTCTATTCTCTATACTTTCCGGCTTCCTTTTTGAAAATCATATAGAGTCATTGAGAAGATATGAAGGATTGAAATTTGAAAAGTTTATTTAAACATTTATCAGAGTAGATGATAAGGATAAATTCCTTCGACCAATTTGCTGTTTTTTCTTATTATTTCTAGATGTTTACGCATTTTTTCACTTGCCACAAGGTTGAACGATCAGGTGCGGTAGTTGCTAGATAGCTGTTGTAAGCTATCTTATGCGTTGCTGAGTGACTTATGCATTGAAGTTCTTCTCAATATCGTTAAACTTTTTAATAATTATGGTGTACTCACTTGCAGAAACAGTGGAAATAATCGAACTTTATTTTAAAAATAATGAATGTGGCAATCGGGTTGCGCAGATATTCAACGAACGCCATCCTGACAAACACCTTTATGGCAAAATTGTTCGCGAGTTAGTAGCAAAATTTCGCAAAACTGGTTCCGTTATGAATAAAAAGAGGCAGAGGGAAAAACCTGTAGTAAATGAAGCTATGGAGGTATTCATACTGCAAGTTGCCATGGATAGTACGCTGAGTACAAGAAAATTAGCCAATGAGACCGGCGTGAATCGTACAAGTGTACAAAGGATATTAAAAAAAACACAAGTTCCACCCGTACAAAATTCAGTTGGCACAAGAACACAACGAAGACTTAATTATTGAAAGTAAGTAAGTAAGAAGAAGTAATTTTGTGAAACTATGAGTGAACGAGTAGGGAATGTTAGTTAATCAGCACAACTGCCGATACTCGGCTGAGGACAACCCCAGGGTTTTTCACGAGGTGCACATGCAAAACCCTCAGAAATTGAATCTGTGGGCTGGTATTTTTGGAAATTCTATTGTGGGTCAGTTTAACGATATTGAGAAGAACTTCAACGCACAAGTCACAGAACAGCTATCTAGCAACTACCGCACCTGATCGTTCAACCATGTGGCAAGTGAAAAAATGCGTAAACATCTAGAAATAATAAGAAAAAACCTCAAATTAGTCGAAGAAATGTATCCTTATCATTTACTCTCATAAATGTTTAAATAAACTTTTCAAATTTCAATCCTTCATATTTTCTCAATGACTTGACCGATTTTCAAAAACGAGGCGGGGAAATATACAGAATAGAAAGCTCTTTTCATTGCAGCGCCACTTGACCCCCCTTTCCATTTGAAAAAAGTTGGGGGATGACACCCCTTCTTAGAGGGTTGACGATTTTGCAATCATTTTTGGGGCAAAAGTTGTCCCCCTCACAAACAAAATTGACGTGTTTTTGTTTTTTTTGAAAAAAAGAATACCTTATGCCTTGCGGAACGTTTTCGATAGGCCACCCTGTATATATATTTGCTATGGGGGCGGGTTCAGAGAGTTTACAATAGGAATAATAAAAAATGTGTTTAGAAATCCTTGTTGGTCGTTAACATTATTTTCGTTTTTAACAGATTCTAGTATTTCTAACTGTTCAAGGTAATTTAAGCGTCTGCCTTTTGTTTCTCTGTGTAATTTTATATGTGAGATTGAAATAAAATATGATATATTTATAAATCCTCAAATAATATAGTTTATCGACTCCAATACTGACTATACTAGATCTCATTCCTGCTAAACTCTAATTTATCAGAGTTAGTAAATTTGATACGTCTTCTTCAGTATGTATTCAAATATCACTCTAAAGGAGTATCGTGATTCACAGCCATTTAGCTTAAGCCGTGAAAAATCCACTCCACTTCAATACATTTAGCCTTATCTCAACATTATCTCGAACTGTTTTCAGCCACTTTTCGAGAGAAATAAATTCCAGTTAACTGTAAAAGACAGAAAATAAATTTAAATTACACGACGCTGCATCTAGATAAAAAGTTTCAAGGGGAAGAGAGAGAGAGAGAGAGATAAAGAAAGAACGCGTTATACGATATTTTTTCCGACGTCTGTTTTCTGGTGTTAAAGTCGTGAAACGTTGAAAGCGAGTATGCTATGAAAAATCTAATAAGCTGTAAAAGCTGTTTATATTTAGAAAATTTAAAATGAAACATTATGACGGTTTATATAGATATGTATTCGAAAACATTGGTTTAAGTACAGTTGTTTGTGTAAATATTTTTTGAAAATAAAATTCCTTTTAATTTAAACAGGGTGTTTCAAGAAACATGTGCCATCTCTCGGAGAAATACAGAGAGTATAAAATTTACCACAGAATTTCAATACGCTGATAACTGTGCCCTAGTTGCAAAAAAGTTACAGCAACTACAAGGAATGCTGAACATATACCGGGTGCATCTCAAAAGTGGCTCACCCCTCTAAATTTTTTATTTTTTTTAGTTAAAAAAACGAGATTTGGTATGTTATTATATGACATAAATTAGGATTGATTGACGTATTCAGTTGTTTTCGGTCACTTCCGGTTTCACCGGAAATGACTACAACTTTTGATTTTTAAATGGAACCCTCTGTATTTTTTTACTTTATTCGATAGAAAATGTCACTCTGAATATAATGACATATATGTCAACTTTTGACATTTTCGCATATAGTTTATTTGAAATTATAACTTGCGGAAAATTTGATTTGAAATACAAAGTGTGTGGTATCAAATTATTCGTAAAAAAATGCTTTTTACAAATATGCTAATGAGCCACCTAATATCCTAATATCCTAATGAGCCACCACATTTCCATTTGAAAAAATTGAGATACGATTAAAAATACGATTTGAGCATTTTCTAACTGGTCAGGACAAGATACTAAAAACATTAGACGATCAAATCTATTTTTCCAAGGCTCCTTGATGAAGAATTAGTGTTTCTAGCATACACATGGCTTACACTCTAAATTGAATTTTAAAGAACAATTTTTTATTAAGCGAGAATGTCAAAAGTTAACATATGATATGTCATTCTATTCAGAATGTCATTTTCTATCGAATAAAGTAAAAAAATACAGAGGGTGCCATTTAAAAAATCAAAAGTTGTAGTCATTTCCGGTGAAACCGGAAGTGACCGAAAACAACTGAATACATCAATCAATCCTAATTTATGTCTAATATACTAACATACCAAATCTCGTTTTTTTGTCTAAAAAAATAAAAAAGTTATAGAGGTGAGCCACTTTTGAGACGCACCCAGTACACCTGGGCATATAAAGCTTTGGACCTTAAGCTGAACATCGATAAAACTAAAATCATGTAGATTCTCCCGGAAAAGCATAACAGCGCTATAAAGATCTCCGAGAACTATTGTAATATGTAGCGGAATTCAATTACCTCGGCAGTTTGTTTTCGGAAAAGTATATCGAAGTATATCGAAAAAGTATATCGAAAATATCGACTCTGAAATTCAGCACAGGATTAGCAGCGCCTCAAGAGTATTCTGGAAATTAAAATATTATTATTTATTTTATTTATTTATTCTAGAAATTAAAGGGGTTTCCTACAATAATGCCTTGAGTACAAAAACGAAACTTGCAGTGTATCGAGCAATAATAAGCTTTATCATGTTATATGGAACAAGTTGCAACAGAGACATCTTATACAACAGTTAAGAATCAATTAAAATCAGGATTAGCAGCGCCTCAAGACCATTCGGAAGTTAAGATAGATGGTTTTCTACAATCATGACTTGAGCACAAAAACGAAACTTGCAGTGTACCGAGCAATAATAATCCCCACCATGTTATATGGAAGCGAAACCTGGGTGCCGTACCGCCGACACATGAACGCATTAAACAAGTTGCAACAGAGGCACCTTAGACAGCTCTTTAGAATCAAATGGTACCACCATGTTTTAAACGTATCGGTCATTGAAAAAACTAGCTGCGACAACGCTGAAGTCATGATTAGTTAACAATAGTCAACAGTTATGATCAGTCATGATCAGTTCAAAAGCTCATGGAAGAAGACGCTTTCCGTAACCATCTTGTGATGCGTGTCAAATACTCGTTAATCGGTAATGGTAGTAAATAAGTAATGTCTACTAGTTCTGATCCGAAAGATTTCTTAGAACTTACTCCGGAGTATTTTTTTATAACTCAAGTCATTACCACGACTGCCTATTCCTATGGTAATCGGCTCTATAGATACTGTTATCGACTGTTACTACGATGGACTTCATGGTACTCAAAATATTTAAAAACTATGTGTAAAAGTTAAGACTCAATATCAGAATTTACAATATATTTTCTACCCTTTTAAATAAAATTCTGTTTAAATTCTATTTTTTAAAAACGTCAATAATTTACTTTTCACCTAATTTATTTATTATTAAATATCACTGACTTTTTATATAACCTATAAAATCGATGACCTAGTGCAATCTAGTGAAAAAGAGAAGCCGATAATTTCTAATTTGTTAATGAACTAGAAAAGTATAGCCTAGAGACGATACTCTGCTCTATATAAAGATAGTTAATAGAGCGAAATTAAAGTCAGTTGTATTCAGGTGTTATGAGAGCATATTATACAGGGTGGGGCATAGAAACTTCCTTTTTTTGCGATCACACTGTAACAGCAGGTGAGATCGTAGAAGAGTGGGGAAACAGGCGCTGAACGCAGGCACTCGGCAACTTTTGTTTTGTATACGCTGCAGTCGTAAAAATGAGGTGGACAAGAGAACAGCGTGCATTTGCAGTGGAAGCGTATTTTTTGAGCAATTCATTTGTGGCGGAGCAACGAGCGTTCCGTGTCCGCTTTGGGATTCAGCCCAGGGGTGCAGTTCCCGACCGTAAGTCAATTCTTTTGTGGGTAGAGAACTTCAGAACAACCGGAAATGTGATCAAAAAAGGCCCGGGACGACAAAAGACCGTTACAACGCCAGAAAATGTTGAGGCAGTTCGACAGTTCATTCTGAGATCTCCAAGGCGCTCTGCTCGCAAGCATGCGGCAGCCCTAGGAATATCTAACCGATCAATGCGTCGAATACTTCACAAAGAGCTTCACTTTCATCCATACAAAATGGTTGTTGTGCAAGAACTGTTACCCCGTGATTTTCATAACCGCGTAACGGCATGCGAAACTTTATTGGAAGATTTACCCCATGACGCACTGGTTTTCTTTAGTGATGAAGCACATTTTCACCTATCCGGCTGCGTCAATAAGCAAAATATGCGCTATTGGAGTGACAATAACCCTCGGGAACTTCATGAGAGGCCCCTGCGCAGTGATAGAGTGACAGTCTGGTGCGCGATGTCTAGAAATGGGATTATTGGTCCTTTTTTCTTCGAGGATGATAATGGAGGAGCAGTTACCGTCAATTCACAGCGGTATGTGAACATGTTGCAAACTTTTTTTGCACCACGTCTTGAAGAAATGGAACGAGAAAATGTGTGGTTTCAACAGGATGGTGCAACCGCCCACACATCCCGTGCTTGTATGGAAGTTTTAAGGGCAATGTTCCCCGGGCGACTCATCTCTCTTCGGGGTGACATCACCTGGCCAGCGCGCTCGCCTGATATAGCCCCCTGCGATTTTTTTTTGTGGGGATATCTAAAAGCGGAGGTTTTTAAACATCGCCCCACAACCCTTCTGCAGCTAAAAAATTGTATTCGGCAAGAAATAGCTCAAATTCCACTAGCTATGTTGGAACGTGTAATGGGAAGCTTTCAAAATCGAGTACAACAATGCATAGATAATGGAGGGCACCATCTTCAAAACGTTTTGTTTAAAACAATATGAATTAAAACTTTCAATTGCATATATTCATTTTTAGAAAATAAATATTTTTTATAAGCAGTACTTGTTTTTAATTTGCTCTCGGAAAAAAGGAAGTTACTGCGCCCCACCATGTACTTTGAAAGTGGTAGACAATGAATCAGTATTAAACCTAAAAAAGCTTCGGTCTTCTATTGTCTTTATTTATTTTGCTTACACAACGTTTTGGTAAGAAGTATCACTGACCATTATCAAGTATAAACTCTTGATAACGGCCAGTGATACCTCCGAACTGACAGAACTTGGTTCCGATTGATGGAAGTTCGAAACTCTCTTAGTTTTTAATAGCATATTATAAATTTATATTTATATAATAGTACCGTGAAAAAAGTCTCTTGGAAAAAATCGCTACGAATAATGATTCTCGAGATATTTGAAATCGAAATTATCAATACCTGTCATCATTGACATAAATTAAACATGTTGACTAAATAGTTATTAGACTGAAATAGTAAATTTGAAATAGTTTTGTGCCAAAAGTTCAACAGAACCTATTTTATCACCATTTTTCGAAGAAAAAATTATCATTAATAATGTTTTTAGTCAAATAACTATCTACTCAACATGTTTATCTTTGTCAATAATTACATGTATTGGCTGTTCCCATTCTAAATATCTTGAGAACGATTTTTACCATTAAGTCATTAAATCATTTAAGTCATCGACATTTTTTGCGTAAAAAATCACAGAAATGTATATTTTTTCATCAGTAGTTTTATACAGGTACGGACGAAAATTTATTACTCTTCAAACCAGTTAAAAAATATGTAGGTGGCGTCCCCTACAAATAGGAGTCATATGCAAAGAAAAATTACATAAAAAGAGAATTTAACAAAAACAAAGAGACATCTTCTTCTCTATGGAAGTGTATAAATAAAATATGCGCTAAAACACAAAAAAATAAAGACATAAATACAATTAAAACCGAAGAAGGTCACGTATATACTGATAAACTAAAGATAGCTAATGCGTTAAATGATCATTATTGTACTGTCACAGAAAAACTAGCGGTTAAAATATCTTCAACAAATAATACCTATGATATAAGCCGCATGGAAAACAGTCTGTATTAACGCCAAACTTGCGAAGACGAAATAATAAACATAATAAAAAATCTAAAAAATAAGAAAGCTCCTGGTTATGACAATTAAATATTAGCTCGGATATTATTAAAATAATTTCGGGAGATATATCAAAGCCTTTACCGTTTTTAATAAATTTTTGTATCGAAAGTGGTTGTTTTCCGGACTATCTTAAAGTAGGTGTAATTAAACCATTATATAAAGGGGGTGATAAGGAGCATATAGGCAATTATAGACCGATGTCTATATTATCAGTTTTTTCTAAAATTTCTGAAACAGTTATAAAAAAAAACGTTTGTTAAAATTCTTTCTAAAATTTAACATAATATCAAAAAATCAATTTGGTTTTTCAGAAGGCAAATCAACACAGGATGCCGTTCATGCATTGACATCATCAATCTATGATGCTCTAGACTCGGGACATCGAAGCCTCTGTATATTCGTAGATCTCGCTAAAGCATTTGATACGGTAAATCACAAGATACTTTTAGACAAATTAGAGAGATATGGAATACGAGGAAACAGCCTTAGTATTTTAAAAAGTCACCTTAAGAACAGATCACAATATGTTAATTTGGGAGATATTAATAGCAAGCCAGGAAGGATTGAGCATGGTGTACCACAAGGCACTGTGTTGGGTCCGTTATTGTTTGTTATTTATATTAATGATCTACTTACAATTAACACAAAAGCAGAAATTTTTAGCTACGCAGATGATACAGCGATATTTTACAAATCTAACTCTTGGTCGAATTTGAAAAGATTAGCAGAGGAAGACTTTCAGACAATTAATACCTGGTTTGTCAAAAACAAATTAACATTAAACTATGACAAAACCAAATTTATATCCTTCTCTGTTTATAAAAATAATGAACCAGATTGGGACAGATTACAAATAACCAATAATAATGTAATACCGGAATGTGATTTTATAAAATATTTAGGTGTTAAAATCGACAAACATCTTAAATGGAATATTCATATTAATAATGTAACTAAAAAATTACGAGGATTGTTGCCGAAATTTAATTATTTGAAAAGTTTTTTGGACGTCAAACAGCTTAGAATCCTGTACTCATCCCTTATACAATCTCATTTGATATATGGAATTCTAGGGTAGGTGGTGCGGCTGAATGTCATTTAAAGGGCTTGTATTCTGTTCAAAAATGGTTCATAAAAATTATTTACAATAAAAAGAAAACTTTCTCTACAAACGTTCTCTTTAAGCAGGCGCATCTACTGGATATACGTCAGCAATACTGCCTAGATGTTTTAAAATTCATTTATCAGGGGAAATATATCTATTGAACATGTTGATCATGAATATGAAACTAGACATAAGGCGTTTTATCCTAGTTTATGCTCTAAAATTGCTGGACAAAGATCTTCAAAGTTTTTTGCACCTCGATTATATAACATCTTACCAACCTTCCTAAAGGAAGTTAAAAGTTACTTTGGGTTTAAAAAAGGGGTATGCAAATGGATGGCTGATCGAGGTAGAGCTATATTTAATGACCTAATTAACTTAAAATATACAAAATAAATTTTCATAAGTGCCAGTAAATATTATATATTGTCATAATTAAATTGTATTCCTTTCCACATACAAGTAATTCTATTACTTTGTGGTAATTCTTTTACCGTTTATTTCGATTCTTAAAATTTAAATTTAGTTTTAGTTAAATTGTACTTAGAAAATGTGTATTAGATATATTAGCATACTATGTTGTATTGTACTGTATTATTTTGTATCTCTTTTAATTTCAAGAGAAAATGTTTAATAAACGTTATTATTATTATTTTTATTATTATATTGACACCATTCATTAGGAATGTAGCTGAGTGCAATGGATATGCTTCTTCATCAATGGATAAAATAATAAGAAAACGTAGGTATAAGTTTGCGATTGCTGAAAATTCGACTTTTCAAGTGGAGAAAGGTACGTCAATAGATATTTACGATACGTTAGATAAGTGAGTTAACAGCATCATTAAGATATGCGTGTGAAAGTTGCACAACGAGTACGTAGTACGAGTTGTGTAACCACACAAGTATCTTAATGGAGGTAACACGCGTGTATTGTACAATATTTTATCTACAGTCTAACTATAAAAACACACAATGAATTTTAAAAATTATTGTACTTAACTATATACCTATTCTAAAAATCAATTACCTTAATACCTTTGTTCAAATAACACCATGCATGGGAATGTCAATATGACAGTAAATAATATTGATGTCACTAGTTTAAAAAATGAGCGATTTGGAAAGTATTCCCTCTGACATTGAAGAAGAGGCATTCAGAGCCATTTCTGGATTGCTTCCAGCAAGATCGAAACAGAAGTATGAATATACATACTCTAAGTATGAAAAATGGTGCACTGAAAATAAAAGTACACAACTATGGAAATGAAGTACTCAGTTTTGAAGTACTCATAACATATTTTTCCAATTTATCCGCTACTTATAAACCTTCATCTCTTTGGGCTTTCTATTCAATGATACGTACTATGATATTTAGTAAAATGAATATTTATATTTTTATTTGTATTTTTTTTTGCTTCATCAGGCATTTACTTGAAAAATTGTTTAAACTGTATCATTAACATTTATAACAAATAAATTTTCATGTTTTTATAATTATTATCAATAGAACAGTTTATTTGTATTTAGTGCAGAATAAATATTTTACAAAACTCTTGCTTATTCATCTAAACAAAGAGTGCCGTAATCAAAATGACTCACAATGCGTGAGTTAAGTGTACATATTTTTCCAATTTATCCGCTACTTATAAGCCTTCGTCCCTTTGATCTTTCTATTCAATGATACGTGCTATGATATCTATTGAAATGAATATATATGCTTCACCAGGCATTTACTTGAAAGATTGTTCAAACATGTTTCTATCATTAACATTTATAATAAATAAGTTTTCATGTTTTTATAATTATTATCAATAGAACAGTTTATTTGTGTTTAGTGCAAAATAAATGTTTTACAAAATATTTTTTTCTCTTTGGTAATCATCTAAACAAGGAGTGCGGTAATGAAAATGCGTGAGTTATAGGTAAGTATGAGGGTAATTCACGTTTATTTCCTTTTAGTTAAAAATATTTTCAAATTATATTTTTCATTAAACACCAACAATTGTCAAAATTAATCAAAATAAAGTAGTTAATTTTAACAAAACAGTACATAAGCATTATCCAAATATTGCCATTATACAGAAAACATAAAGTTGGTCGTCGAAACGGCTGCATACGTTCTGCAGTTATAATTCATAATACCCCTCTAGGCAAACGTAATTATAGAGATAAATCTTTTCTTAGTGCTGGCGTTTTTCAACGAAGCAGCATTCTCGTTAACTGAAAAATAGTATCGCAATAAAAGTAAAAAGGAAAAGAAGAGAACTCGGTGATTGAAATAGAAAATGGATGCTGGCCGATTGTTCTCTTAGTAGAAAATGAGGAAAAATAGTATGGGCGAACTTCGTTACTACCGACAATAGTCAAAGTGTCTTGGTTCGAAATAGTAAAAAGAATTCCGTTTAGTTTCTTTTCTCTCTGGAATAATGTAGAAAAAATCACAATAAGTCAAACCAAAATATTTAAAGAAAATAAAATTACTTTTTTATTTACATTGCATATAAATTATAACAATAAAATACACGGTGGGCCATTTGTATGTCGTCCAATATCATAAGTCCAATATCGTCGTTGTTGTCGAAAAAATGAAAGAAAGATGGCGCATGCTTTTATAAAGGTGCATGTCCTAAAAATATTTTGTTGTGTACAAGGGGTCACAAAGAAAGTTATGATAAAGTTTTAAGGTTTTTAAATTGCACCATCCATTTTTCTGTAGATAATTGTATTGATCATAAAATTCTGCATATAGTACACTGTTTTTATTTGAAGCACTATGCGGTATTGCCATTCTATTTCTTATTTAATAAACTTTTGTTAAAAACACTACATCCGAACAATGGTCAATATTTTCTTAAATACTAAAAATAATAGAATAATTAATTAATAATATAATAATAATAATTAGGGAATGCAATCCTGCAAATGCGGGATCCCTCTGAGATTCCGCGGGAACAAAGTTGCGGGATTTACGGTGCGGGATCTTCGGGATTGACCCATTAATACTGGGTAACCGAATCGATTTCGATCAAACAGTTTCGTTCCGGGCCAATGCGTCAACGGTCGGAACTCAAGGGATTCCCCTTACGGGCGGCTTGGCCATTAAAAATAAGTGAAACAAACAGGTCACTTGTTACATTTCTTTCTGGCGTGTGTGCGTAAGTGAAGAAAAGCGTTTAACTAGTACCTGTGGACAATTTCGTCAAATAAACTGCCGTAATTATCGGGACAAGCTAAATTTTAGGGTAAATTTAAAGTTGAATAGGTATCTCTTGAACTAAAAAAGATTTTGGGATGCGGTTTGGACTAGGTCTTAGATGCATCTATTGTGATTAAGATGCTATATGGTAATCGAAAATATATTTAGCGAATTCTCGTATAAAGGGTCTTTTATAAGAGTGTGAAAATTTGGTCAAGAGTCTTTTTTACCGCAAATTTACAATTTTTTAAAAATCGACATTTTTACCAAGTACGACTAATCTGTAATGAAATTAGAAAAAACAATTTGACAGGTTTTTTAATTTTTTGTTTTCAGGAAAATTTGAGGTTTTTTTTTTAAATATGCATGAGGCATACGTATGGTCCTAAATGGTACAAAAAGCTTTGTACATTCTGCATATGCCAAAAAATGGTTGATATAGAGTGTATCTAAAAGCAGATAATCAACACAAGTTAAAAAAAACTTCAACATCAGAATAATATTTTTATTTATAAAATCAGTAGGTAAATTATAATAAAATTTAAGTTTATTTAATATTAAATATATTTTTTGAACACCCTGTATACATCGGTCCAAAATTTTGTACAGCTAGTTTAAGATACACGCTATATCAATATATTGTGGGCCTATGCAAAATGTACAATGCCTTTTGTACCATTTAGGATGAAATGTATGACTATTGTTTACAGTCCCGCAATTTTGCGGATCCGCAGGATTGACAGCTTTAATCTCGCGATTTTGCGGGATTGAGATTTTGGTGCGGGATTGTATTTCCTAATAATAATAATGGTTTTGTAGATATTCGCTATATTATATTACATATGGGATATAATACCGCAAATATATGCGAAACCGTTAAAAATTTCAAAATACTTTACAAGAAATGTTCACTTTTTAATTCTGCATTCTTACTGAAACATAATATACAAGATGTTTCATTTAAAAAATTGAGCCCTGTAAACGGCAATCCTGTATAAGCTACCATGGTAATATTACCCTGTATAAGGTAAAATAAATTTTCCTTCGCGGGTTTATTTTGTTATTCTTATTTATTATTATCTTATTCGTATTTAAGTAAATGTAGCTAAATATTAATAAGGTTAAATTCACTTTTTTAAGTTTTCAAAAAAAAAGTTTTAAAAAAATCGAAATAAAAATGAAACTTTCACACACTGTTCGGACAATCCTGTATATTGTTATTGATATAAGGAAGTAAAAGAAGTGTTATATATTGATGTAGTAAGGAAGTGACAAATTATTATACAGGGTGGACGACTGAAAACTTACAATGGCTATAATTTTTAAACCAAAAAAGATATCAAAAAATACTGTTTCTATAATTTCGAGACGGAATACGTTAAAGTGACGTGTGTCATGCTTTAGGCCGCACCCCTACTCACTCGAAAATCTTAAATAAATAGCAATACCCCACTTGTGACGCCTTTTTGGAAAGCCCGTGAAAAATGCTAAACAATGATCATAAAGTTTTTAGGGTGAAATTGAAAAACTACCCGTTACACGAAAAATCAGATGGACATCAATGAAAAAAATGATTTTTTCAGCATAAGTTACACATTGGGCCCCAGCTAAATGAGGCAAATGAGGTATTTTTCAAACCACCCCGACCCACCCCAGACTTTTTCTTGTGGGGTTACACTAAATCCATAGTCTACAAGACAAAATCAGGTTCGTTGCAAGAATTGCGGCAGCGCAGAGGATAACTGAAGCATGTCGAAGTATTCCGAGAGAGACTTTCCAAGAATTGAGAGAAGAATTTGAAAATTGTTTGTATTTTTGTATGGAACAAAACGGCTGTCATTTTGAGCAATTGTTAAAATAAATTATCATTTTAAATTTCTTTCAAATTGTCACACCTACATTTCTTATCACTACTTACCAGTAATTAAGTTGAAGTCTGAATGAACATTGTTTAGCAATTTCTATTAGCTTTCCAAAGAAGTGTCACAAGTGGGCCATCGCTATCTTGAGATTAGAAGTGAGGAGGTGGCACCTAGGGATGGGTCAGGTCGTTTGAAAAATACCTCATTTGCCTCATTTAGCTGAGTCCCAATTTGTAACTTATGCTGAAAAAATCACTTTTTTCATTAATGTCCACTTAATTTTTCGTGTAAGGGGTAGTTTTTTAATTTTACCCTAAAAGCTTTATGATCATCATTTAGCATTTTTCGTGGGCTTTCCAAAAATGCGCCAGAAGTGGGGTGTTGCCATTTAAGGTTTTCAAGTGAGTAGGGGTGCCGCCGAAGGGGTAGGTCAGGGTGGTTCAAAAAATATGTCATATGTACCGTATGATCGAGAAAAAACGGCGTCAAAGGCGGCTGGGGAATGACTATCGATGCTATTTTTGACGAGGTCGAACTCTGCTCAAAGTTAATTAACTTTATTTTGATTTTTTTAGTTAATTAAAATTCTTCTTCTTTTCACTTTAAAGATCTTCAAAAAAATTAAATTTTAATTAAAATTAATACTAAATATAGAAAATCTAGAAGATAATAGTAAGTTTCCGGATACAGAAATCTATATCCAAAAAATATTTTTTTCTGATAATTTGAACTATATCAGTTCTAATTAATAAAAAATCTATATTAGTATTAGCGAATTATCCAGTAAATCGTAATTAATACAGAATGCGTCTTTAAAAGTAAAGAAGAGAAAAATCAAAAAGGCTCTAACCTAACTATCACCCGACCCAGTCCCAGGCATTTCGATAACGTCTAGAGTTAACAAAAATTGGATTATTCTACTGTTAAAATGTATGGATTATCCTTTTGTAATTGTCTAATACAGACTAGACCCTTCAGATTTACTAATACTGTAGCTGTAAACCAATCAATATGTGTGTTCAATTACTAGTAATAACCCGTTAGTTCATGGAAGAAGTATCGTGTTTATCAATAAAGTTAATTGTAGGCCTTTAAATTTTGCTTAATATGGTCATATTTTGTAATATTCAACTCATAATTGTTGATACTTCTGGTGGATGATGTTCAATTTTATACATGTATAAAATATAAACACACTAAATTGAAATACTAGAAACGGTAAGGTGAGATATTTTTAAGAATCTGTATTATTACTTATACATTACTTTTTTACTTATAGAATATCTACCCCTGTGTATAACCTCTAAGAAACAAATTAAATGAAACAAAACTATGTCAAAGAAATAGTCTATTGTATAGAGGATTTAAAGAAAACCAAATAGGTGATGCTGTAATCAAAGCTTTGTCGATATTGACTTACCGAAATGTATAGGCATACGTTATGTTTGTACAATTTGTTTTTGAATTTCTTCTAGGTTTCTGCATCTTCAGTCAGTGAAAGTAGAAATATCATCAGCAGTTTTTTCAGTCCATAAGATTCAACATTAAAAAATACAGGGATACTTAATCATTAATTAGTCTAATTAATTTTTTTTTGAGATATAGGCACTATAAGCAGCAAAATATTAGCCTTATAATCCCGGAAGATGTGGGCAATAAATTAAATGATAAAGAATTTTAAATTGTTTATACATATATAAATCATTTGTTTTAAAATTTTATATTGTATTTATTTATTAAATGATAAAATTAAAATACTGTAAGTCTTAGTTTCTTTGGTTTGGTTTACTGTTTGCCGAGTACTATGGGTATAGTTCATTAAATTAATAGATTCTATTCTTATGATTGACATATGCATATTAATTGTTTTCTTAAGTTATGTTACAATGAAACTCACTTTATAAACAGTATAATATAGGTCTGTATTTTCTTTCGAATGGTATTACAAAATATTTTTTACTGTGGACCCTACTAATCAATATACTATGCCTGGTTCAAGAGTCTAAATCTGTACATATTACATTTAATTTAATAACAAACCTAAATTATTTGTCTAAGTTCTGCGACTTACTAAAAAAACAATTATGATTTTCGAAAGTGATTAACACACACTTTTTCCAAAATTATATATTACTTCTTGATGTATGTATTATATTAATTCATTTATTTACTTCAATTGTTCCAAAGTGTATATTATTTCCTACAATCTACCAGTAGTTACGTTAAAAGTTAGGTATGTAAATAAACGACTTACCAGCCTAAAATTATTGAGATTAAATAATGTAATATATAAGTAAATAAAATTGACAATACACCAATAACATATTTTAGCAATAACCATTGATTCCTGCATGGAACTTTGTGATTACAGCATCATCAATTTTGTTTTCATTAAATCCTCTATGCAATAGATTATTTCTTGGACACAGTTTTGTTCATTTAATTAATATGCTTCTTGGAAAACAGAAACTTGGGCATACACAGGAACAGATACTCTATAAGTAAAGAAGTAATAATACAGGGATTTCGTAAAAATTACTATCTCACCTTATTGTCTCTCACCTTATTGTTTCAATTTGGTTTGTTTATAATTTATATATGTATAAATTGAACATCGTCCACCAGAAGTATCAACAATTATGAGTTGAATATTGTAAAATATGACCATATTAAGCAAAATTTAAAAGCCTACAATTAATTTTGTCGATAAACACGATACTTCTTTCATCAACTAACGGATTATTTACTGGTATTAAACACACATTTTTATTTACGGCTACAATCAATGCAATATTAGTAAATCTGAACGGTCTAGTGTGTATGAAACAATAATAAAAGGCTAATCCGTACATTTTAACAGCACAATAATCAAAAATTTTGACGAAACGTCTCTGTTGGAGGGGTCGGAGGCTTGCGGACGACGAGATTTAGTTAGGTTAGAGTCTTACTGGCCTTACTCTTCTTTATTTTGAAAAAGGCGTTTACTGCATTAAGGATGATTTAATATCGATTTTTTATTGAGTAGAATTGGTGCAGATCGAAACATTTGAAAAAACAATTTTTTGGAAATAGATATGTGTATCTGGAAACTTTCTATTCTTTTCTGGTTTTTCTATATAAGGTATTAATTTTTGACAAATTTTATGTCAATTCTCAGTAACTGACGTCTAGAGTTCTATCTCGTCAAAAATAGCATCGATAGTCATTCCTAAGCCGCCTTTGATGCCGTTTTTTCTCGATCATACGGTATTCACCCTCGATATTATAGAAACGGTATATTTTATTTTTTTTTATATCTTTTTTGGTTTAAAAATTATAGTCATTGCAAGTTTTCAGTGGGCCACCCTGTATAGTAATATTATATTATCGTTCAAATACAATAAAAACTAACTGAAAATTTACATAAAATATTTAAAATATACTATCGACAAAAAATAAAAATGCTTTAGTCGTTTTTTATCGCTGAGATATATATCCGATGTCGAGATGGACGCTAGACAAAACGCCTTTGAGACACATCTAATGGCGTATTTTTGCAAGAGACGAAGATTTCGCAACCATTGGAAAGTTTCTAGCGAAATAAAATAAATCATCTTTAGCCGGCAATATGTTGGACGTTTCGTGTCATTTTTGTATCGTTACGGCCCTGAGGAAATGCTGTCATCGTTTTTCATACGTGCGTTGTCATTTGTTTTTTTCTTCTCGTTCTTTATTTCACCTTCCCTTCGAAATTCAGGGCAATTTTACGTGCTCTCGTGACGTAAACAGTTATTTTTAGCAAGATGTATTACCAAGAATACAAGAACGGTTTATGAAGTTATTAGTGGGATATTATAAACCTTAGAGTTCAGGTGTTATTATATTATTATAGTTAATATACAGGGTGTTTTAAAAAGATGTACCATCTCTTTCGTGGGGAGATTTCTCACGTAAAAACAAGATTTATTTTTCATATCAACATAGGTTCAATTCTGCTTTATTTGCTAGCTACAGGGTGTTAAAGTCTTAATAATTTTTCGATTTATTATAATTTTCTTCCAAATACTTTTACTAGTATTGTTAGTAGATAGATAGAAAAAAAAATTCTTTTACATTACATACACGATTGCAATCAATAATTACAGTTTTTTTTCATAAAAACAGTGCCATCTCTCGTGGGAAGATTCCTCGCGTAAAAATAAAATTGATTTTTTATATCCGATTAATGTATCCAACAAGTCCGATTCTGCTTTGTTTCGTGGCTACATGGTGTTAAAGCCTTATAAATTCATCAAGAACGTGCATATGAGTTATAACTAAAATATTTTTCAAAAAAAAAGACATGTGCGCTACTGTGTTTTTTCTTTGATTATCAAAATTGTGTAGGCCGTTTAATGCCAATTAAAAGTTATCTCTTGATATTTAGTCGAATTCGGCCTCTTTGATGAAATTTTATTAATCACTATTAATAAAATAAAAATAAAATTAATAAATTTTATATTTTATCTAATTTAAGTAATATAATTACTTGAATATACAGGGTGGTTCGAACTGTATTCCGGAAACTTCGGTTGCATATTCTGCAGATTAAAATAAGTAGAAAAATTCGTATAAATGTATGTCCTAAAATGCTTAGTTTCGGAGATACAGGGTGTAGAAGTTCCATTTTTTTTTCGATTTTTTTCCAAATAACTTCTGAAGTAACGTCAATATTTGAATGAAAATTGGTATTTAGGAGTTTTTTGACATGAGAAATTTGATTTTGATGTCAAAATGGCTCCTATTTGTAGAGGGCACCACCTACATGTGTTTTAACTGTTTTGAAGAGTAATAAATTTTCGTTCGTACCTGTATAAAACTACTGACTAAAAAAATATACATTTCCATGACTTTCTACGTAAAAAATGTCTCTTGGTAAAAATCGCTACGAGTAACCGTTCTCAAGATATTTAAAATTGAAATAGTCAATACATGTCTTTATTGACAAAAAATAAGCACACGTTGACTACGTAGAGTATAGTTATTTGACTGAAACAATACATTTTTAATTTTTTATATTAATCATAAAATTTTTTGCGAAAAACTGATGATTTAACTTAACAGTTTCTGTCGAACTTTTGGCACAAAAATTGTCAAATTTATGATTTCATTCTAATAACTATTTAGTCAACATATTGAATTTATGTCAATGATGACAAGTATGGATAATTTTTTTTCCAAATATCTCGAGAACCATTATTTTTACCAAGAGACCGTTTTTATGTAAAAAAAGGCGTAAATGTATATTTTTTTACTCAGTAGTTTTATACAGGAACGGACTAAAAGTTATTACTCTTAAAACCAGTTAAAAATATGTAGGTGGCGCCCTCTACAAGTAGGAGCCCTATTGACATCAAAATCAAATTTCTCATGTCAAAAAACTCCCAGGCACCAATTTTAATCCAAATATTGACGTTACTTCAGAAATTATTTGGAAAAAATCGAAATAAAAATAAAAATTTTATACCCTGTATCTCCGAAACTAAGCATTTTAGGATATACATTTATACGAAGTTTTTTACTTATTTTTATCTGCAGAATATGCTGCCGAAGTTTCCGGAATACAATTCGGACCACCCTGTATATTATCTAATTTATTATTAAATCCTACATATTACTATTAGTTATTATTACGTGCAATTTCTACAGCAATTTCAAATAAAAAAAAATAATGGTAATTAAATAAACTAATTTCAAAATGTTTTAACATGCTGTAACTCTCATACTATAAAAAAATATACAGGGTGGTCCGAACTGTATTCCGGAAACTTCGGCAGCCTATTCTGCAGATGAAAATAAATAAAAAAGTTCGTATAAATGTATGCCCTAAAATGCTTAGTTTCGGAGTTATAGGGTGTAGAAGTAGTTTTATACAGGTACGGACGAAAAGTTATTGCCCTTCAAAATAGTTAAAACACATGTAGGTGCCCCCCCTACAAATAGAATTCATATTGACATTAAAGTAAAATATCTCGTGTCAAAAAACTCCCATACACCAATTTTCATCCAAATATTGACGTTTGTTAAGGAAACTTAATATTTTTTATAAAATTATTTTTTTTATGTAATTTCTTAGATTAAGATTAATTATTTTAATTTCTTTAAATTTTAAATTACCGCACTTATACCTGCTTCCTGCAACATTAGTGTACGCATGCCCGAACACTAGAAAGTGTGGCACACAGTCTATTACAAACCGTCGTACGACGAAATTGGTCAGCTAACCGGTACCCGCCGAAAGTCTGAACTTAAAAGTTAAATCCCTACAAAGACGATTCATGTTAGTGTATGTGTGAAAATTAGCGTTGAGAAGATCAAGATCGAGAAGAGGGCCCTCTGAAGCTGTCTGAGATGACCATTAAAGGTAGGAGCAGGTTTCTCATTTCTCTGTGCGGTTTCTCCCAGCTATTAACGTAATTTACATTGATAAAATAAGACCAGTCAAAATAAAATTTAAAATTAATACAGTCCACAACTGCATTTCTGCACAACGTTACTTCAGAAATTATTTGGAAAAAATTGAAATAAAAATGAAACTTTTACACCTACACTCTGTAACTCCAAAACTAAGCATTTTAGGACATACATTTATACGAACTTCTTTACTTATTTTTATATGCAGAATACGCTGCCGAAGTTTCCGGAATACAGTTCGGACCACCCTGTATTTAATTATTTGTGTGTATAGTTATTTGTTTTTTTTTAATATCTTTCTTGTTGCTGTTTTGCTTATATTAATACTGCTAATATTGATTATATAAAAATTATAAAAAAATATAAATAAATATTTTTAGCCGCAACATTTTTTTTTTATATTCTAAGTAGGGTTCTTTTCTCTGTATTGCAGCCTTGATTAAGCCGAAGATACACGTCGAAACGTCGGCAATTTTTTAAATAAAAGGTTTATTTTCTGGTCCTAAACCTGCAAACACCATTTCATTATATATTTCGCGTACATAAAATTGGCCTATAAAAGCTCATCTAATTATGTAAATATTTCCCGATAGCAGCGCGATCAAAACATTATGAAACCACTTTGCCGAAAGTACGCTATAAAGCGTCATCCAAAAGTGTCAAACTACGAGTCCCTATGATAAATTTAAACCCGTATTGGGTAATATAAACATCAATATCTTATAATATACATTTTATACAGTTGCGGACGTTTTGATAAATGGCATCCTACTAAAACTGATACCAAAGCTTTTAGTTTCAGCGGCATATAAAATTCTGTTTAACACTAGGTTCTTCCATCAAGGAAACTATATTAAACTGGAATGTTTGATGGTTTAATAAAAGTGCTGCAAAAGGCTCTGTGCATTTTATTTATGACAGGGATGTCCTAACTGTTCTTTTTATGCATTTTCTACTAGTTTTACTTGTTTTTTTATGAAGTTTATGGTTCTTCATTAGCAGAAATTTTTAAATAGCGTTTTAATTATACTACATATACTTAAAAAAAATTCCTACAAATTTTTATAACTTTTTCTTAATTATACAGGGTGGCACATCTCATACGACGACGCGGAGGCTTCAAGGAGAACAACAGTTTGTATTGAAATTAAATTTTGTGAGCATATGTAGGTTAGTTCTAGTGATGGGATAACTCGAGCGAAAATTCGCTCGAGTACTCGATTATTGAAATATCCGACATCGCTCGATTATGAATGAGCGATGCAAGTGAGAGAGTACCAAGCGACGAACGCAAGCGATCCTAAAATGAAATAAATTGAAATCCGATTTTAATGTGACCTACTCGATAAAAAGCCGAGCGAATTTTTTGCATACATTGCAGGTAGCAAATTTATACGACGCCGTATATACCGGGTGCGTCTCAAAAGTGGCTCACCCCTATTTCTTTTTTATTTTTTAGATAAAAAAATGAGATTTGGTATATTAGTATATGAAATAAATTTGGATTGATTGACGTATTCAATTGTTTTCTGTCACTTCCTGTTTCACCGGAAATGACTACAATTTTTGATTTTTAAATGGCACCTTCGGTATTTTTTTTTACTTTATTCGGTAGAAAATGACATTCTAAATAGAATGACGTATCATATGTCAACTTTTGACATATTCGCTTAAAAACGAATTGAATTTTAAATTTCAATCTAGAGTACCATGGCTGTGTTAAAAACACTATTTTTTAATCAAGGAGCCTTGGAAAAATAGATTTGATCGTCTAATGTTTTAGTGTCTTGTCCTGCCCGGTTAGAAGATGCCCAAATCGTATTTTTGATCATATCACAATTTTTTTCAAATGGAACAAGGGTGGATCATTAGCATATTTCGAAAAATAATTTTTTTACGAATAATTTGATACCACACACTTGTTAGTTCGAGTCAAATTGTCATTATGAATCGCATGTTACAATTTCAAATAAACCATATGCGAAAATGTCTAAAGTTGATATGTGATATGTCATTCTATTCAGAGTGTCATTTTCTACCGAATAAAGTAAAAAAATACCGAGGGTGCGATTTAAAAATCAAAAGTTGCAGTCCGGTGAAACCGGAAGTGACCGAAAACCATATTTCCGGTGAAACCGGAAGTGACCGAAAACAATTGAATATGTCAATCAATCCTAATTTATGTCATGCTTGAATGATTTGTTCTTCGAAAAACTGTTCTTTTCTTTAGATATTTTCTATAAAATTCTAGTAGTCTGCTCATAACTTTGTAGACTCTGATACACAATTCTTAAATATTTTTTGGTAACTTCATTTTCTCTTTTCTTTTATGTTTTAAATTTACGTATATAATACAAAATATTATTATTAGCACTATAAATCACAAAAATCTAAGTTGTTTTTTTTATTATGCTTGAATATATAATATATATTGACTCTAAAGAATAAAGTAAATCAGACACAAGACCCGGCTAACAGACCAACTAACAAAATTAAAATCAAACTTCTTACACTGGAAAATTTCAATTTGATGTGTAAACCACCAAACACCGCACGCAGTTTTCAACATAAACTAATATTATTCTGATTGACATTAAAGAAAATTTTTAGATGGAATGGGTATGTACTTGCCTTTATCGTATACCGGGTGCGTCTCAAAAGTGGTTCACCCCTTCAACTTTTTTATCTTTTTAGATAAAAAATTGAGATTTGGTATGTTAATATATGACATAAATTAGGATTAATCAGTTAACTAACTAACTAACTAACTAATAACTAATACCATATGCCCTCCTCATGATCCATTTTCTTATCTCTCTAATGATATTGTAAACTTACACAGTTTCTTTTTTTCGCCCGTAGTTTTAGAAGAGCTTTGTAGTACAATTAATACCATCAAAAATAAATCCTCTTGTGGGACCGACGGGCTAACTTTAAAAATGTTTTCGAATCTGCCAGAAAGCACTCTGAATCACCTAAAAACTTTAATAAACATGTCGTTCCAAAATGGTATTTTTCCAAAATGTCTTAAGACGGCAATAATCATTCCTCTGCATAAAGGAGGAGATAAAGATGAAGCTTCTAACTATCGCCCAATTGCACTCCTTCCAACGCTATCTAAGATCATAGAAAGGTTGGTTAAAAGAAGGCTGGTATCTTTGCTGTTTAAGTACAAAATACTTACTGAATATCAATTTCGATTTCTAAGCAACAAGTCCACAAATAACGCTATGTTTTCCCTCCTTAATAAAGTTTACTCCAGCCTAAACAACCATCATTCTACAGCAAAAATTTTCTGTGATTTTTCTAAGGCGTTCGATTGTGTAAATCATAAGATCTTAATTAATAAACTGCAGCACTATGGGTTCAGGGGATCATCTCTCGAATGGTTTAAGTCGTATCTGAGCAACAGAAGTCAACTTATGAGGGTGGATACCACGTTGTCTTCTAGCAAGCCAATAGAATGTGGAGTACCACAAGGCTCAGTACTAGGCCCTATTTTGTTTTTTCTTTTTATTAACGACATTGCTAACATAAACATCAGTGGTAAAATATGTCTTTTTGCGGACGACACTAGCTTCACTTGGAGCAACAAGGACATCACGACACTTCATAGGATTATATCAAATGACTTAATCACCATTAAATCTTGGTGCGATTCGAACCTCCTGAGTCTCAACATTTCTAAAATTAAAGCTGTGTCGTATAAAAACTCGTTGCAGCCTTTTTTACTTAACAACACCACCATTGACGTCGTCAAATCTGTAAAGTTCTTGGGGCTTGTTGTGGACAATTCTCTGAAATGGGACATACATATCGAAGTTTTGTCGAAAAAATTGAGCTCTGCCTGTTTTGCATTAAGGTCTGTTTCCAAGGAGCTTAACTTTTCAGTGGCTAGAACTGTTTATTATGCACTTTTTGAATCGCACCTCAGGTATGCCCTTCCAGTCTGGGGTACGTGTTGTGCGACTCAATTTGACCGCATTTTCAGGCTCCAGAAGAGAGCTGTTCGATATTCACTGGGACTAAACAGCAGAACTCATTGCCGGGACTTTTTAAAAATTAAAAATATTGACTCTTCCTTCCTTATTTATATTTGAATCCGTTTGCCTAAACGTAAACACGTATCAGCTTCTCAAGAAAGGCCATCTCACACTTATCCACTCAGGAACGCGGAGCAAGATCTTTATCTACCTACCCCACGCTCAGAGTTAGTTAAAAGTTCAATATTATACAACTCGAAAAAAATGCACAATCACCTGCCATTTGAAATCAGATCCATAACATCATTTTTTTCATTTCGCAAAGCATTGAACTCTTATTTACTAGACAAGGCTTTCTACGCCGTAAATGAATTATATTTTGAAAATCAAATTTGATCTTGTAAACACTGGTCTAATGTTTGCTATTGCTATATTTACTAATGCCATCGAAATGAATTTATTTAGAGGTCATTGATATTTTACTATAAACTAGCTAAATATTTTTGAATATTATTTTTATTTTTTTGTTCTTTGACATTATAAACATTTATAAATGTTTATTTTAACAATAAGACTGACAATATTATTTGTATAATGTTTTGTATTATCTTTTGTTTGTTTGTTTGTGTACCTTGTTTTTTTACTTTGTTTGTTAGTTTACCTTTGTCTACAAATTGAAAAAATTTTTGACAATAAAGGCATTTATTTATTTATTTAATTGACGATGCGGTTCATAACGATAATTTGACTCGAAATACCAAGTGTGTGGTATCAGATTATTCGTAAAAAAATGCTTTTTCCAAATATGATAATGAGCCACCCTCGTTCCATTTGAAAAAATTGAGATGTGATTAAAAATACGATTTGGGCATCTTTTAATCAGCCAGGACAAGACACGAATAACATTAGACGATCTAATCTATTTTTCCAAGGCTCTTTGATTAAAAATTAGTGTTTTTAACACAGCCATGGCACTCTAGATTGAAATTTAAAATTCAATTTTGTTTTAAATAAAAATGTCAAAAGTTGACATATGATATGTCATTCTATTCAGAATGTCATTTTCTATCGAATGAAGTAAAAAAAAATACCGGGGGTGCCATTTAAAAATCAAAAGTTGTAGTAATTTTCGGCAAAACAGGAAGTGACAGAAAACAAATGAATATGTCAATCAATCCTAATTTATGTCATATACTAACATACCAAATCTCGTTTTTTTATCTGAAAAAATAAAAAAAAATAGGGGTGAACCACTTTTGAAACGCACCCGGTATAGGGGTTCAAACAGCCACTTTACATGCAATATAAAATTCCACAATATGACTTTTTTATTCTTTTACCAAACTTCGATAAAAAAAATATTTTGTGCAAAACAATTAAAACCTGATTTGTGTTTACATATTTTTTTCTAAATAGAGCAGTCAACTGAAAAATGTCGAGATTTGATAATAATCTGTATTAAAGCTGCCATATCAAAGTGCATGATTATAGATTTTAAAAACCGTTATTACCAGAAAACTTGGTGTACAATCAGTTAGCTATAATCAAATTTTTAGATAAAATGGTATATTGGGGATGTCATAAACAGAGGGCTCATACATTATGGACCCGATGACCCCACCTATAGTACGGCTGTCTCAGGACTCAGATGCGGTAAATGGACGTTACGTGTTGGCCAGGTTGAGGGACCCCTCCATTTTGAAATCTCTTAGGCTATTCCTTGCCTATCTTCACGACCAACCATCCAGTGTGTGTTTTGAAGGACACACTAGTACCAGCATCAAATTGATGCTTGCATCAGAAGGACTACCTAGTGACTTGGACTCCTTGCGTAAGTTGTACTACCGCTTCCACAACGCCTATGGTATTGGTTCAACTGAAGTTGATGCAGATCTTTCAGCTTTCAGGTTATTCTTTTCTGCGGAGAGCCTTCTACGACTTCAAAAGATTAGGGAAAGTCATGGCAAATATTATTCCAGTGGCTCCCCAAGTAAGAGTAAAAATTTTTAGTTGAATTGACGCGAACAGAGGATCAAGCACCCTCTGAAAAATTAAGCGATAGCAAGCTTGGTCTATTCCTTATTAATATTCAGTCCTTAAGACATAAAGACATAAAACAGATGAATTATATCTTTTACTAGAAGAACTTGAATTTCCAGATATCATTGCCATAACTGAGCACTGGTTAAATTTTGATGAGCCTGTGTTTGTTAAAAATTATACCACAGTGGCCAGATTTAATAGAACAAATTTTTTTCATGGAGGTACTATGATAATGTCTTTAAACAACGACTTTTCCGAGGTAACTAGGTACAATGATTTGTTATCTGAAAAAGTATTCGAATTTTCCATTGTCCACCATAATGCTTATGACCTTTACATTATTTGTATTTATAGAACACCTGACTCTGACGTGCAATTATTTTGTCATAATCTACTAAGCTTGCTTGAGTCCCTGCCCTTGAAAAGCAAATTAATTTTGTGTGGTGATCTTAATATTGACTTTCTTAGTGTATGTGCTGCTCAGGAGTTTCTTCAGTCCATTTTGATTCTTTTGGAATGGTCATGCATGTAGGCTCACCTACCAGAATATCAATACCAGTTCTAGTACTATAGACTATGTTGTGTCATCTTTTGATCCTAACTCCATCGCCTGCAACGTCTTTAGCTCGGGTCTCTCTGATCATGAAGCAGTTTTAACTGAATTTTCGATAAAGTCCAAAATCAAAAATGCCCCTCGTAAATTATGCCGTATTTTTTCAGAAAAAGAATGCTCAAAAGTTCGGTCACTTATGTAAAACAACCAACTGGGATACTAGCTCTTATGATGTCGACACCGAATTTTCTATTTTCGTAAAAACATTAACCAGTCTAGCGTTCAAATCCTTTCCTCTTAGGCCTATAAAAAATAAGCATAATAAACCTTGGACCACTAAAGGTCTACGCATATCTTCTAAAACATGCGTTCATTATCTCACTTAAAAAAATTCTCAGACAGTCTCTTCTTCCACAATTACGTAAAACTATACAGAAAAATTTATCATAAGACTATAAGAGCCGCTAAGGACCTTTATTATAATAGGAGAATAGTCAATTCTGGTAATGTTGCTAAGGAAACATGGTCTATTGTGAATGAGTTGAGAAACAAAGCTTCTTCGTCTAGCAATATCTCTACCTCGCCTGAGAACCTTAACGATTACTTTGTAAATGTAGCGAAAAACTTAACTAATACCATATGTCCTCCTCATGATCCACTTTCTTATCTCTCTAATGATAATGTAAACTTACACAGTTTCTTTTTTTCGCCCGTAGTTCTTGAAGAGCTTCGCAGTACAATTAATACCATCAAAAATAAATCCTCTTCTGGGACCGACGGGCTAACTTTAAAAAATGTTTTCGAATCTGCCAGAAAGCACTCTGAATCACCTAACAACTTTAATAAACATGTCGTTCCAAAATGGTATTTTTCCAAAATGTCTTAAGACGGCAATAATCATTCCACTGCACAAAGGAGGAGACAAAGATGAAGCTTCTAACTATCGCCCAATTGCACTCCTTCCAACGCTATCTAAGATCATAGAAAGGTTGGTTAAAAGCAGGCTGGTATCTTTTCTGTTTAAGTACAAAATACTTACTGAATATCAATTTGGATTTCTAAGCAACAAGTCCACAAATGACGCTATGTTTTCCCTCCTTAATAAAGTTTACTCCAGCCTAAACAACCATCATTCTACAGCAAAATTTTCTGTGATTTTTCTAAGGCGTTCGATTGTGTAAATCATAAGATCTTAATTAATAAACTGCAGCACTATGGGTTCAGGGGATCATCTCTCGAATGGTTTAAGTCGTATCTGAACAACAGAAGTCAACTTGTGAGGGTGGATACCACGTTGTCTTCTAGCAAGCCAATAGAATGTGGAGTACCACAAGGCTCAGTACTAGGCCCTATTTTGTTTCTTCTTTTTATTAACGACATTGCTAACATAAACATCAGTGGCAAAATATGTCTTTTTACGGACGACACTAGCTTCACTTGGAGCAACAAGGACATCGCGGCACTTCATAGGATTATATCAAATGACTTAATCACCATTAAATTTTCATGCGATTCGAACCTCCTGAGTCTCAACATTTCTAAAACTAAGGCTTTGTCGTATAAAAACTCGTTGCAGCCTTTTGTACTTAACAACACCACCATTGACGTCGTAAAATCTGTAAAATTCTTAGGGCTTGTTGTGGACAATTCTCTGAAATGGGACATACATATCAAAGTTTTGTCGAAAAAATTGAGCTCTGCCTGTTTTGCATTAAGGCCTGTTTCTAAGGAGCTTAACTTGTCAATGGCTAGAACTGTTCATTATGCACTTTTTGAGTCGCACCTCAGGTATGCCCTTCCATTCTGGGTTACGTGTTGTGCGGCTCAATTTGACCGCATTTTCAAGCTCCAGAAGAGAGCTGTTCGATATTCACTGGGACTAAACAGCAGAACTCATTGCCGGGGCTTTTTTAGAGAATTAAAAATATTGACTATTCCTTCCTTATTTATATTTGAATCCGTTTGCCTAATACGTAAACATGTATCAGCTTCTCAAGAAAGGCCATCTCACACTTATCCACTCAGGAACGCGGAGCAAGATCTTTATCTACCTACCCCACGCTCAGAGTTAGTTAAAAGTTCAATATTATACAACTCGAAAAAAATGCACAATCACCTGCCATTTGAAATCAAATCCATAACATCATTTTTTTCATTTCGCAAAGCATTGAACTCTTATTTACTAGACAAGGCTTTCTACGCCGTAAATGAATTATATTTGAATTGAAAATCGAATTTGATCTTGAAAACACTGGTCTAATGTTTGCTATTGCTATATTTACTAATGACATCGAAATTAATTTATTTAGAGGTCATTGATATTTTGCTATAAACTGGCTAAATATTTTTGAATATTATTTTAATTTTTTTTGTTCTTTGACATTGTAAACATTTATATATGTTTATTTTAACAATAAGACTGACAATATTATTTGTATAATGTTTTGTTTTATCTTTTGTTTGTTTGTTTGTGTACATTGTTATTTTTTACTTTGTTTGTTAGTTTACCTTTGTCCACAAATTGAAAAATTTTTTGACAATAAAGGCATTTATTTATTTATTTATTTATTTATACAACTTGCAATTTGTTGCAAGATTTCTTACTATTAATGTTAAAATAAGAAATTCTCTAGTGAATTATGATCAATTTAATACTCCTTTTTTATTGTCGCCGCAGTTTATTTTTATAGAGCAATTAAAAAGGAAAAATATAGTTAGAATTCCACTAGAAGAGCATATTAAATTAACAAAGGTTAAGCGCCTGTCAACTATTGACTGATTATTAACATTAATCTCTAATTAATGCCGCCAATACCGCAGATTTCAATTTGCTAGTGTTCAATTTCGGAAATAAATTGATAATGTTGTAATATAATGTGGCAATTCTAATATATACGTTTAATAATAGTATTTTTAAATTATAAATTGGGCGATGTTGAAAAAAAGTGTTGAGACAAAAGTTTCTAAATTACCTGTAATAAACTAAAATAACTTTAATTTTAAATTTACTACAGAGTTACTACAGAGATAGACAACTACTGAACAGTACTGCAGGTCGAGAAACTATATGAACACCCTGTATACAGAGTGGTCCGAACTGTATTCCGGAAACTTCAGCAGTTTATTCTGCAGATAAAAATAAGTAAAAAGTTTGTATAAATGTATGTCCTAAAATGCTTAGTTTCGGGTATACAGGGTGTAGAAGTTTTATTTTTACATATTTCGATTTTTTCCAAATAATGTCTGAAGAAACGTCAATATTTAGATGGAAATTGGTATCTGGGGTTTTTTGATATGAGAAATTTTATTTTTATGTCAATATGACTCCTACTTGTAGAGGGCGCTACCTACATATTTTTTTAACTGGTTTGAAGAGTAATAACTTACGTTTTTTACGTAAAATAGGTCTCTTGGTAAAAATCGCTACGAGCAAACGTAGTCAAGATATTTAGAATGAAAATAGTCAATACCTCATTATTGACAAAAATAAACATATTGAGTAAATAGTTATTTGACTGAAGTAATAAATTTGGGAACTTTTTATTTTTTTTAATTAATCATAGATTTTTCTTCGAAAATATTATGATAAAACAGTTTCTCTTGAACTTTTCTCACAAAAAAATCAAATTTATGATTTCATTCTAATAACTAGTCTACATGTTTAATTTATGTCAATTGTTGTATTGATAATTTTTTGTCCAAATATCTCGAGAGCCATTACCCTTAGCAATTTTTACAAAAGACCCTTTTTACGTAGAAAGTTTCGTAAATGTATATTTAGTACTCAATAGTTTTATACAGGTACAGACGAAAAGTTGTTACTCCTCAAAGCAGTTAAAAGATATGTAGGTGGCGGCCTCGACAAGTAGGAGTCATATTGTCAACTTTTCATGTCAAAAAACTTCCAGATACCAATTTTCATCCAAATATTGACGTTACTTCAGATATTACTTGAAAAAAATGGAAATAAAAATAAAACTTACACCCTGTATCTCCGAAACTGAGCATTTAAGGACATACATTTATACGAAATGTTTTATGTTTTTTTTTATCTGCAGTATACGCTGCCGAAGTTTCAGGGTATACAGTTTGGACCACCCTGTATATACCTGCACTTCCTGTTTCACCGGAAATGAACTACAACTTTTGATTTTTAAATGGCACCCTCGGTATATTTTTACTTTATTCGATAGGAAATAACACTTTGAATAGAATGACGTAACATATGTCAACTTGACATTTTCGCTTAAAAACAAATAGTATTTTAAATTTCAATCTAGTGTGCCATGGCTGTGTTAAAAACACTAATGTTTAATCAAGGAACCTTGGAAAAATAGATTTAACCATCTAATGTTTTTCGTGTCTTGTCCTGGCCGGTCGAAAGATGCAAAAATCGTATTTTTAATCATATCGTTATGAACCGCATGTTACAATTTCAAATAAACCATATGCGAAAATGTCAAAAGTTGACATATGATATGTCATTCTATTCAGAGTGTCATTTTCTATCGAATAAAGTAAAAAAATACCGAGGGTGTCATTTAAAAATCAAAAGTTCTCATTTCCGGTGAAACAGGAAGTGGCTGAAAACAACTGAATACGTCAATCAATCTTAATTTATGTCATATACTAACATGCCAAATCTCGTTTTGTTATCCGAAAAGATTAAAAAGTTATAAGGATAGCCACTTTGAGACGCACCCGGTATTGTAATTTCGAGCCACTCTATACAGGGTGTCCTAGAAATAAATGCAAGTATTTTAAGGGGTGGTAGATCTCGATAAAAGAAACATATTTTTTCTCTTTACCATTTTTCAAGTCCAAAATAATGGAGCTATTTTGGAACTTTTCTGGATTTTCTTTCTTGTAAATTTAATTAATAATATACCTATGTTGCCATATATTCAAGAAATTATGTTTTTTAACTAAAAACTAAAAAATTTTCTAAGAAATTTTTAAAAATATTTTGAATTTTCAAAATTTGTTTTTCGCGAAAAAAAACTCATAAGCTTGTTTCTGAGGTTGAATTATACTACCAGGTAAAATACTTGCACTTATTTCTGGAACAGTCCCCTGATTTCTTTCACACTTATTTATTTATACTCTGCATATTCTATTAATGCATTAAAATAATAACTTTGCACAATTAGTTAATGCTGTCAAGGTCCTTTAGTTTACTCGCCATAACTGTGTAAATTTGATCAACACGGAGAGTTGTTTTGCAAAGTGTGCTCCTATTTGAACAAAGTGTTCATTAATAATTTACAGTGCATGCACAAATTATGTTGCTTCGTCTTGGGTGCATGCAAATTTAAGTGGTTTGAACTAGCTCGGGGAGAACTATCACTGAATAATCTTTAACTTGAAAGGGACCTTTGCATTAACTCTTAATAATTGCTCTATGAAAGCATAGTTTACTAAGACGTATATGTTTGTTAGATATATACTGAGTGGTTTAAGTTTGCCGTTTTTTTACAATACTTTATAAATCCGAGTTTAAGTTGTAAGTTAGATTTTAATTGGGTTTATATAGTTTTTTAAAAATCAATACAGGGTGAATTTTCTTCGATGTTCTCTAGGCGTATCTCAGAAACTACTGGAGATAGAGTGTCGGTTAAATGGGGAAAGAATTGCAGTTCTGTGGGGTCATAAATATGCGCCTTTCAGATTTTTGAAAAAGTTCATGGCTTACCAGATATTTAAAAAAAACAAATTTGGCCTATTTTAAAAATTGTCCCTAATTCCATTATAATCTATTTTAGAGAAAAAGTTTCCATATAAAAGTAGTAGGTAATCACATCCTTAATGGGATTGTGTTTTCCGCTTTTTCCTAAGCTGTCTTTTGTGACATATGACACACAAATGTTTTTTTTTTTAAATAGAAACTATAGTTGGCCATTTTTTAAGCTGTTCAGCGATATAAGCTACGATATGTTAATTTTTTTGGCCAGACATTTTTTGTGCGAGAAACTCCAAACACAAAGATCTTAAGACAAAAAAAATATGGCGGAACTCGACATTGTTGTTGAAGTTTTATTTCATTTTAAAATCCACACACAGACATAGGCTATTTAGTTTGGTATT
Source organism: Sitophilus oryzae (assembly GCF_002938485.1). Lineage (NCBI taxonomy): Eukaryota > Metazoa > Arthropoda > Insecta > Coleoptera > Curculionidae > Sitophilus > Sitophilus oryzae. Next base: position 666,417 of record NW_022146344.1, on the reverse strand, counting down.
TTTTTCTTCGCATTTAGAAACAGCAGCTGCTCAAAACGGGAACATCTTCGTTACAAATCGCAGAAAATGTTTCGAAATATTTTCATTAAAATTATTAATTCCACATCGAAACATTTCAGGAAACTTTTTGGAAAAAAACTTTTGAAAAAATTTTAGTGTCACCACATTGGAAACACATGTAATAAAGCTATATAAAATGTATAGTTTTCGTAAATCTTTCCTATTTGTGAAATGCTGTTTCCATTTTGTGACCAGAAACAAACACGATTATTAGAAACATTACCTAAAATGTGTCCAAAAATGCTACTTGGAAAAAGAACAACAAAAACTTATTCGTTTATTCTCTTCTCTCTTGATACATGAAAATTATGACATTTTTCGTTAAATTCTTCATCCAGGCTTCGTAACTGGTTTTTACATTTTCCGTATCATTTAGGTAAATAAAGCTTGTACTCCTTTTTAATTTTATAACAGAAAAAAATATGACGTCAATCAAAATTAACAATAATCATCTCTCAATGAATAACATCTAAATGATATTACCATAGAAACGCATTTTAGCTTTTAAGATTCAATTAACATTCGATTAATTTAGTAAGATTAAATTAATTAAAATAAAATCAAATTAAGATTTAATTCAGCCATATTTTTAATTTTTTACTTTTCTCTAAAACGGTATGAAACTTAAAAGGCAAAGTTTACATGGGATTAGCCATTTTAGAGCAAGTAAATACTTTTATGAACAATGCATTCTTCGCAAAATGTTAATAAAAAAAAATATCCACTAGTAAAGACCATCTGGGCACAAACTGAAGATTTCATCGATAAGAAAGTCAGATAGGTAAGAAAAATATGCGTAAAATTATTAAAATAAAACTTTGTGTATTTTTTTTCAAAGAAATCCTCAGGCAGTTTCTTAGCACAGTGCTGGAAACCAATCGCAATATACATTTATCATTAAATTATTTTAGTTCTAAAGTCGTTATTAAAATTATTAATTTTGGGTAATTTGCTAAATAAAGAAAAAATACAGGGTGGTCCAAACTATATTCCGGAAACTTCAGCAGCATATATTGTGCAGATAAAAATAAGTAAAAAAGTTCGTATAAACGTATGTCCTAATATGTTTAGTTTCGGAGATACAGGGTGTCAAAGTTGCATTTTATGTTGATTTTTTTCAAATAATTTCTGAAGTTACATTAATATTTCGATAAAAATTAGCGTCTGGGAGTTTTTTGGCATGTGAAATTCGATTTTGATGTCAATATGACTCCTACTTGTAGAGGGTGCCACCAGCATATTTTTTAACTGTTTTGAAGAGTAACAACTTTTTATCCGTACCTGTATAAAACTATTGAGTAAAAAGAGATATACATCTCCGTAACTTTTTACGTAAAAAATGTCTTCTGGTAAAAATCGCTACGAGCAGAGATATTTACCGTTCTCAAGATATTTAGAATGGAAACAGTCAATACATGTTATTATTGACAAAAAATAAACACGTTGAGTTGTTAGATAGTTGTTTGACTGAAAAAATAAATTTGAGAAATTTTTATTTTTTTAAATTAATAACAGTTTCTTCATTTAGTCAACATATTTAATTTATGTCAATGATGACAATTGATAATTTCGATTCCAAATATCTCGAGAACCATTACTTGTAACGATTTTTTCAAAGAGACCTTTTCTATGTAAAAAACGTCGGAAATGTATATTCTTTTACTCAGTAGTTTTATACAGGTACGGACAAAAAGTTATTACTCATTAAACCGTTAAAAATTATGTAGGTGGCGCCCTCTACAAGTAGAAATCACACTGACATTAAAATCAAATTTATCATGTCAAAAAACTCCCAGACACCAACGTTCATCCAAATATTGACGTTACTTCATAAATTATTTGGAAAAAATCGAATTAAAAATAAAATTTCTACACCCTGTATCTCCGTAACTAAGCATTTTAGGACATACTTTTATACGAACTTTTTTACTTATTTTAATGTGTAGAATAAGCTGCCGAAGTTTCCGGAATACAGTTCAGATCAACCCGTATAACTTTCATAATCCTCCAAATAAAGCCAATAATAAATTTAGTGATTTATTAACAGTTTTCTATTTTAGGTTCGAGTTCCAAACCAGTAATGTAAACACTGTTTTATGTCAAACTTATACGACATTATTTATAGAAGGTTTAGACAAATAGAATATCAAATAATTTTGGTAATTTAAAAAAATGTCTCTCTGTTATTGTTTCATTTTCATCCTATTAAATAAAAACAAAAAGTAAACGTTACATAAAAATAAAAAAAAAACTAGTCCGAAAAACAATGGAAATTTGGGTAAGCGAACTGTTATTTTATTGAAAATACCGTTTCGGAATTTGTTTTCTGAAACAAATGACTGTTTGGGAATAAACATGGGCCAATATTTGTGTTTAATTACGTTACAGTTTTTGTTATTTTGGGTATTATCAAGCTGAGTGCTTTAGAAGGATCACATTTACTGCTCCAGTTGGTATAACTCTTGTTACTAATTAGATGTATCATTAAAGATGTTAGGAGGTGGGGTATTATGTATAATATCGAACATACATTACAAATTTTATTAGTGATATCAATGTGAGAGTTGATGATAAAAGTTATAGGGTTAAGGTGGAGAAGGAAAGTAAAAATGATTACCTCATTTTTATTGAAAAAGAATGACTTATTTTCCGCAAATAAACATCAAAATATTACGTGATATTTGTTCAAAGATCATGTAATAATTAACTGTAATTAACTTGGCGCCTTGGTTTAATACCATGAAAATGAAAATAAACATTTATTGTTGCTCAATGGGTTCGAAAAAGAACTTTATTAAAGTATTGTGTTATATGCAATGACTAAAGAATACAAGGAAAAATAACACCCATAACCAAGTTGTTACCATGGCTCCAAACAGTGCCGTGGCCACATACTTTTCTTAACTTTGCTGCTTGATGAGATATTTATATTTTTGATAAATGTTTTGACTACGCCTATGGTGTATGCGGTGGTATCATACTAATTAATTACAAAAAAACGTATTAAAATGTTAACAAAAAGTACAAAACTAGTATCAACGTATAGCACATATCGTAAGTTCATATAATATCGGAAAAATAATTGTCAAATTCAATAAGAAGGATTTTGCTTATGGATTTGGCCTGCGGACTTAGCCAGCGGATTTAGTCCGCAGACATGGACCTTTCTTCTTGCAAAGACGATCCAGGGACATACTGTACAAAGGATTGGCCTGCAACATAAACACAACGTTTTTATCCGTAAGCCAAATCTTCTGGTGTATGAGGGCTATTGAGTCTCTATTGAGAGAGTTATTTTTACCGAGAGCTTAACCTATACTGCCTTGGACACTTCCCGTAATACACTACAGCACATTTATGGCATTTACCTTGTAACGTTTTTAGTTCGTTACATGTCTTTTTTATATATATGATATATGATATCTGGCGTATCGTCACCCGATTCCGTATCATTCAGGCCTGATAATTTATTTGACGCGCTTGGCGTAATTTTTACGTTCTCTAGTCAACAACCGTTTCACTGCTCTGTGGAGACGCTGTTAACATCGTTCTAAGGTTTCGCTCTCCGCGCTGTGGCCTCACTTTTGCTTCTGCCGCTCTGTGGCCATCATCAAACCCGACTTTTAGAAATGGTAATTTAAATCTTGCTGCATAATCTGGATCAGCTGCTATTTCAAAGGAACAGGTAAAGATGAGATATTATCATTTTAGATTCAATATTATTATTGCATATTTTTAGGGTAGAGTTTTGGATTGGCTCACCTCAACTCCTATTTGGTGTTTGCTGACACACTGGTTTTCTTTTCTCCTCCAGAATGTTAAATGGAAGAAAGGACAGTTTCTTTGTTAATTATTGAGCCCTCGGAAGTAATTCGAGATAGGTTTATTTTGCTTATTAGACCTTGTTTGGTTTTAAACAAGAATTTCGTATTTTTAGGGCCCAAGGTACGGGTAGTGTTCCCCTGTACCGTTTTCTTATGGAGGGATGTCCAAGTTACGGACATTATCTTATGGTTGGATGTCCAAGGTACGGACAGTATCCAAGGTTAAATAATATCGTACAGACTATGTTTAGTGGTTAGATCGTTAAGAACATTCATGTCGATTTAGTATTTAAAATATGATTTAGATCTTAGGTTTCATTACATTATGTCTTGTAATAGTATTACTTTCATAGATATTGTTATTCCGCTATTTTAACAAATGAATAACCAAACATAGATTCTAGAATCTACGAGTTGCAACATCTTCGACTTAACATCATATAAAATATATCAAATTAATTAAAGTAATGCTACCTTTTATACAATTTCTATAACTTTACATGTATGGTATTTTTTATAGTCTTTTCATTGAATACATTTAATATTATTTCTAACATAGCTTTACTCGACATATAACAACTATAATAATTATTAAAATTGTACAATCTTATTTACCATCAAAAAACATCATGAATAAATATAGTCATTAGTTTTAAGTAATATACAGCTGTGTTTTCTTTCTCTGTACATGCCTGGCGCCCAATATATATTTTATTTGTTTATTGTTATTAATTAGTTTTCTTTCCAGTGAAATACCTTATCCACGACTGCTTTCCGATGAAAAGCTGCCTCTCGCAGTGGTAGTGGTTTAAAAAACGCTATAACCTGTTTATCTAGGGTGGCAGTGTTTGGTTTAAACATTTTTGTCTTCATTCTTCTCAGAAGAGACCGGCTCTCACCGGCCTGCTACGGTGTCTTCTAGGGCAAGACCTCTACACACAGCTAAGTATCAGCATATATTTCACTTCCTAATTAATTAGGGAATTATATTTAACTCATTTTTAAGATCAATCTTAAATCGAATTCTGTTTGGTTTGAGACAATAGTAAAGTTTTTATACAGGGTGAGTTTCCTACGATGTTCTCTATGGGTATCTCGGAAACTACTGGAGATAGAGAGTCGGTTAAATGGGGAAAGAATTGCAGTTTTGTGGGGTCATAAATATGCTCCTTTCAGATTTTTGAAAAAGTTCATGGCTTACTAGATATTTCGAAAAAAACAAATTTCGGCTATTTTAAAATTTTTCCCTAATTCCATTATAATCTATTTTAGACAAAAAGTTTTCAGATAAAATTTGTGGATAATCACATCCCTAATGAGACTGTGTTCTCCGTTTTTTTCTAAAGCCTGTCATTTTTGACATATAACACAAACTTATGTTTTTTTTAAATGGAAACCATAGTTGACCATGCCTTCATAAAAAGCGCCGTTTTTCAAGCTTTACAGCAATATAAGCTATAATATGTTTTTTTCGAAAAATTACTGAGTTATAGCCAATTCTTATAATTTTTAAACAATTTCACTTAGTTAGCCATGGAAACAAGTTCAATCGATGTTGCTTTCAGAAATGTGAAGCTGTCACATCCAAACTTTGTAAATTAAAATAAACAAAAATTGTAAATATGAATTTTTCAAGTTAAGAAGAGCATGTAGATACTCGTGCATCAATAGGGTGGTTCCAACATGACTTTCATTATACCTCCCCCCCCCCATAATGAGAGAAATGTTAAAAATTATTTTATATCTCTCGCCGATACCTATTCAGTGCGCGCGGAGCTTTATTCTAACAAACCACAAACATCGGCACGAAGGAACAGTAAACGATTTTATTTAGATTACTTTTAAACTAAAATTATTTACAGCATAAATAGATTCCATTAAATGCATACACATGTTATATATTATCTTTCTCAGATCAAATGAATAAGGAAAAGCTTTAGAACAGAATTACAACAAGAAAACAAAATAATATGATTTAGTTAACATTAGTTAAATAATGAGAAAACATTTACTTTACCTTTAATAACATTCTTTGTCACAAAACTCAAGAACCAAAATAATATCAATGCGTCTCGAATGGTAGTCTAAAAGCTATTATTTAACAACCATTATCTCTGTTCGTCGCCTGATTTCCTTCTCCCTAGTTTGTGAATAATAATTTTAGAAATCAAAAATTTTATTTATGTATACACAGTGTCTGAAAACTAAATATTTTGTATTTAAAGAAATATGTCTATTTTTAAATAGGCGGTTCATCTCAACTGGAAATGACTACAACTTCTGATTTTTAAAGTCTCAGTATTTTTTTTTACTTTATTCGATAGAAAAGGACACTCTAAATATAATGACATATCATATGTCAACTTTTGTCATTTTCGCTTAAAAAAATTGTATTTTAAATTTCAATCTAGATGAGTGCTATGGCTGTGTTAAAAACACTAGTTTATAATCAAGGAGCCTTCGAAAAATATATTTAATCGTCTAATGTTTTTAGTGTCTTGTCCTGGGTGGTTAAAAGATGCCGAAGTCGTATTTTAATCATATCTCAATTTTTTCAAATGGAACGAGGGTGGCTCATTAGCATATTTGAAAAAAGCATTTTTTTACGAATAATTTGGTACCACACACTTATTTCGTGTCAAATTGTAGTTATGAATCGCACGTTGCAATTTCAAATAAACCATATTCGGAAATGTCAAAAGGTGACATATGATATGTCATTCTATTCAGATTATCATTTTCTATCGAATAAAAAATACTGACGGTGTCATTTAAGAATCAAGAGTTGTATTTCTGGTGAAAGAAAAAGTGACCCGAAACAATTGAATACGTCAATCAATCCTAATGTATGTCATATAGTAACATACCAAATCTAGATTTTTTATCTGAAAAAAATAAAAAAAAGTTTAGGGGTGAACCACTTTTGAGACGCACCCGTTATAGTACTATTGAATTTTGAATGATAATATTTATCTTTGAAATAGATAAAGGTATGCCGGTTTCAATTATATATTGCTAAACAAAGCCACCGCTGCAATAGTTTGAATTATTACGTAAAAGCAAACCCAAGCGACTGCATTATAGGATTTGCCCAACCTGTCTCTCGATATCGTTAATTAAAATTAACAATCTCCAAAGCAATTTGGAGATATATTCCCGCTGTGGACGCTTACTTTACTCACAGAGTAGCGGAGAGCTTTATGTATCGGCCGGGTTACCAAAATTCTATTACGAAATTTATAACGGTAATTACATTTGAAATTAGCAATACATAATCCCCTATGGATAATTTTGTAAAGCTTACACCTGACAATTTTCTATCAATTTTTTTATATTTCATTGGTATTTTACCGTATAATCAAAAAAATAATAATGTGGTCTGTTAAAGAAACTTAATATTTTATATAAAATTATTTTCTTTTTATATAGTTTCTGAGATTAAGAGTAATCATTTTAATTTCTTTAAATTACCGCACTTATACTTACTTCCTGCAACATTAGTGTACGCATGCGCAAACACTTGGTCAAGTGTCGCACACATTAAAGGCGGATTCTCACGACTGGCGTACTTGACAAGTACGCCAATATTTGTGTACTTGGCAAGTATCCCCACCAGTCCCCACTTTGTACTACATTGGCAAGTGTACTTGGCAAGTACGCCAATATTTGCGTCTTTGCCAAATACCCCTACAATCCTTGGCAAGTAAACGGTATAGTCGCATCGATGGATACTGGTCGTCCCGAAATTGTAGTTGCTACTGATTCTTTTTTCTTTTTAAGTTTTTTACTGCACACTGCAATACGATTTCTATGTTCTTTATGTTTAGCCATCCATATGAAGAGCTCATTTTCGTATAAATCGCTAAATTCCAAAACAACATCATTTGAAGACTACACGGGAAACCCAGTTTTGTCCATTTTAATTGGAGCCGAGAAAAATGCAATTTAGTGTTTTTAAAGAAATATGTTATTTTTCGGTTGAATAATTAGAAAAATATTTATATTACTACCAATTCTGAATTATTAATATTGCGAATTATCGCCATATTCTGAAATATTGAAATAAAAATCTAAATAGATAATCTAAAAAAAAATAGTCAAAATGCAAAACAAAACAGGGGAAAACCAGAGATGTTCAATTAATTAAAGGTTGTATAAAACCTAAATCTAAACTACATATTATTTTTTTTGTTGAAAATTAATATTTAAGTAGGTTTTTATTACAATACATAAATTTATAACATATTGATAACGAAAAAAAAATATTCCATATATACTTACATAAATTAATTACGTATGTGTATACCTTTAAGATTATTACATAAGGATAATATTTTTCTATCGATCGTGTCAGAGGATGTTTTTGAGAGATTTGTTGATTAATCTATGTTTTTCGGTCAGTCGAGATTATTGTTGTTTATTGTAAGCTTCGGCAAGTTTCGAGCGGAATAAATTTATTTGTGTTTTTGATTTTCGACGATTTTCTGTAATATCCCTTGTTTCAATAATATAATACTAATTGCAAGATGCATGCTTGTCGCCCATGCGTAAGTACAACTTAACAAGTATAGCTAGAGATGTGAGAAATATAAAATAACACGCGACCGGTGCTATCCCCAACTCTCTTCCTATATTTGTACAGGGTGGGTCAAATTCGACGCTTTTAAATGGAAACACCCGTGTCTGGAGCTCAATTTTTATGAAAAACATGATGGTGAAAACCGCACATCAATATCTGTTACCGTTTCGGAGTTACGGGGTGTTTTTCAAAAATGTGCATTTTTAACAAATCACTGTAACTTTTTTGCTATGGAAAATTTTGTATTTCTATGAAAACATTTCCAAAGCACCTTTTTACGTAGAATATAATGGTTTAAGTATAATTTTTTTAAAATTAATAATTTAAGAGTTATCAACAGAAAAAATGATTTTTTATTTGGGACACCCTCTATATTTTTAATTAACTGAAAAGAATTTAAAATTACCTTTCCAAAAATATCCACACTTGATATTTTGTTATAATCCCCTTCGAAATACTGAATTTTTATAAGTTCGCCACTTTTCACTAGTAGGCTTTGGACCACTTATTGATGATATGCCCTTAATGGAACTCGAAAACATATTTTTCCAGCAAAACGACGCACCGCCTCTGAACGCTGAAGTTATCAGCAAATTTTTGCAGCCAATTTCAAGAATAATTGGATAGCTAACCAAGATCGCAGCCGTTGGCCGTCGAGGCCGCCTGACTTAGTGCCCATGGATCTAATCCTATGGATATATTTGCGGAAGAATAAAGGTTCCTTATTCTTCCGTATAATCTAGACAAGAATTAAAAATATTTAGCAGTTATAAGAGGGTATCTTTCACCCCCACTGAGTTAATGAATTCCGCGAGAAATTTTCAAAAACTGCCCCGTCTGTCCATAACAGAAGACGGTTGATATGTCAAACACCTGTAGCAAAATCTCATGTCTTGGTTTGCTATTTATTTTTATTGTTATTAGATATACTTTAAATGTGTTCATGTTGGTTAAATATATTTTAAATTGTTATAAAATTCTGCATCTCTCATCTCAAATATTATTTTCGTTTTAATTGATGTTCACAGCTAGAATTTTTTGCATTACAGCCGGTGCCGTTCAAAGCCTACTTATTTAAAAGCGGGCGAATTTGTATATACTCTATATCTCGAAGAGGAGTCGAGGAAAATATCAAGTGTGTTATATTTTTGGAAACGTAATTTTAAATTTTTTTCAATAAATTAAAAATATACAGGGTGTCCCATATAAAAAATCAAATTTTCTGTTGATAATTCTTAAATTATTAATTTTAAAAAAATTATACTTAAACCATTAAATTTTATGTAAAAAGGTACTTTGGAAATGTTTTCATAAAAATACAAAATTTTCCATAGCAAAAAAAGTTACAGCGATTTGTTAAAAATGCATATTTTTGAAAAACACCCCGTAACTGCGAAACGGTAACAGATATCGATATGCGGTTTTAACCATCATGTTTTTGACAAAAATTGAGCTCCAGGCACCGATATTAGTTTTTGTCTATCTCCTATAGAAAAGGATGTTTCCATTTAAAAGCGTCGAATTTGACCCACCCTGTACAACTGTACATCTCTGGTTTTTGCCATTTACGCGTGGACTACTCTGGTTTTTCCTTTGTACGGCAAAATAACCAAGCTGTAATATCTCTGGGACTAAGCGTATTATTGCTTTCTTTTTTCTCGAATGACGTTAACATTTGTCTATAAAGTTGTATGGCTACCTAAGTAACAAAATTCCGACTTCCGACTAGTTTTGACTACGCGCAACGTTGAAATTTGTACTTTTTCCTACCCTATGCATACCCAAACCTCAAATTACGTAGCCAAAACGTCGCTACGACGTTGCACTTAAACAGCTGTATATTTTGACCCTTAACAAGGTTGGTAAACGTTGTAGGGCACAACGTTTTTAGAAGTTGAGTTTTATACCGTTGTCGCTACTTCGCCAAAAGGCATGTTTATTGTACTACAGAATAACAAACGTAGTACAACGTTGTGCAACGTACTTTTAAATTACCACTGTAAGTACATGCTAACTACAACGTAATACAACGTTTCATTAAACGACCCAAAGCAACTTCAAAATTATAACCAATTACTACGTTGGATTACGGCGACGAGCGCGACGATATCGATTTTTGTTGTGGAAGCGGAACTTTCTACACCTAACCTCAAACATTTGTCTACAAAGTTGTATATCGCTATCTTAATTTCTATGAAAATGTGACATATCTGGTTTTTCCCGTGTAGTCTTGATTTGTCCACTCCATTTATTGCTGTGAAAACGATTTAGCTATGTCGCCAATATTGAAGTTATTAATGTAAATTTGATATTACATAATCTATTATTGTTTTAACGTTTTAAATTATCCGCAATTAACTCGATAAACACTACGATCGCTACGATCGCTAAACTATACGACATACGCTATAACAGTAACATTATTTGCGCAGTCGTTTTTTTGCGCCTCGGCCTTAAGGCGCATTCTCACGACTGGTGTACTTGACAAACATTTGTTATTGGAATATACTTGCCATGTCGTGAGAACGGTTTCCTTGGTCACTCGTCGCGTCCCCACCCTCTATCGGTAAATATAGCCCGTGTCAAAGGATCACAATAATTATTCGTACACTTGCCAAGTGTACTTGGCCAGCGTTGTCTATACTGGCCGAGGCGCAAAAAAACTACTGCGCAAATAATTGTACTGTTATAGAGTATGTCTCGTTTATTTCCGGATCGTAGTGTTTTTCGAGTTAATTTTGGATAATTTAAAACGTTAAAACAATAATAGATTATATAACCACAAATTTACATTAATAACTTCAATATTGGTGACATACCTAAATTATTCTCACAGCAATAAATGGAGTGGACAAATAAGACTACACGGGAAAAATCAGATGTGTCACATTTTCATAGAAAATAAGATAGCGATATATACAACTTTATAGACAAATGTTAACGTCATTTGAGAAAAAAGAAAACAATTAATACGCTTAGTCACAGAGATATTTCAGCTTGGTTATTTCCCCGTATATTTAAGTCTTTGTAAAAGAGTGTATACCAATTATTACTAATTATTAATATACTCCGCCTATTATTTCCGCCTAACAATTAGTTAATTACATACTTGATTGTTTTAATTAATAAATTATTCTAAATAAATGTGGATTTGACTCAGAAATCAATACAATAATAAGTTATGTAAATGAACGTTGTTTTAAATAAGCACTCGTCAAAAAATGAAATATATTTATAAGGTGGTACATTTTACCACACTGTCTAATACACATACAAAATTCAGGTTTTTAGTATTTAGAAAAATTATTGTTAATCAACGTAAACAATCAATTAATGTAGTTTAAATACTAGGATTATATTAATTGGTGCTATTTAACAAATATTTAAACAGTTTTTCTTATTTTTTTAATGAAATAAGCGAATTATATCGACCATATATCTGCTACTCTGAAAATTTGTTACATTTTTAAAATAATCTAAAATTACAAACAACACTTACAATATTATTATTTTTACCACCTGTATATTTTGTACATATGTTGCTGTAAAAAAATCTAAAATGTCAATATTCCATCGGTTTAGTGATAAATGAGGTCTAAATTATAAGAAAATGCTACTTCTACAAAAACTTGAAGAGATAGTTAAAAAACAATTTAAAAAAAATAAAAAAAAACAAAAGATGGTATAATACAATTTGATAGACAATTAAATTGTGCATCTGATTCTCCTAAAATATACAGGGTGTTCCATTTAAATTAAACAAGTTTAAAGCTAGTAATTATTTAATAAAAAAATTTAGACACCCTATAAGGTAGTATTTCGTTTATTATTGCAACACAATATCTGATCAATAAATAAACTTCAGTAATTATTTAGTATTAAAAACTTCGATACCCTTGGAGAAATGAAGCCTTAAAATTTTTACTGCTATATTTCATAAAATATTTCAAAAACGGTAAGGTTTTAGTGGTTAAGTTGGTTAAGGTTAATACCTTAATCAAATTTACCTTTATTTTAATCGTAGAATCTAGTAATATACAGGGTGTTCTATTTAAAAAAATACAACTATAATATTTTTAACTTATTTGGGATACTCTGTATCTTGTAAAAATATTTTTAGATTGTAACTTTAATAATCCTTCAACGAACCCAAACCTTACAATTTGTAAAAATCTAATCGTTTAGCTACAATACTCCGTGTCGTATGTGGTGAACAACCCTGTATACAGTTATAATTTACATCAACAAATTCACCTTCTTAACATCACTAAAGGGAGATAAAGGGTCATTACTACCGCTTTATCATTCAAAATATTCTAATAAAGTTGCGATGAGTTTTTTGCAGCTAATAAGCTATCTTCTACACTTCGCACTAAAAGAGCTAAAAAAAGAACAATGTTCGACTGCAAGGTCTGCTAGTAAACATTTTGAAGCTTAAAGTATCACAGAAAGGTATCACATCACTATTTATTTAAACCAAAAACTCGTAATACCAAACTAAAGTGTCAAAACGAATGACAATGTCAGGAAGTAAATAAATTAATGCGACAGCTTGACATTTTTTACCGCAGTGCTACCAACTGAATTCCCAGCGCGAAATTTAAATTCCAGTTAGTCAGCACGGCGTCAAATATGTCCATGGTTGGCAACAATGAATTTAAAAATCGCGCCCTCGATTACGTAACTAAAAGTTTAATTGAAATAAAATATAGTAATCGTTATTTTAATAGGCAATAAACGGCCAACACAATTTTGCTAACAAGAGAGTAGAAAGTCAGTGGCGCTTAAGTTTTTTTTAGAAAGATATTCCAGTTATAACCCATATGCACGTCCCTGGTCAGTCTGTCGACACTTTTTTAGCATTAAAATATGTAGCACTTCTAGTAACTTTTAACCCTCAAAATTTCATTGGAATCACCAAAAGAACTTTGAAAAAAATTATAACAGATAAAAAAAAAGAATTATGGTAGAATGTAGAATGTTTAGGAGGGGAGTTAGTCACCGCGACCTTAAAGATCTATTGTGTGTTCCCCTTTCTTAAGTTATAACGAGTTATAACTCATCATACAGTCTCAAGGCTTTAACAAAAGCCAGTATCTGAGAGGGCTCCACAGAGGCCCGCTCTCCATCTTTGACATCAGCCGTACCAAAGTTCATGGCACGAATGGTCGTCGTCTCGGCGCACTCAGTGATGAGGTGTTCTGGTGTTTCCCTATATTCCCCACAGAATCTGCATTCGCCGTTGTTTCTTCCAAACCAAAAATTATAACAGATAAAAAAAAAGAATTAAGGTAATCTCCAAGCTACAAAACAAAGCAGAATCGGACCGATATTGTTATAACAAATATATTTTATTTTAACGTTTGGAACTAACGTTAATATAACCTAACTAAGGGTGGCACATGATTTTTGAAACACCCTGTATACGATTACAAATATTTATTCCCAAAATAGAACGGAATATTTTATTTAAAAGTGTAAAAACAGCTTGGACATTCCTCACAAAACATTCATCATCCACCATTTTGTACGTCTTAAATTTCAGACGTCACACCTAGAGACCTAGAGTGGCGCACAAAGTTTCAAAATTCCACAAACGCCACATATTATATCTGGCCGCACTCCGCCCGACGACTTTCTGCTTAAAGTTTCATATTTCACATCCAAATCTAGAAGAGCTTTTAATCATAACATGTATGTTTTATTGTGGTCTCGCCTCCGACATGCAATTTAGAGCTTCATTCGTGGCACGGTGAAAAATTGTGCTGCGCCAGCGAGTTATGACAAATGTTCTTTACAGTTATAAATTACTTTAGCGTTTGATGTTTGGCTCGTATTTGATACCCGAGTGTTAATATTTGTCATGTAATTTATTAAATATTTTGAGATTTGTTAATTATCTCGAATTACTCACATAATTATATTTATTATCATATAGTAATATATTTTAATTAAAATTGTAATTAATTTTATGTTTTATATAATTTACTAGCGTGTACCAGCGACTTCGTTCGCGTCGAATTAATCATTTGTAATGGTGATGATAAAGCAAAGCAAGAATTTCCATTAACATACAAACTGGATAAAATTTTCTCACATTTATGTCAGCATGAGAAAAAATAATATGGCGATATTATTATATAACTTTTCCTTAACTTAACTTAATATTTGAGGGGTAGTTTCATCTCGTTGGAATTTGACTTTCGAAAAATCCGTTTGCCAAAAATAAGCTTTTTACGTCAAGCAGTTTAAGCAGAATCGTTGTTAAGAAATTACCCAACTTTTTGGAACACCCTGTATGATTTTTTAAAAAAATTCAAAATATGTAAAAAACAAATAAATTACGCTTGTCCAAGCGTTTTCCCGAAAGACTAACCTTTTTTAAATAATAAATATTGTAATATTTGAAGGGCGTTTTCACCCTCTTGGAATTTGAGATTCGAGAAACCCCTCCTTATCGAACCTCTACACCCCACAGTCAATCCGTTTGCCAAAAATCAGCTTTAAACGTCAAGCAGTTTAAGCAGGATCGTGATTACTCACTGGTCATATTTTATGAAACACCCTGTATAAATTTATAAAAAATTTTAAAATATGGAAAACAACAAAATAAAATATACGTGTTTAAGAGTTTTTCCGAAAAACTCACCGGTTTTTAAATAAAAAATATTTTAATATTTGAGGGATAGTTTCACCTCCTCAGAATTCGGGTTTCAAAAAATCCCTTCTTATCGAACCTCTACCCCCTAAAGTCAATCTGGTTTCCAAAAATCAGCTTTTTACGTCAAGCGCTTTAAGCAGGATCGTGATTAATCAATGACCAGATTTTTCGAAACACCCTGTATACATTTTTAAAAAATCTTGAAATATGTAAAAAAACAAAATAAAATATACGTGTTTAAGCGTTTTTTCGGAAACTTGACCGTTTACACATTTTTTACGTATTACAATATTTTTCAAAATAAAAAATATTGTAATATTTGAGGGGTGGTTTCACCTTCTTGGAACTGGTATTTCGAAAAATCCCCTCTTATCGAACCTCTACACCCTAGAATCAACCTGTATGCCAAAATTAAGCTTCTTACGTTGAGTGGTTTGAGCAGGATCGTGATTAATCAGTATATCACTTAAGGATTTTATATATTAGTATAGATTATACTTCTGTTATGTTTAGTTTAAAAAGCATTTACTGATATCTAGCTAATTGTGTTTTAATATAGTGAGTATTTAATTACTCACAGTGTTCTATACAGGGTGAATCTTAAATAAGTGCAAATATTTTCATGGCTGATAGATCTCGATAAAAATAATTGTATATTGTTTTATTAGTACTAAAAATGACTTTTCGTGGCGAGGATGTACGTTGACCGACGAGCGCTAGCGAGTCCGACATAAAACCGAGGCACAAAAAGTAATTTTTACTCCGAATAGAACATGATATATTTTTTCAAACGCCATAAATAAATTTTTAAACAATTTTAAACGTTTCGAATAATATAAAAAGATTTATATACGTCAGTGAGTTAAGAAGATCTTAACTCACGCATTTTCATTACCGCACTCCTTGTTTAGATGACTACGAAACTAAATAAGCAGCTCTTCATCCAAGAAATTCTACCAGTCGCAGATTGTTTTTAAAATATCAAAATAAAAGATGTGTTAACCAAGTGGTCAGCATAAATTCTACTGGTAAAATGCCTAGCATGATAGCAAAACACTTGAAGCTGTCAGATTAAGAGCCTACACTGGGCATTGTTTCCGGAGAACTTCAACTACACTCCTTGCTAATGCAGGGGGTGATATATTTAGTTTGAAGCGCCACGGAAGATGGAAATCTTCGACAGTGGCCGAGGGATACGTCGAGGAGTCTATCAACAATAAAATTCAAACATCAAATAAAATTTTAGAGTGTCAAATACCGGGATCGAGGTATTATTACATGATGTAGAGGCACATCAAAATTTAATAGTGTCTCAAGTCCCAAAACCCCCATATCTCATGCAAAATCAGAACTATCTAGTTTGGATTCAATATTGGTTTATGTACTGGTTGTACTATTAATGTTAATATTCTAAATAATAACTAGAATATGCATTAGTGTTAAGTTTGATATTTGTTATTTGTTTATTCTTGAATATTTCGAAATAAATAATTAATTATGATTTAGTTCTTCATTTTCCAAAAATCAAAATTCCAAAATCCCATATAATTTACATGCAGTGTGCGAAATAGGCATTTCGCGCATTACTTCGCGCACCGTGTAATGGTAAGGTAGGAAAATGAAAAAAAGTATCACTTCGCACATTGCTATGAATTCGCGAACCCTGAACCATTTTTTGACCTTTGTAGAAAAAAAGTTATTTTTTACACAGTATTAACAAATCTAATGTAAATCTTTACTCTGTTGTGTAAAAAATATAATTTAATAGTAAAATGTATACATACAAAAAATAGAAGTCAGATAATATGAACATCGTTTATTATAATAAAATAAGACCAACGTAATACAGTCAAATTTTTGTAAATGGAGTAAATATAAATAGGTACAGTTCTGCTCACAGAAAAGTAGGACATGTAAAAAATGTATTTAAAATTGTCAATGTTATAATGCCCCCCTCTGTATGGTTACCTTTTAAACAAATTAAACACCAGTTTTTTTTTAAATGTCTAATTACCTTTCATAACGTAAATCTGTTAAACGACTTAAACTCTTTGACTTTGACAAGTATTTATTTTATAAAAATAAAAAAAAAATGCCAAGACATTTATCAGAGTTTACAAAGGCACAAATTATTACTCGAGTTATTGAAGATAGTTGGTCTATAAGAAAAGCCGCAACCCATTTTGGGGTTAACAAAAATACGATAAATCGCTGGAAGAAACGTTCGATTGATCATAACACTACAAAGAGGAAACAAGGAACAGGACCAAGAAAAGTAAGTTCGAACGAAGAAGATGAGGCTCTACTCAACGAAGTAGAGCACAATCCATTTTCAACATGTGCAGAGGCTTCTAGCGTAAGCGGGTTTCCAGGGTCTCGTCAAACCGCCTAGAGAAGGATAAAAAAATCAAATTTGAAATGGTAGTGTTGCAGTGAAAAAACCTCTATTAACTGATGAGGCTCAAGCCAGGGCAAATTTTGCAGTAAATCATCTTTTAAATGAAGAAGATTTTTTGGAGCGGGTTATTTTTTCGGACGAAAAAGTGTTTCAATCAACATTAGATAAGAGAAGAATTTTGGTATACCGTCCACCCAATTCAAGATTTAACCCTGAATGCACCCATAACATCAAAAGAGCAGGACATTTTGCAGTAAATATCTGGGGTTGGTTTGGTGCCAGGGGCTTAGGTGTTTGTTGGAGGATCGAAGGACGTTTCAAAAACGAAAGATACATAGAAATTTTGGAAAATGTTATGCTCCCTTCTGTTAGGACTCTCTATGAAGACAACACTTTTGTCTTTCAACAAGACAACTGTCCGGTCCATACTGCTATTGCCGTTAACACCTGGTTTAGAAACAACAACATTGAAACATTGCCTTGGCCTTCCAACAGCCCCGACCTAAATCCGATGGAAAATGTTTGGGGTCGTATAACTAAAATTATATACAAACGAAAATGGAGACCGAGAAATCCCGAGGAACTAGATGAAGCAATTCATAGAGCTCTGGATGAATTGTCGGAAGATCAACAATATTTTCGAGATTTAAGTTTTTCAATGCCAAGACGACTCCAGAGAGAGCTTGTGGGGAATCCATTAAATATTAAGATAAATCTATTTTTTTATTATAGTTTAAGGTATTATTTTTTTGATCCTGTTCCTTGTTTCCTCTTTGTAGTGTTATGATCAATCCAACGTTTCTTCCAGTGATTTATCGTATTTTTGTTAACCCAAAAATGAGTTGCGTCTCTTCGTATAAACCAACGTTGTATATGATTACATAACATTTTAGTGGCTTTAATAAAATTAGTTTTAAAATATCATTTTATCTTTTGAAAAAATAAATAAATACGTAAGTAGGGTAACTACATTATTATTACGTCGAGTGACATCCATAATATCAAGGTAACAAACTTGTAATTAATATAGGGCAGTATAGGGTGTCCTAATTACTTAAAATACATATTACACGTCTATTACACGTCCTACTTTTCTATGAGCAGAACTGTACTTAAATGGTGGAAAAAATAAAAGACACATTATATTTTAGAGTCATAAACAAAAATAATTGTTTAATTACACATAAAATAAAAATGATACTTTGAATATTGTTTTGATAATCATTATTTGATAATATGACTGGCATCGTGACAATGACAATATTTTTTGAGACTTTGACAATACTATGACAATGGCCGTTGGAAACTATGGAAACTACAAAAAAAAATGATTTAACGCCATCTGGCAATAACTAGTAGCAACCTCTTAACCTAAAAATTAATTGCACTACCACCTAGCGACCGGTGCTGGAATTATTTTACTTGAAATTTGCGTGGAAACGGTGGAACCGCTTTTGCTATTTCACTTTCCCGTTCCTGACTAATGCCAAAGTCAAATTTGACCTAAATCTAGTCATTAATAAAATAAAACATCCTTCACAATACTTTTCAAAATTCACTACTATATCGTATAATTATTGTATCAATAAATGAATTGTTTGTACAATTGGATTAATGAATGAAATAAAAAAAATGATTGGGACTAGAATACTAAACAGAAAATAAAACCTTTCAATGAATTGCATATTTGCAGTGGTAAAATAAAAGTCAAATGTTGAATAAAATGATGAATACCCCTCTTTAAATAAATGAAAATAGACAGGTTATACCCACAAGCGCCGAAACGATAAAACATTGAAACGGGCCTATATTCGACAGGAGTAATTTTGAAATAAAAAACAACTGAAAAGAACAAACAAATAAATGTCCGGCCGCAAAAAGTACCGCTTTGTCCTCCCAACTAAATGAATAGCGCCCTCTATTTAACGGAGCGCATCATTTACTTCCCGTTTCATTTTCTGTTTCAATTTGGAAAAATGCAAATTGGACGACGAATTTATAATGCGAAAAAAATCATCGCAGACGAGAAGGAATTGCGCGTATATCTCGGGTTGCCAGATGAAAAAGTAATTGTCGTGGTATTAGCCGTTTCTTTATGCATTAGAGTTTAATTGGAATGGACTATCCATCATTTTTATTAAAAAAATCTTAATTAAAATTTTAGTAATTTCTCCTCCATAATATTTCTACACAGGGTGCTACAATTCGAGATACGAGCATTGGTATCTCGGAAACCGTAATAGATACGGAAATGGTTAAATTGCATTTGGGCAAAGTTACCGCTTTGGGATGTTCACCAAGATGCCGTCAAAAATTTTTTAAAAAAATCTTTTTTTTTTTTTCAAAAATCAATTTTATTTTTTCCTGTCGTTACTTTTTAGAAAATCAAAAAACTAATTGCACATTCTTATAGCCACTTTATTAGGGCTACCTGACAGCATTTTTAGATTATTAAATTATCTGATAATTTGTTTGATACACAAGCCAACTTGTTTTTTTTATATGTGTTATATGTGTCCTCTTTCCTTTCTCCTTTCTAGGAGTGGTATGTGTTAGCAGCCATTATTGTTTAATGATAAAGAGGTTAGCTCTGCAACATAATTTTTTTTAATTTGGAAATAATAAAAATCTAAATGGACCAGAGAAAGAAAGATTTAAACACTTTAAAGAACTTCTTACACTGATATTCGGTAAGTTATTGATGGATCAATATACAGATATGTTTAATATTCAATAATCAGTTTCATATAAAATTTAAGGGTGAGATTGTTAATCTGGAAATAAAATACAACGTTTAAAGTCCAACAAAGTGCTCATTGAATGAGTATGCTAACAAACCAACTACTTGGAGGGAAAAGAGGAGAAAAAAATGACTAAACGAGGTCCACCAAATCGTGGCGATATACCAGTGTTTACTATTTTAGTATGTTGTTACCCTAGGTACTTATATTTTTAAGACATTTTATACAAATTCTGTTCTTTTACTGTGTTTTCTTACTTCTGGTTTCTGCAGTGTAAATAATTATTATTATTGTGTTATTTGCGATATTGCCTTTCATGATATAAAGAAATATAAGAATTTTATTTTTTAACCACTTAATCCATTTTATGGAAGAAAAGTGGTACATTTAATACAAAACAAAAATGGAACAATTTTAAGGCTACTTCTCTTGAACTTACGATCGAAATACTTTTGGAAAATACAAAGTTTTGCCTTCCTAATTTTCGTTCTAAAAAGATATAATTGGTGTCATTGAATAAATATTTCTTAAAAAGAAAAGTTAGGCATCAAAACTTGTATTATTTCCTAAATTCGTTCATAAGAAGTAGTTTTATCTAGCACACGAAGCAAAATACATACGTATACACGCGGTAGTCACAACTGCAATGTGTAAACATAGTTTAAACGTAATAGACAAGCACTGTGTATCCTACGGCAGACTGTGTATCCCTTACTTTGTGTATACGTAAATGCTATATTGTGGCTACATTGTGAGGCGGACGTTTAACCTTTGTGCATACGGGTTGAACTACAATGTGTAAACGTAGCATATTTACATCGGGGGAATTGTGTCACCCTGTGTCTACGTCTAATAATGTAAACATATCGTAAATGTGATTTGATGTGCTGTATGGGATGTTGGATGCTCTCAGCTGTACGCTTGCATTTCCTAAACAGATCACTTTCAACTCTCCCCTTCAAGACATATTTCCTATAGTTCAGTGTCGGGACAACTTGATCTTGTTTTGCCAGTATACCTTCTGCGGTTTCTGGCGACAGGTAACCCGCTTTTAGGTAGGTATTTGAATCCAGCATACTAATTGTGCTATTTTTAACCGACCATGCCAATAGGTGTGGTAGGCTATTAGGATCGGCAAAAAAAAATTTTTTTTAATTTCACTCAAAATGCGTTATTTGGGTCATAAATGACCTAAATACAAAATATTTTCGTGGTGTCTGTCTGTCTGTCTGTCTATCTGTCCGTCTGTAACACGATAACCCAAAAACCGCTGAACCGATTTTAACCAAATTCGGCACAAAAATACTGTGGCACCCGAGAATCGGGCCATTAGTTTTTGGTATGGGTGGGGGTTGGTAAGGGGGTATAGGAGGGGGTTAAAAATTAAAAAAAAATCGAAAAAATTACTAAATTAAATCACTGGGAAAATTAAAACTCCAAAATTACAGTAGCTAGCGAAACGCGGTTTTCAAATTAAGATTAGGAATAATAGTTGCAACAAAATTTGTAATAACATCAAAAACTATTAGATAATTTCTAAAAATACAATCAAATAGTCCTGATAAAGTGACTATGAGAATGTTCAATTAGTTTTTTGGTTTTCTAAAATGTAACAACAGGAAAAAATAAAATTGATTTTCAAAAAAATCCGTTTTTCCCAAAAAACTCAGCGATCCTTGAAATTTTTTAAACTTTTTTGATAGCATGTTGGCAAACATCCCAAGGCGAAACTTTGCCCCAATTTAATCATCTTCGTATCTATTACGGTTTCCGAGATATATATGTTAATTACCTAAATCTATATCTGCCCATTAAATGTAATGTTGATTTCTGTTGCTCTTTTGTGTTTTAATAAAAACTCAACAGGAAATTTATTTGATACTTTTGGAAGGTTTATAATTTTTTTATAAACACGCATTTGGTAAGCGGTCCAGAAGGGGTTGATTTGCAATTTTACTACCGAGCCATAATCAATATTTGCACGTACGTTTTATAAAGCTGGGTAATTTTTTCTGTGTTTGCTCCCTATGTGGTATGCAACTGAAGACAATGAATAAGATTTAGAAGCTTCTCGCAACGTAAAAATTATAAATAACTAACTATTTTCATTTATTTCTGCATTTGATATCGTTATTTTAGATTTTCTTGTCTTATTCCCAAGTAGCATTTGGACGTTATCTAACGTCGGGTATACGTCGCGTTCAATAAACCCGACGTCGGGTACCATCGTCGGTTCGACCGCCTGACGACCCTTATTTGCACCTAAATGGGGAATACAGATTCGGGTCGCTTCGACGTCGGTATCTGACCTAATAGGGAGTGTAATTCTACCAATTACCAACGTCATATTACGTTGGATTTTAGTTACTTAAAATTCGTCGCTAAGCACTTACGTTACGTTTGGTTTCATATTCGCTACCAAGAATACATAAAAACCTAACCAAACTACCTAATTACAAATGGATTCATAATCACTCCTCGAATATAACGATAAGTGCCTATCTAATTTCATATTATAATAATTCTGAATCATTGATCCAGACATCAGTTTTGTCAACGGAAATCACTTTTTTGATATATCTGATTAAAATACTCCGGAAAACAACGAGCGCCATCAAAATTAGGTAGATTTATGAAATAAAAATATCTATAAAAAAGTTACTCGCAAAATATTTTTTTTAATTTTCTAGCTGGTTTAATCATAAAACTGTACTGTGGTTCCCCCCAAACTCAACCTTATCAATATTATTCTACTAGAAATCGAAATGTGAATAT
Source organism: Sitophilus oryzae (assembly GCF_002938485.1). NCBI lineage: Eukaryota > Metazoa > Arthropoda > Insecta > Coleoptera > Curculionidae > Sitophilus > Sitophilus oryzae. Next base: position 643,379 of record NW_022146344.1, on the reverse strand, counting down.
AAATTCTAAAAACAAGAAACGATTTTAAAATGGCTAACAATCGGATACGTGTTAAGAATGGCGGATTTCTGTGTCCTACTTAATATGAACTACCAATATACCAATTCCGACCGGGTCTCCAACATTAGTCGTCTCACACGACCGAAGTCATCAAACCGGACGACCGGCAATCGTATTATGACGTATATAATTCCAACGCCAGGTAACCTCACTTTGCGTATCAGTGATTTGTGGATTTGTGCAATTTGGTGCAACTATATTTTAGTTTTTGTTTTCTCCTTAGAAAAATGGGCAGTCACTTTTTTAAGCCTAACCTCACATATGGGAGGAGGATGGGGTCTGCTGGTTTCCTAAGCTAAAAAATGAAATTAAGATGCACCAGTGTAAGGCAGCATCTCTTCCGGATAAAAATCATTTATGGGTGGAGGCAGGACATCACTACTACTATTATTATTTTGCAAAAGCCTCGACCTCTTTCTGTAAAATGTAGATGAATGTCTAAATGCCTTTTTAGTGTTTTTTAGGCATAAGTTTGTTTACAAAAACTTTTTATTAGGTTATGTTCATGATGTTCATTAGGTCGCAAATGCTACTTAATGGGTTGTATTTACGGACGTAAATAGAGATACGTAAATTAGGTTATGAATATGAACATAAAATAAAACAAAATATAATTATGAGATCAATCGACTTACCTGTAAGGAAGAGTGATCCTAATTATACGAGCAGCCTCGTCGAAAGATTATAAACACCCTGTAGTTGCAGCGCGACTATCCTATCTACGACGTTCAAAGAAAAATAACAATTTTTTGCTTCCCTGACTCAGCGTACCGGGCCACGTCGAGCCTCGCTGCTGATAGTTTATTCATTGTAAGAAAGGTCTAGATTGCCAAGGGTAGGGATCAACTCAACATGTGATGTCAATAAGGGCTGGGAAGTTATAATCTTTCGACGAGGCTGCTCGTATAATTAGGATCACTCTTCCTTACAGGTAAGTCGATTGATCTCATAATTATACTTCGCAGCCTCGTCTCAGATTATAAACACCCTGTAGATGTTTAAAGAATATGGCAATCTAGACTGAGAATCCCTATGTTGAGAATAAGATATATTTATTTTATTCGAAGGACAGTTTACATCCTTTGAATTTTCTAATAATATGATATCAAATAATCTACATAAATATTGATGATAGTATAATAAGAATATAACAGAACAATAATAATAATAAAGATATAACAAACAAACGTACTATATGACTAGATAGTAAACACATTTGTAATAATAACATAACAAATTAAGGTACAATCTATGTAGTAAAAAACACATATTTTCTATTTTTGGTATAATAGTAATTATTTAAATAATCCCTGAACTTTCTAACATACTGTTTGTAAGGTCGGAAATGTTTGGCAATATTGGTTTATTGTAAAAGAAAACATTTTAGACCGTTCAGTCCTCCTGCTGCTTTTCTTATGGACTCAATATTCGCATTACCCTTAAAAAGATACAGATGTGGATGCATGTCTTCACCAATAGGCAGAGAAAATACTAGTGCCTATTCTACAGATACCTAAAATATTCTTAATCCAATAACCAATCGTCTGACTGGAGACAGCATTTTTTTTTTTATTATTAATTTTTTTTTTATCTGGTCGTAACGATATAGTTACTTTTAAATATTCAATAATTACAGAAGCTAAACAGAGTTCGGGCTTTTCCTTAAACAAATGGTAACATTAAAACTGGTTGAGGTTTGTCTCCCCGATATTTTAATATTTTCTATTACAAAAACTTGTAAATTATCTTTAGTCTGATTAATATGTTTAATATTGATTTTTGTCAAGGTCTGTAACCTTTGCCCGGATATTAAGGCCAACAATACTACCACCTTAAAACATAATTGTTTAAGGGGTACCATTCCGCTATTTTTATTAATACCGAGTGTGGATCCCATGTAAAATTGTACCTATTTAGGTTTTGGGGATGGCCATTATACATTCCTTTTTTAAAAATATTTTTATGATATACTGATCTTCTTCCTTGAAGGCAAGGTATTAATATTAGATTAAAAAATTCCCGAAAAATAACTATGAAGACTATATGAAAAACAGTCAAATAGATTATTACCACAGTAACTCCATCATATTCTAAAGACACACTCGTACTGTCGATGGGTACTTTCATTTATTGAGACAAGAATGGCTTTTATACCAACATCAGGAACGGATCTCTTGAGGAAAGATGTTCTGATAACCTCCCTGCAACCCAGATAAGCTGTTTGTGCAGAAAGTGAGGTTTTCTGAAAGGAGACAACAATAAGTTTTTGTTACACAAAATAAAGGTCTTTGAAACAAGAGATACCAGAATTGACTCTAGTGTCGTCTAGGAACTAATCATCTCTAGTGTCGTCTAGGAAATAACCATCTGCCAATGATACAAGAAAGGCATCAACTGCAATGGAATGGTCCGGTTTCCATGAGATATATAAATTACATATTGTATTATTTTGTATTAAGTCTCGAAGCAAATAAATCTATTTCTGGAGGCTTAAAAATATGACATACTTTAACAAAACTATATATATATTTTTTTTTTTTTCAAAGTTCATATTTAGTCTGAATTTAAAGACTTCTGGATTATGACTTAGATTGGACTTCCATTGTATTATGATTTTTGCTGATATAGGATGCGAAAACATATATTTCGAATCTCGCAATATTCCCAAATATCCTGTGCAATCTTGTTAAAATTTTTATACATATATGGGTTGTTAACTGGGGAACAGAATGGCAACACTGCATCTAATTCCAAATGAGTACTGAGCTAAGCTGCCGACTCGTCCCGTCGCGTCCGTCGTCTCTCGACGAGCGGCCCGAGGTTGACATATTTCAGCCATAAAGCTCTTGCCGCGAGTAATAAACAAATTAACAACCTGTATATACGCTCTTGACGTAGTGTTGTCTACCTTTAGCAATAACTTAAGCAAAGACTTAAGAGCGTTAAATACAGCCTTTAATTCCAAAATATTTTATGATAATTTTTGCATTAGTGTTCCAATATCCTCTCGTACGTGTAGAATTGCATACGGCTACCCACCCATCCTTCGATGAATCCGATAAAATTTCTAATTGATATTTTATTTCATTGATATTAATCAACTAAGCCACCACGAAATTTCCTTGTTAATAGATAAAGGAATTTCAATCTTTTTATTATAATTATTTATAGCGCTAAATATTTTGCCCTTTCTAAGAGTTTTACGGGTGCCCAACCATATTGTGTTGCAGGACATGCTGCCACTAGGCACACCAATAATATAAGTTGTCATTTCACGAATATAACAGGACTTTCGATTAAGAATTTGATCAGAGATTATTACAATCTTTTCTTTTTTCTCGAAATGTAACGACATTTTAATTGTAACAGTATTAAAATGAAAACCCAGACATTTAAATTCCTGTGTGGGAAATAATATATTTTTCTCTTAATTTATAACGGAACGTAATGACGTCAGCAATTGTACAGCTTTATTAGCATTTTTTAATGCCTTACTCATAACTTGATGATATTAATAGAATATCATCTAGGTATCCCACACATACAATACCTAAATTCTTAAGTACGTAAAGACTGGTCCTAATAGGTTGGTTAAGATATAATGTGCAATAGAGAGCCCAAATGGTAAGCGATTAAAGAACAGCTGCCCATTGTATTCAAATTTAAGATACTTTTTATATTAATCGTCAATCTTCACTGAATATTAAGCATTCTTTAAGTCAATTTTGCATAAAAATGTATTTTGATGAATAAAAACTTCAACACTTCTATAATCCTTTTTTTTTACATAAAGTGTGGCGGGTCTACCAAATAGGTGAACTTTTAAGATTTAATATAAACTGTAACGACCCATAGATTTTTAATTATAAAAAAAACTAAATAAATTAATCTGTCTCAAGGTAAGACTTAGATATAGCAACAATATCAAAAAGATCAGCAATAGTCTACTGAATTCTTGATGTGAAAATTGAGTAACGGGATTTCGACCCAAACCACCTTGTAAAAGTGTTTTACGGATAGGAAGTCTGTAACTTGAATCCATTCTAAAACTAGAGGATTTTTTGTAATATTTTGCCAATTACTATAAAAGTTACTTAGATAACCAATATTATTTAACTCGACTACTTCCTGAAATCCATTATTTTCCAACTTTTCCTCAGCTTCTGGTCCCCCTTGCTCCCCTCCGGCTTTTTAAATTCTTGAGCAGATATAATGTGACAGTTCATTCTCAATGGGTCTATACATAAAAACATTTTTAATATTTTATTCAAATAACCCTTTACTCATAGGACAATAACAATGTTGCCTGCCTATGAGCTGAGCTAAAGAAACTGCATATTTTAATTTATTCTTTATTTCAAACTGCGATAAGCGTTTGTTTATTTTTGTGCCTGCCGTAAATATTTACGGCTCCTTTGGCCCTTATCTACGAGACACAAGCTTCAAATGTTTCAGCGTATTCTCAAGGCCATACTGAAAAATCCCATATTGGAATTCGGGAGGACAATAATCATATAATATTATAATAATTTAAACCACACAGGCGTGTGATTAAAATCTATAAGTATACTTATATAACAATTAATAAAAAGTAAATGGTTAAAGAATATAATATCCACAAATTACTTTTCTTAAATATTCGTTATCCATAGGAATAAACAAGACTGACTGCCAATTGATTACCTTGATTAACACAAAGAAATCGCATATTACAGATAAAACACTGCGATTCTTTTATTTTGTTCCTGCCGTAAAGATTTACGGTTCCTCTGACCTTTGCCTCTGCGAGATAAGCATGAAAACTTTTAGCGTTAATCTCATGGTCATACCGAAAAAGCCAAGATTGGTATTCGGAAGGAAATAATACTTACTATTATTGCACTACGATGTTTTATTCCGTTCCTGCCGTAAAGATTTACGGCTCCTCTGACCCTTGCCTCTGTGAGATAAGCATGAAATAGGTATTTCAGCGTTAATCTCAGGGTCATACCGAAAAAACCAAGATTGGTATTCGGGAGGAAATAATACTTATTATTATTGCACTACGATGTTTTTATTTTGTTCCTACTGTAAAGATTTACGGCCCCTCTGACCTTTGCTTCTTTCAGATAAGCATGAAATAGGTATTTCATTGTTAATCTCAGGGTCATACCGAAAAAACCAAGATTGGTATTCGGGAGGAAATAATACTTATTATTATTGCACTACGATGTTTTTATTTTGTTCCTGCTGTTAAGATTTACGGCCCCTCTGACCTTTGCCTACATATTATTATTGCATGTCACTTCTAATCATCATATAATAAGGCAGGTACATCAATAAATTAATTGATTTTAAACACAGAGAGCATGCGTTTAAAATTTGTATTAAAAGCTGATTTTCAAATCGCCTTTTCTAAAACAAAAGGAAGCATTAGTATAATATACTTACCATGTTGTACGCCTTAAGCTTTTATTAAGTTTTCCTTAAAAACTCATCACTTTTACGCTTAGGCATTTTGAACGCACTCTCCGATAGGATACGACACGATACAATGAATAAACTATCAGCAGCGAGGCTCGACGTGGCCCGGTACGCTGAGTCAGGGAAGCAAAAAATTGTTATTTTTCTTTGAACGTCGTAGATAGGATAGTCGCTCTGCAACTACAGGGTGTTTATAATCTGAGACGAGGCTGCGAAGTATAATTGGACGTTACTTTAGGGATAATCAGTGAGACGTATCCTATTCGGACAACGGGTAGACGTCGGGCTAGTTCAAGTATATGTACGTCGTGCAAGCCAACGTGGGAATGACGTTGGGAAATTAATAAAAATGGTACGTTGTTATTTTGTACATCGACAGATCGTTGGATTTACCGACTCGGCTCCAACGACGTCGCTTTTAATAGGAAAACGACGTTACAGGTCGTATCACCAGCACCCGACCTAAATTTGCACAAAGTCTGACGTCGCTTCAGGTCAGATTTAGTTCGAAGTCAGATAGATGCTACTTGGGTTGGTACTGATGATCAACTATTACCACTTTCGATAGCAGATTATTTATTAAATTTTGGGAGACTCTGTTTTTCCTAATTCCGCTCCTACTAAATTTGTAACACTAAACAATATTAACACATTTCTAATAATGTAATATATGTATTAGTCCATGTTTTATAATATCATGTTATAGATGTAGGTAATATAAATTATATTTAATTTTAAACTTGTTTTGGAATTCTTTCATTGTGCGTTGATAAAGTGCCATATTAATTCGTTTTGTTCATTATTATACATATATGTTCATTATTATACATTCTATTTCCACCTGTTCGAAGGAGATATACTTCCATTATCCAGAGACATCATTTTTTTACTAAGAAAATTTGGGCCGAAAACTAAATACTCCGAACCAATGGGCACCTACCCCAGTATCCTTCAGGCAGAAATTTACGCTATCGAAAGATGCGTACAATTTATCTTAGATAGGAACTATCGAAAACAGGAAAATGCCATCCTATCTGATAGTCAAGCAGCACTTAACTCGATTAACTCAGTAACCATCAATTCGAAGTTGGTCAAAGAATGCCTAGAGAAGCTCAACAAATTAGGCAAAGAAAATAAAGTCCTCCTACTCTGGGTGCCTGCTTACCAAGGGATAGAAGGCAAAGAAAAAGCAAATGATCTAGCTAGAAAAGGAGCGAACACTCCACTAACTGGACCAGAACCGTTCTGTTTTCCAAACGGGAACCAACTGAAAACGGAACTGAAGAATCTGGAAGACTCCATCCGTAACTTGGAATGGGTGTCCTCCAACGGTCTAAGACACTCGAAAAAGTTCCTCAGAACTTACGATCGAGAAAAATCAAAGGTTTTCCTTGATTTAAGTAAAAACAATCTTCGGATTGTCACGGGGTTTCTAATAGGACACTGTCTCCTCAACGAACACCGCAGTAGGCTAAAGCTGAGAAACAACGGCGAATGCAGATTTTGTGGGGAAAATAGGTAAACACCAGAACACCTTATCACTGAGTGCGCCGAGACGACGACCATTCGTGCTAAGAACTTTGGTACGTCTTACGTCGAGGATGGAGAGCTGGCCTCTGTGGAGCCGTCTCAGATAGTGGCTTTTGTTAAAGCCCTGAGACTGTATGAGAGTTATAACTCGGTATAACTCAAAGGTCGCGGTGATTAAGTCCCCGCCTAAACATTCCACATTCTACATTCTACTAGGAAATTACCACTGATAACCTGTTTTCATTAAAGTAGTATTTACAAATAAGACATTTTTTATTGTGTAGATTTCTCTTCCAGTGGCTAAAAACCCAAATTTTATTCATAAAATAAATTGTCGTTAACTATTGTATTAGTATACTGCCCAAATTCAATATTAGTTAATACCTACATTCAAGTTTAGGTATTTTTCTTGATTTTTTATAAAATGTTCATACAAGCGCCAAAATAACAAAAATCCTATTTCCGACGAAGAGTAATTTAAAAAAAACGACAACTAAAAAGAACAATCAAATGTCCAACTTCATAATGTGCGGCTTTGTCCTCTCAGTTAAATGAATAGCGCCCCCTATTTAACGGAGCGCATCATTTACATCCGGTTTCATTTTCAGTTTCAATTTGGAAAAATGCAAATTGAGCCACGAAATTCATAACGTAAAAAAAACATTACAGACAGAAAGAAATTGCGTGCATATCTCGAGTTGGCAGATGAAAAGGTCATTATCGTGGTTTAGCCGTTTCTTTGTTCTTTAAACTTTGATTGAAACGGACAGTGCATCATTTTTGTTGAAAATTTTCAATTAGAATTTAAAAATTGTAGTATTTTTCCCGCCATGGTATGTTAGACGTTTTGCCGAAAAGTTGATAGGATTTTTTTAAATTTTGGATTTTTATATCACAATTAAAAAACTGAAAGAAATATTGATGCTTTTTATTTAAATATATTTTACTACAGTGTCTTTTTCAAAACTAATCAAATTAAATAGGCTAACATGTTTGATGGTGTATTCAGGGTGAATAAAAGCATTAGTTCGAAATAATACTTTTTTTCAGATAAAAAACGATATTTGGTATGTTAGTATACGATATAAATTAGGATTGATTGACGTATTCAGTTGTTTTCGGTCACTTATTGTTTCACCGGAAATGACCACAACTTTTAATTTTTAAATGGCACCGTCGGTATTTTTTTACTATGTTCGATAGAAAATGACATTCTGAATAGAATGACATATCATATGTCAACTTTTGACATTCTCGCTTAATAAAAATTAGTATTTTAAATTTCAATCCAGAGTGCCATGGCTATGGTTAATACTAATTTTTAATCAAGTAGCCTTGGAAAAATAGATTTGATCGTCCAATGTTTTAGTGTATTTCCCTGGCTGATTAAAAGATGCCTAAATCATATTTTGAGGGTGGCTCGTATGAGGGTGGTTCATTAACATATTTGTAAAAAAACATCTTTTTACGAATAGTTTGACACACACTCGGTATTTCGAGTCAAATGGTTATTATGAACCGCATGTTATAATTTCAATTAAACCATATGCAAAAATGTGAAAAATTTAACATATGATATGTCATTCTATTCAGAGTTTCTATCGAATAAATTAAAAAAATACCGAGGGTGCTATTTAAAAATCAAAAGTTGTAGTCATTTCCGGTGAAACATGAAATGACCGAAAACAATTAAATACGTCAATCAATCCTAATTTATGTCATATACTATACACACCAAATACTATACCTACTATACATACCAAATGTCGTCTTTTTAACTGAAAAAAATAAAACAATTATAGGGGTGAGCCACTTTTGAGACGCACCTGGTATGTAAATATATTCCTAATGAGCCTTATCACAGTGTTGAACATAAGATGGATAGTTTAAATGTCTTATTTCATATATTACTTAGTTTTGCACTTACCCGTGAAAGATATGAAAATTACATCAGGAATGTAGCTGAGTGTAATTGATATAATAAAATAATTAAAAAAGGTAGGTATAAATTTGCGATTTCTGCATTACCGTTTGATAGTATGGACTATCATAACCTTGTATATATAGTGCCAATAATAAATTACAACAATTATTAGGTTATCCTAAAGATAAAACACCTCCACTTAAAAGGTCGAGTATTTATGAGGTTTCATGTAAAAGATTTTAATCAGAAATATGTTGGGCAAACTAGAAGATCAATATTAACTAGATTTAAAGATCATATGGTTCAGATAAGGTATGGTAGACCTGGTAAATCTTGCGCTGCTCAACATATCATTGATAAAATTTATTGTATAGATACTAATAATTTATAATAGATAGATACTAATAATTTAAAAATAATTAAACAAGTCTAAAATTACAGGCAATTAGATGCATAATTATAGTGTCAATATTAATAAATGTATAGATACTATGAATAGAGATAATGTTCCATTTCCTTCCAGTTTTCTGTTCGTATTGCTCTAGTTATGTAATTAATTGTAATCGGTCATTAAGAGTACTCTGTAATTAGTTGTTACGCTCGGTTGGTTTTGACTCGCTTGACTAGTTTTTCTACACCTAGTCAGTGCCACCTGAGCTACACCTAGTCGCTGAATAGATAATATAACTTGAGATCATAGCTGCCGGAATAGTACACACGGAATAGTAATAGTTTTTTCTTATTGTCATTTATTTATCTACAGTATATCCCCGGATTGTCTTTACATAAGAAAAAACTTTTTTATTATTGAGATTTTGAGAAAAATGCATTCTTCATAAAAAAATTTTGCTTGTTCTTAAATGGTTAATCCCGTTTATATTTTTCCAGATTTCCCTTTTTCCTAAAGCTTCATTCAGAACATCAAAATTAATGAAATACATCAATGGTTTCAATTAGCGTAGAAGTTTGTTGCTCTAATATTAATGTAAGCATTCACAACGTCAAAATTAGTGGTAGTAATCTTCAATCAGTGGAAAAAGTTAACGAACTTTTAATTTTTCCACTAATTATACTTCAAAATTTGCGAGGAATGTCTTTTTGGCCTTTGTTTATCATCCGTCAAGAGAAATTGTGGTTAGTATCAATCCAAATCAAAAATTTGTTGTTTTAAAGGTAAATACATAGACAAACAAATAAAAAGAGACTGACAAATCTCATGGTAAAGAGTGGGACCGCGTTCCCGTAGCGCAACTCAGAATAACAATTTTGAAACCAATTAGCAGGACTATGGCAGGACGTACGTCTTTATTGCCATCTTTTTGAGATAGGTATAAAACGTATCGTAAGACATTATCGCACATTCTGGCTGGCGGGAAATTTAAATTAGCCAATATTAGTAGTATTCTTTTAAAATTTTCACTTAAACTGATTTATTCCCTATACCATGTTAAGGGAACGTGGTGTAGGGAATAAATCAGTATAAGTGAAAATTTGCAGTTTCTTTCAGAACCAAAGAATACTACTATTATAAGGGAAATTATAAAAAAAGCAAAAATTGTCCTGTTTTATTTTTTTAACATATTTATTTATACATAAAAATAAATAAATTTTTTATAGTATAAGAACAAAAAATAACAGAGGTTATTCCACCCACCTACCATTTTTAAATGCAGAACAACTGACTGTTGCAGGAAACGATCGGCCAATTTTTTTAAAGGGCATTAAAAATCTCTTTTTCGAAAAAAACTGCCTAATTGCAATAACAAAGTGAATATTCAAGCAAAGAAAACTTTGTCGTGATCATAAACCATTTTCTAGTCCAGTTTTAACCCTAAAACAAAAGTAAGGTGGGTATATTAATAAAGTTTCTGGTTACCATAAACCAGCTATAAACTACCTACCCAAAAAATGAAAAAAAAATAATTGTATTAATTTGTTATGTTAAGAGAGGTTCGAAATATTTTTGACACTAATACTTCTACTTTTTTCTTAATAATATGATAAATATAACTACTTACTTTTATTTTACCGTGTGTCTTTAACATATCTATCAGAGAAAGGGGGTACCAATACATATAAAAAATAGATGATACTGGCTCCTGCAGCAAATAAAATAACAAATAGTATTACCTAAAATTATAAGTAACAAAATATAAATACCTATCAGGAACAAAGGAATTTGTTCCCTAACCATATTCATAAGTCAATAAAATGGAGAGTTTAGAAAAAAAGGTAAATTACCAAAAGAAAAATTAACAAACATGACGAATTGTCATGATGTTGTCATCTTGGTTGTCATGATGACGAAAACGAAAGGCGATTGTTCTAATTTCTATTTAGAAATTACAATAAAATTATATAAGGATTCTTTACCATAAATAATAATCTTAAGCCACTTAACTGCTAATATAGAAATTTAATTCTACGCTGTGTTTGTCATAATGCAGATCAACCTGCTCTCACTACCGGTTTCGGAGTCCTACTCCATCATCAGGTGAGCTTGGGAGTTCCATAAAATGACAACCACAGCGCAGAGATAGTTAATTCCGACTTGTCGGAAAGTATCGGTTAGAATGGTAGTACAATGGTAGTACTTTCGTACCACCGAGGCGCAACTATCGATAGTAAAAGGATGGTAAAAGGCTTTTTTTCAGGCAAGCCAAATTATAAAAATAACAAATTTCTTGCAGTAGAGGTTTATAATAAAATTATATAAGGATTCTTGCCTCTTAACTGCTAATATAGAAATTTAATTCTACGCTGTGTTTGTCATAATGCAGATCAACCTGCTCTCACTACCGGTTTCGGAGCCCTACTCCATCATCAGGTGAGCTATTTATTATATACCTCTACTGCAAGAAATTTGTTTTCTATTTTTATAATTTGGATTGCCTGAAAAAAAGCCTTTTACCATTCTTTTACTATCGATAGTTGCGCCACGGTGGTACGAAAGTACTACCATTGCACGCAGGCCGCTATCTTCCGTTCGGGACTTAATATCTAACCGATACTTTCCGACAAGTCGGAATTAACTCTCTCTGCGCTGTGGTTGTCATTTTGTGGATCTCCCAAGCTCACCTGATGATGGAGTAGGGCTCCGAAACCGGTAGTGAGAGCAGGTTGATCTGCATTATGACAAACACAGCGTAGAATTAAATTTCTATATTAGCAGTTAAGTGGCAAGAATCCTTATATAATTTTATTATATACCTCTACTGCAAGAAATTTGTTTTCTATTTTTAGAAATTACGTTCTATATGGCTGCTTCTTTCTCTCTTGTTATATTAGAATGGGATAGTGGGCTCAATAGACGCAATGCGCAGAACAACATAAATAGAACGAAATTTTGCGTTCTGAGTTGCGCTACGGGAACGTTGTCCCTCTCTTTGCCATTTAATTTGCCAGTCTTTTTTTATTTGTTTGTCTATGATTAAATATTAAGCTTTCTCTATGGATACAACTGACTACCGCAAGCTGTTGCTAGGATATTCTATTAATTTTAATTGTGTTTTTTAGACATTGTGAATGATGGTAAACTAAAAAGTATAAAGTGTAATTGAAACTACTAATTTATTACACTAATTACTGATTATTTACTAATTATTGAATGAAGCTTAAAGCTTCATTCAGAACCTCGAACTCTGTAGAATAAATTAGTAGTTTCAATTAGCCGTAGAAATTTGTTCACCTAATTTTAATGTAAGTATTCAGAACGTTATAATTAGTGGTAGTAAATTTTAATTATTGGAAAAAGTTAACAAACTTTTTGACTTTTCCACTAATTATACTTCAAAATTTGCGAGGAATCTCATTTTGGCCTTTAATTATCACCCGTCAAGAAAAATTTTGGTTAGAGATCAAAAGTTTATTGTTTTATAAGCTAAATATTATGCGTTCTCTATGGATACAACAGACTACCGCCAGCTGTTGCTAGGATATTTTATTAATTTTAATTGTATTTTTTAGACATTGTGAATTATTGTAAACTAAAAAGTATAAAGTGTAATTGAAACCACTAATTTATTCCACTAATTGGGAAGTTCTGAATGAAGCTTAAGTCCTAAAAATCAAAACGCGTTTCTACAGTAATATAATTTCGTTTTCATTCTTCGATAGATTATTGTTGATAGAATTTTAATTAACGTAATATTTTTGCTGTCTTATGGAAAGGGTCGTAGTTGTTATCGGAAAATGTGATACTTTAACAACAGCAAAAAATTTTACGTTAATCAAAATTAATAATAACCGTCTATCAAAGAATGAAATGGAAATTATATTACCATAGAAACACCTTTTTATTTTTAGGACTTCAAGGAAATTCAAACATATTTTCATGTTTTTTTCTAATTTTCTCTAAAACCGTATAGATATTTAGAAAAGTATAAACGGAATTAACCATATTAGAACAAGCAAAAATTTTTATGAAGAATGCATTTTTCTCAAAATGTCAATAATAAAAAAGTGTTTCCTCTTGTAAAGATAATCCGGGGACATACTCTAGAAGGATTTTAGTCTATCTCAGAAATACATAATATCTATATATTATACAGGGTTGTTCACCACATACGACACGGAGTATTCTAGCTAAACGATGAGATTTTTACAAATTGTAAGTTTGGGGTTCGTTGGAGGACTATTAGAGCTACAATTTAAAAATATTTTTACAAGATACAGAGTGTCCCAAATAAATAAAAAATATTAAAGTTGTATTTTTTTAAATGGAACACCCTGTATATTATTACATTTTTAGTTTCTACGATTAAAATAAAGGTAAATTTGATTAAGGTTTATTATACTTAAACCTTACCGTTTTTGAAATATTTTCAATTTTGTGAAATTGCAGTAAAATTTTTAAAGCTTCATTTCTCCAAGGGTATCAATGTTTTTAATACTTAATATTTAATGTAGTTTATTTATTGATCAGTTATTGTGTTGCAATAATAAAAATAATACTACCTTATAGAGAGTGTCTAAAAATTTATTTTAAATAATTATTAGCTTCAAACGGCAATAACTTCTTTAATTTAAATGGAATGCCCTGTATATTTTAGGAGAATCAGATGCACAATTAAATTGTCTATCAAATTGTATTATACCATTTTTACCTATCCCTCCAAGTTTTCGTAGAAAATGCATTTTTTTATAATTTAGACCTCATTTATCAATATATCCATGGAATATTGACATTTTAGATTGTTTTTAAAGCAACAAATGTACAAAATGTACAGACTAGTAATATTATCGTTTTTAGCAAAACGATAATATTACTAGCCCATTTGTATTCAAAAAGAAAACTATTTAAATCTTTATGAAAGAGTATACCATTAATTAAATATAACACCATTATTTCCGCCCATATACTGATTAATTACATACTTAATTGTGTTCGTTAATAAATTATTAAAAATAAATGTAGATTTGAGTCAGAAATCAATATAATAATAAGTTATCAAATTAGTCTCTGTTGTTATAAATAAGCATTTATTAAAAAATGAAATATCATTTTTAAGGTGTTACTTTTTATCACACTGTCTAATGCCCATACAAAATTCAGTTTTTTAGTATTTGGAGCAATTATTATTAATCAACGCAAACAGTCAGTTAATGTAGTTTGAATACTGCAATCATATTAATTGATCCTCTTTAACAAATATTTAAACAGTTTTTTTTATTTTTTAATGAAATAAACGAATTATATCGACAATATTAGTATCTGTACTCTTTAAAAATTTGGTACATCTTTAAAAATAATCTAAAATGTCAATAGTCCATGGGTATATTGATAAATAAGTTCTAAATTACAAGAAAATGCATTTTCTACGGAAACTTAAAGAGAAAGGTAAAAAATGGTATAATATAATTTGATAGACCTAGATAGAAATTGTGCATCTGATTCTCGTAAAATATACAGGGTGTTCCATTTAAATTAAACAAGTTATTGCCGTTTGAAGCTAATAATTATTTAAAATAAATTTTTAGACACTCTGTATAAGGTAGTATTATTTTTATTATTGCAACAGAATAACTGATCAGTAAATAAACTTCAGTAAATATTAAGTATTAAAAACATTGATACCCTTGGAGAAATGAAGCTTTAAAATTTTTACTGCAATTTCACAAAATTGAAAATATTTCAAAAACGGTAAGGTTTAAGTATAATAAACCTTAATCAAATTTACCTTTATTTTAATCGTAGAAACTAAAAATGTAATAATATACAGGGTATTCCATTTAAAAAAATACAACTTTGATATTTTTTACTTATTTGGGACACTCTGTATCTTGTAAAATTATTTTTAAATTGTACCTCTAATAGTCCTTCATCGAACCCAAAACTTACAATTTGTAAAAATCTCATCGTTTAGCTACAATACTCCGTGTCGTATGTGGTGAACAACCCTGTATATCCACTTCCGACATTTTCAGAAAGTTGTCTCTGCGATCTCGTTGTGAGATATATTGATGTGCAAAAAATATCCAAGTTAGATACAAAAATTCTCTAAAAATTTTTACTCCATACTCAACCAAGCAGCTTCCTATAAGTGCAACAATAGATATTGGATCTCTGATAATAAATAGTAAATTAAAATTAGCAAAAAATAAATTGATGTTTAACCAACATATTTGATATGGTGGCTAATAATGCATTTGATATCAAACAGGAAGTACATCAAATTTCCGGTCGCAACCTTCGTATCGGTGCACTTCCTTCGACTCACAATTAGCCTTCAAAGTCGCCAACACCGGTGATGGTGCATCTCTATCATTAAAGTTCTCGAACAAACAAAATGCAAACTTTCCAGTCTCATAATGCCTCAACTATCGCAAAAGGTCTTAAGCGATACGCAGTTCGATATGCTCTAATGGCAGTTCCCTATTTAAACTATGTACAAACTTGGCGACAAATAGAGAAGCCTCTCTTCGAAAATTTGCCGCTTTATTAAAGGAATTTAGTTACCATGAGATTGCTTCTACATAATTACATAAAATAAAAAAATATGTTGTAGTAATTTTATATAAGAATCCTAGCCACTAAAAATACTTTACTAAGTATACCAAGACTAAGTATACATATACCTGTAGAATTTGTTATTTCATTTAAATCTAAAGATTAAGGAAGGTGTATAATTCTATCCATGTAGATGGAGAGAAGATAATTCTATCCACCTAGATGGAGAGCATGGTAGATGGAGAGAGGGCTCTAGGGTGGGAATCCTTGACAGTTCTGTTTGACTATTCATCAAAGGGGCTAGGACCCTTGACGACAGGTCCAAGAACTTCGCTGGCCGTTATACTGCTCCACCATTTGCAATCCATCTTCCGGGGAAATGATTTGATTGTTTATATTATATTATATTTATATTATTTGTTTTATATTATTTTTTATTATTTAATTGTATTTGATTTTCCGTGTTCAATGTTTTACCCCACGTCATTCATAAGTTTTAAAGCTCATCAATATTATAACGATGAATATATTAAATACTAAAAAAATGAGCCGGAATTGAAATTAGATTAAATAAATTGCGTTTAAAAGCCCGAAACAAAAAAATATTAAGAGTGGCATACCATTCCACTCAGGAGACCGAATTCTTTCGAAACCTGAAATAAAAATGCAGGTCCCTGTTTAAAAATCTTAAGTTGGTCTATGCATCAAACAAAGTATCAGATAATTTGCAAATCTAAAAATACTATCAGATAGTCCTGATAAAGTGACTATGAGAATATGCAATTAGTTTTTTGATTTTCTAAAAAGTAATGACAGGAAAAAATTAATTAATTGATTTTCAAAAAAATCCATTTTTTCGAAATAAGTCAGCAATTCTTGAAATGTTTAAAGCTAATGGCTTCTTGGTAAGAACCTAACGAGTAGCTTTGTCCCAATTTAACCATGTTCGTATCTATTACGGTTACTGAGATATCAATGCTCGTACCTCCAGTTTGTAGCACCCTGTATAATATACATACA
Organism: Sitophilus oryzae; assembly: GCF_002938485.1. NCBI lineage: Eukaryota > Metazoa > Arthropoda > Insecta > Coleoptera > Curculionidae > Sitophilus > Sitophilus oryzae. The sequence goes on along the minus strand of NW_022146344.1, from coordinate 626,433 downwards.
TATAAAAATCCAATTATTTGAGGAATTCACTTAAAATTAACTAATTATACACTTTTTCTTGCATTTTTGCGTTTATTTACTACTTGTTAAAGATTAGATGTCAAAGAATTTAGATACTCTAATTTGACTTACCTGCTGCAGTAGCGTATCGGATGTTTATGTTAATAAATAATTATTATGACCTATCTATTTTTATTAGAATATATTTAAAAAAAATAATAACTACCAACATTTATTGACAACGTAAAATAGAACAACAAGTTATTGAGTCGGAAAAAATCATAATTTTTAAAAAAAAAATCAAAAAAATCAGATTTTTTTTATTTTAATTCAAAACAATATTTAAATGGGATTTCCAAATGACTAGGACTTATTTCCAATTAAAGTCCTATCCTAAATGGCTAAATCTTTATAACTCTGCCCGATACCGATAACATTAACAATTTTACTGCGCGTTTATCATTTTTCCACATCGGTCACCAATATATTCCGCAAAAAAAGTCGCTCGCTTCAGATCAAAAGGATTTTTTTTTCAAATATCTCAAAAATATTAACTTTTGTCATTTTAACGCCTAGGCATAAAAGTAAAGCACTTTTACGCCTAAGCACAAAAGTACAAAAATATATTATTAAACTGATATTAAGTGTCAAATTCAACGAGTGTATAAATTGTTGCTCGATTACTGTTCCTATTATTTGCAATGTTTGTGAAATTGATTAAAACATTATTTGTAGTGTTTTAAAAGAAATAGTATGTCGTTTCGTAGTAAAAATGTACTTTTTGTGCCTCCCTGTAACGTCGGAATAGCTTTACGATGGTCCTTCAAAGGTACAACATCGTCAAAAAAAGTATAATTTTTACTCCTAATAAAACAATACACGGAAATTCGGAAATAGTCTTAAGTCGAGAATGAAATTAGTATGTATTATCTAATGTCAAAGTGTAACTGCAGATCAAAATGTCGGTAGGAATTTGGAAACATACAACCGTTTCAAAAAAAATATAATACAACACATTTTCTGACAACGATTATAGAATCTCGGGAATGAAGATATAGTCTCTATGTCAGAAAAACCTAGTTCTGCACTAGACTTTGCGAATGATATGTATTCGAACAGCGAATTTTTGTCACTCATACATAAATTTTAAAATAAATCCCTGCGTTTAGCGGTCTAATGGATTCACACGAAATTACTTCAAAAATCGGTCCAACATTTAAATTTTGATGAATAGATATTTTTATATAGTTTTATAACATTTCCAATTATTTTTCGATTTATTATCTGTTATATATGTTATAGAAATATCTTTTCTAGTTTTCTATGACACATTTTTATAACTTTAACAGTTATTTTTTGATTTATTATAAAGTTTCAATAAAATTATTTCTTTTTGATTTAAATCACATGATTAAAATTAAAAAAATCACTGGATTTAAATCATGATTTAAATCATTTGATTTAAATCATGTCAACCCTGATTGAGTCTATCCTACATCATATTTTCACACATTTTGAATAAAATTAGAACATCACTAATAAACCAGAATTTAAGTGGGCCATTTTAGTACCCCGTCGCGTTTGATCTAACATTTTTGCTGTGCTCATTCCTTATTGTTTTTATTCAAAGGTTATTTCATTTATAATAAATCATAGTAAATTATACTTCTTTTTTTTAAATAGCTACAATTCATAATTATAGATTTACAGACATGGTAGGTCATAATGTCTTGATTTTTGAAGTTAGAACATAGAATGAGTTGCACCAAAGAATATTATAGTTTTAAGAACTCTCGTGTGGAAGCTTTAGTGATTTGTCATACGGTGGCGCTTTTGAACATAATCGAAGCCTGAAAATGCTAATATTTTAAATTTTGAGGACTACGCGCGGCGATATTTCGTACGGTGTTGCCAAACATATTTTATTTCTCGATATTTAAAGAAATATGTATTGATTATATATTTCGTATATTCGATAGTACATGAGGCATCCTAAGGCTATGAAAAAAAAACGTAGCTATGAAAATAAAAATTTAGAGATTTTAATTTTTTGTACCTTCTAATAAAATTACTTCTATTCCAATAAAAAATTAACTAGTATGATTATGTGTTATCTGTGCTAGTATTAGGAAACTGGAGTAAATACGGAGAATATTAATTCGTTCTCTAAGATGAGCACTACTAAGTAATTTTTAAAATTCGACCCATAAGGGGTGTAATTAGATAAAGGGATGTAATTATACAAAAAAAATCTGTACCTACTAGAGTATGAACTTTTGCACAGATGTGGCGCATTTGAACATTGATAAGCGATTTTGGAAATGTATAGCCTAAGGGTAGTGAAACTGGGGGTGAAATTTTGTACAAAAAGTGTTAGTTCTAGGAGTATGAAATTTTGTACAGAGTTTCCTTAAGTGACGAAAGTGAGTACCTAGAAGCTAATTTTTGACATTCATCCCTTAGAAATAAGGGATGAAAATTTGTACAAAAGGTTAAAATCGGTTTTAGAAGTATGAATTTTGCAGACGTTCCTTATGTAACGTAATTTAGCATTAAGAAGCAATTTTTGGAAATTCGCCCTCTAAGGGTATGAAATGAGGGGTTGAACGTTCTGGAACAATAAATTCTGTTCAAGGAATATGAGAATTTGCACAGAGAATAATTAGAGTGATTTTTGGAATTCATTCCTTAAGGGGGTAAAACTAGGGGTGAAAATTTGTATAATTTTTTTATGTAAAATCCGTTCTAGGACTAGGAGTATGAAATTCTGTTCAGAGGTCCCTTAAATGATGAAAGTGAGTACCTAGAAGCGAATTTTAGGCATGCATCCCCTAAAAAATAAGGGATGAAAATTTGTACAAAAATTTGTTAAAATCGGTTTTAGAAGTATGAATTTTGCAGACGTTCCTTATGTAACGTAATTTAGCACTAAGAAGCAATTTTTGGAAATTCGCCCTCTAAGGGTATGAAATGAGGGGTTGAACGTTCTGGAACAATAAATTCTGTTCAAGGAATATGAGAATTTGCACAGAGGTTCCTTATGTAGCGTAATTGAATAATTAGAGTGATTTTTTGATTCATTCCTTAAGGGGTAAAACTAGGGGTGAAAATTTGTATAATTTTTTATGTAAATCCGTTCTAGGACTAGGAGTATGAAATTCTGTTCAGAGGTCCCTTAAATGATGAAAGTGAGTACCTAGAAGCGAATTTTAGGCATGCATCCCCTAAAAAATAAGGGATGAAAATTTGTACAAAAATTTGTTAAAATCGGTTTTAGAAGTATAAATTTTTGCAGACGTTCCTTATGTAACGTAATTTAGCACTAAGAAGCAATTTTTGGAAATTCGCCCTCTAAGGGTGTGAAATGAAGGGTGAACGTTCTGAAACAATAAATTCTGTTCAAGGAATATGAGAATTTGCACAGAGGTTACTTATGTAGCGTAATTGAATAATTAGAGTGATTTTGGAATTCACTCCTTAAGGGGTAAAACTAGGGGTGAAAATTTGTATAATTTTTTATGTAAAATCCGTTCTAGGACTAGGAGTATGAAATTCTGTTCAGAGGTCCCTTAAATGATGAAAGTGAGTACCTAGAAGCGAATTTTAGGCATGCATCCCCTAAAAAATAAGGGATGAAAATTTGTACAAAAATTTGTTAAAATCGGTTTTAGAAGTATGAATTTTGCAGACGTCCCTTATGTAACGTAATTTAGCACTAAGAAGCAATTTTTGGAAATTCGCCCTCTAAGGGTGTGAAATGAGGGGTTGAACGTTCTGAAACAATAAATTCTGTTCAAGGAATATGAGAATTTGCACAGAGGTTCCTTATGTAGCGTAATTGAATAATTAGAGTGATTTTTGGAATTCATTCCTTAAGGGGGTAAAACTAGGGGTGAAAATTTGTATAATTTTTATGTAAAATCCGTTCTAGAACTAGGAGTATGAAATTCTGTTCAGAGGTCCCTAAAATGATGAAAGTGAGTACCTAGAAGCGAATTTTAGGCATGCATCCCCTAAAAATAAGGGATGAAAATTTGTACAAAAATTTGTTAAAATCGGTTGTAGAAGTATGAATTTTGCAGACGTTCCTTATGTAACGTAATTTAGCACTAAGAAGCAATTTTTGGAAATTCGCCCTCTAAGGGTGTGAAATGAAGGGTTGAACGTTCTGGAACAATAAATTCTGTTCAAGGAATATGATGATGATTATATATGATGATTTGCACAGAGGTTTATTATGTAGCGCAATTGAATAATTAGAGCGATTTTTGGAATTCATTCCTTAAGGGGGCAAAACTAAGGGTAAAAATTTGTATAATTTTTATGTAAAATCCGTTCTAGGACTAGGAGTATGCAATTTTGTACAGAGGTCCCTTAAGTGATGAAAGTGTGTACCCAGAAGAAAATTTTGGACATGCACCCCCTAAAAAATAAGCACTCCCTATAAAACAATTAAAATAAAAAATTTGTCTAAAAAATAAAAAAAAAATGATTTTATAATGAAGTAAAAAAAATTTTTTTTTCCAAAAAATAAAAAAATGAGGGTGGGCTACCCTCTCGGCTACCCTTATTACTTAGGGGTATAAAAAATAGATAACAACCTAGGAATAGGTTGTGACCAAACCAAACCAAACCAGACCTACTGAATATACATATAAAATTTTATCAAAATCGGTCTAGCCGTTTCGGAGATGGTAACAAAAAATTAAAAAAAAAACAACCCCTATTAAGATATAGCGGATGATGGTGGAACGGTGAAAATTTAGGGTTATTTGTATTTATTAATGCCAACTAAAAAAATAAAAACATTTTTTCTTTTCAAAAAATAAAAAATGAGGGTGGGCTACCCTTACCACATAAGGGTATAAAAAATAGATAACAATCTATTCTTAGACGTACTGAATATACATATAAAATTTTATCAAAATCGGTCAATCGGAGATGGTAACAAAAAATCTTCTCAAAAAAAACAACCCCTATTAAAAAATAGGGGATGATGGTAGAACGGTGAAAATTTAGGGTTGTTTGTATTTTTTAATGCCAAATAAAAAAAATTAAAATAATATTTTTTTCAAAAAATAAAAAAATGGGGGTGGGCTACCCTTACCACTTAAGGGTATAAAAAATAGATAACAAAATATTTTGAGACTTACACAATATACATAATAAAATGTCATCAAAATCGGCCAAGCCGTTTCGGAGATGGTATCAAAAAAACAACCCCTATTAGAAAAATAGGGATGATGGTAGAACGGTGAAAATTTAGAGTTGTTTGTATTTTTAAGGCCAAATAAAAAAATTATTTTTTTTCCAAAAATAAAAAAATGAGGGTGGGCTACCCTCTCGGCTACCCTTATCACTTAAGGGTATAAGAATAGATAACAACCTATTCTTAGACGTACTGAATATACATATAAAATTTTATCAAAATCGGTTAAGCCGTTTCGGAGATGGTAACAAAAAATTTTAAAAAACAACCCCTGTTAAAAAATAGGGGATGATGGTAGAACGGTGAAAATTTAGGGTTGTTTGTATTTTTTAATGACAAATAAAAAAATTAAAATATTTTTTTTTTCAAAAAATAAAAAAAAATGGGGGTGGGCTACCCTTATCACTTAAGGGTATAAAAACAGATAATAACGTATTCTCCGACCTACTGAATATACATATAAAATTTCATCAAAATCGATCAAGCCGTTTCGGAGATGGTAACAAAAAATTAAAAAAAAACATCCCCTATTAAAAAATAGGGGATGATGGTAGAACGGTGAAAACTTAGGGTTGTTTGTATTTTTTAATGCCAAATAAAAAAATAAAAATATTTTTTTTTTAAATAAAAAATGGGGGTGGGCTACCCTTATCACTTAAGGGTATAAAAAATATATAACAACCTGTTTTCAGACCTACTCAATATACTTATAAAATTTCATCAAAATCGGCTAAGCCGTTTCGGAGATGGCAACAAAAAAAAATAAAAAACAACCCCTATTAAAAATAGGGGATGATAGCAGAACGGTGAAAATTTAGGGTTGTTTGTATTTCTTAATGCCAAATAAAAAAATAAAAAACATTTTTTTCTTTTCAAAAACTAAAAAAAAATGAGGGTGGGTTACCCTCTCGGCTACCCTTATCAGTTAAGGGTATAAAAATAGATAACAACTTATTCTTAGACGTACTGAATATACATATAAAATTTTATCAAAATCGGTTAAGCCGTTTCGGAGATGGTAACAAAAAATTAAAAAAACAACCCCTATTAAAAAATAGGGGATGAAAGTAGAACGGTGAAAATTTAGTGTTGTTTGTATTTTTTAATGCCAAATAAAAAAAAATTAAAATATTGTTTTTTCACAAAATAAAAAAATGGGGGTGGACTACCCTTATCATTTAAGGGTATAAAAAATATATAACTACCTATTCTCAGACCTACTGAATATACATATAAAATTTCATCAAAATCGGTTAAGCCGTTTCGGAGGAGTACGGTAACCAAAACTGTAACACGGGAATTATATTATAAGATAATATTATATGTAAACTGGCGGAGTGCGGAGAACGGAAAGACTGATTATAGCAATAGATAAAATTTAAAACTATAATTTAAAACTATTCAAGAAAGTACACACAAAACAAGGCAACGCCGCGCGTCTATTCGTTCAATTCCGAGCAAAATAGCGAGGCTCCACGAAGTTGGGGCCTCGCTCGCCAAAGCGAGGCCCCATCGACAGGTCAGATTTTGATGCCAGACGAGACTTCTAGGGTATTAAGATATTCTTTGGTTGCACTGACGAGTAGTAAAATTGTGATATTGATAAACTTTTCAAAATTTTCACTGTTTTTAATATTATATAGACTGTTTATAAATATAAAGTGTTATACTTAACAGTTAATATTTCTAATCCTGTTAATTAGACTCTAAATAACATGATATTTTAGGAAGACATCGCACAATACGTTTCTGTGCATGAATCACATCATCTACGGAAACTGAATTGTACCACATACAAATACAAAGATAAAAAAAAAACGGCGTCAAAGACGGCTTGGGAATGACAATCGATGATGATTTTGTCGAGGTAAAACCCTAGATGTCTCATAACTAGGTCCGTACTACTCATTAGTTTTTAACGGCGAAAACTGTCAGTTAGGTTATTTTAGGAAGGTTAGGAAGGTTGTTACTTATTTTATATTGACCAAATATGATTTTTAAATGGTAAGTAGTAAAAATAGTAAATAGATTTGTGTGTCTGGAAACGTTCTATACTTTTTTAATCTTACTAAATGTGTTAATTCTGAAAATATATCTGTCATTTTTTTAGTAAATGGAGTCCATAGATTGACCTCGCCAAAATTATCATTGATTGTCATTCCCCAGTCGTCTTTGACGCCGTTTTTTATCATACGGTACCTCTTAGAGAATCAACCTGAACAAAGAGTGCATTAAGACCAGCTTTCATACCATCCTATAGGTGGACGTCCAGGTCGAGGCGTGTTGGGTCTTTCCTCCTTAGCAATTTTCGCTAACCGGTCAACATTTATTTTTAACTTTTATAATTATAAATGTAAACATATTTATTTTTGAATTATAAATTAATATTTTGAAGTGAAACTTCTTTAAGCGCGATGGGAGTAAAAATTCAAAACCGTGACACGCCGGCGCCGCCGCGCCGTCTTGATACTTCAGCCTTGACAGGCGAGCTAGCAAGAAAAAAAGTGGTAAGGCTCGCACTATCGCGCAAACACCAAAAAATATTTCATTTAAAGTTAAGAAAATCATTATAATAAACTTGATACTGTACAGGGCGGGTCAAATTGGACGCTTTTAAAGGGAAACACCCTTTTTTATAGGAGATAGACGAAAACTAATATCGGTGTCTGGAGCTCAATTTTTATCGAAAATAAAAAAAAATATCGATGTTGCGGTGATGATATAGATATCGATGTGCGGTGAAAAGCGCACATCGATATCTGTTACCGTTTCGGAATTACGGGGTGTTTTTCACGTAATTTTTTTACGTTTTTCAAAAATGTGCATTTTTAACAAATCGCTGTAACTTTTTTTCTATGGAAAATTTTGTATTTTTATGCAAATGTTTCCAAAGCACTTTTTTACGTAGAATTTAAGGGTTTAAGTATAATTTTTTTAAAATTACTAATTTATAAATTATCAACAGAAAATTTTATTTTTTATATGGAACCCTGTATATTTTTAATTTATTGAAAAGAATTTAAAATTACCTTTCCAAAAATATAGCATACTATATATTTTGCTTGATTGCTCTTCGAGATATAGATTTTTTAAAAATTCGCCCATTTTAAATAAGTAGGCTTTGAACGGCGGGGGCTGTAATACAAAAAAATTTAGCTGTGGGCAGCATTTAAAACGAAAATAATAAGAGATGCAGAATTTTATAACCATTTAAACTATGTTTAACAACATCAACACATTTAAATTATATCAATAACAATAAAAATTAATAGCAAACCAAGACATGAGATTTTGCTACAGATGTTCGACATGTCGACAGTCTTCTTTGTTATGGACAGACGGGACCGTTTTTGAACATTTCTCCCGGAATTCATTAACTCAGTAGGAGTGAAAGATAACCCCGCATAACCACTAAGTCCTTTTAATTCGTGCCTATATTATACGGTCAATTTAAAAATAAGAACCTTTATTCTTCCGCAAAGATAAAAATCCATAGGTACTAAGTCCTGCGGCCTCGATGGCCAACGGCTGAGATCTTGGTTATCTATTCAATTATTCTCTAAATTGGCTGCAAAAATTTGGTGATAACTTCAGCGATGTGATAGAAGATCTGATAGATAGATCTGCTAGATCAATCTCTCTTGCTGGAAAGATATGTTTTCGAGTTCTATTTTTTAGGGGTATTATCATCAATAAGGGGTCCAAAGCCTACTAGTTAAAAGTGGTGAACTTTTAAAAATTATGTATTACGAAGGCGACTATAACAAAATATTAAGTGCTATATTTTTGGAAAGATAATTTTAAGGTCTTTTCATTTAGGCTCCCGTCGAGATTAGCCCTGGCAGCAAAAACGAGACGTTAACTGAAATCTTTACTTTACTTTTTCTTTTCATTTAATTAAAAATATACAGGGTATCCCAAATAAAAATTAAATTTTCTGTTGATAATTCTTAAATTATTAATTTTAAAATAATTATACTTAAACCATTAAATTCTACGTAAAAAAGTGCTTTGGAAATGTTTTCATAAAAATACAAAATTTTCCATAGAAAAAAAGTTTACAGCGATTTGTTAAAAATGCACATTTTTGAAAAACACCCCGTAACTCCGAAACGGTAACAGATATCGATGTGCGGTTTTCACCATCATGTTTTTGATAAAAATTGAGCTCCAGACACCGATATTAGTTTTCGTCTATCTCCTATAGAAAAGAGTGTTTCTCTTTAAAAGCGTCGAATTTGCCCCACCCTGTACCTGATGTGTACCAATATCCTCTGGCAGGAAGTAAATTTTCACGCATATTTTCATCGATAAGTTTGTAGCTTTTGAATAACGATCTAGGTAAAGCATCTAGCTTATTTGCTAGCTCAGAATTAGAATTATTAGAGTTAAGTAAGTCGAATTTTCATTGGAGAATATTGTCATATTTATTTCA